>NC_092153.1:55816629-56131629 GCF_045791955.1 Oncorhynchus clarkii lewisi
GAAGTCGGAAGTTTATATACACTTAGGTTGGAGTCAATTAAACTCGTTTTTCAACCACTCCACAAATATCTTATTAACAAACTATAGTTTTGGCAAGTCGGTTAGGACATTTACGTTGTGCATGACACAAGTAATTTTTCCAACAATTGTTTACAGACAGATTATTTCACTTAAATCACAATTCCAGTGGGTCAGAAGTTTACATACACTAAGTTGATTGTGCCTTTAAACAGCTTGGAAAATTCCAGAAAATGGTGTCATTGCTTTAGAAGCTTCTGATTGGCTAATTGACATCATTTGAGTCCATTGGAGGTGTACCTGTGGATGTATTTCAAGGCCTACCTTCAAACTCAGTGCCTCTTTGCTTGACATCATGGGAAAATCAAAAGAAACCAACCAAGACCTCCACAAGTCTGGTTCATCCTTTGGAGCAATTTCCAAACGCCTGAAGTCACCACGTTCATCTGTACAAACAATAGTACGCAAGTATAAACACCATGGGACCACGCAGCCGTCATACCGCTCAGGAAGGAGACGCATTCTCTCTCCTAGAGATGAACATACTTTAGTTTGAAAAGTGCAAATCCCAGAACAACAGCAATTGGACTGTTTGGCCATAATGACCATAGTTATGTTTGGAGGAAAAATGGGGAGGCTTGCAAGCTGGAGAACACCATCCCAACCGTGAAGTACGGGGGTGGCAGCATCATGTTGTGGGGGTGCTTTGCTGCAGGAGGGACTGGTGCACTTCACAAAATAGATGGCATCATGAGGTAGGAAAGTTATGTGGATATACTGAAGCAATATCTCAAGACATCAGTCAATAAGTTAAAGCTTGGTCCCAAATGGACAATGACCCAAAGCATACTTCCAAAGTTGTGGCAAAATGGCTTAAGGACAACAAAGTAAAGGTATTGGAGTGGCCATCACAAAGCCCTGACCTCAATCCTATAGACAATTTGTGGGCAGAACTGAAAGTGTGTGCGAGAAAGGAGGCCTTACAAACCTGACTCCGTTACACCAGCTCTGTCAGGAGGAATGGGTCAAAATTCACCCAACATATTGTGGGAAGCTTGATGAAGGCTACTTAAAATGTTTGACCCAAATTAAACAATTTAAAGGCAATGCTACCAAATACTAATTGAGTGTATGTAAACTTCTGACCCACTAGGAATGTGATGAAAGAAATAAAAGCTTAAATAAATCACTACCATTATTCTAACATTTCACATTCTTTAAATAAAGTGGTGATCCAAACCAAAGACAGGGAATTTTTACTAGGATTAAATCAGGAATTGTGAAAAAAACGGAGTTTAAATGTATTTGACTAAGGTGTATTAACTTCCGACTTCAACTGTATATAGTTACGAGCAACAGATATACATATTTCTTGTCTGTGAATCCATCACCCTCTGAACTCAAACCCACCCACACCAGACCAAACAATGGGAATGAACCATCATTTTAGTGAAGTTAGCAGGTCATGTCTCACATCTTTCCCAACTGTTCCCTTGGAGTCCAATTTTTTATTATACCTTTATTTAACTAGGTCAGTTCAGAACACATTCTTATTTTTAATGACAGTGAGTTAACTGTCTTGTTCAGGGGCAGAACAGAATTGTACCTTGTCAGCTTGGGGATTTGAACTTGCAACCTTTCGGTTACTAGCCCAACACTCTAGCCCAACCGCCCCAGACCTACTGTTGGATGATCGACTCGAGAGATGTAGTGCTGGAGTGTGGAGTTGGTGAAGTTCACAAGTGTGCAGGCCCAGTAGACCTCACTGGTAGGGCATCTTAATTGTAGATTAATGTAAAGGGAGGGGGGGGTCAAGGGTCATGACCCCAGAGTTCAAGCAACAGCTGATTTCTTCTCCTTGTAAGTGGCCATCATCTTCTTAATCTCTGCAATCGCCTTCCCTGGGTTCAGGCCCTGTAAGTGGAGGAGAGAGGTGATGAATTTGACAACAATGAGAAAGTAGAAGTGAGTGCTAGTGAGCAGTGAAGTTTACCCTTCGAAGGGAGGAGTAATGTTTATTAGACCGAGGTTACCTTGGGGCAGGTCTTAGTGCAGTTCATGATGGTGTGACAGCGGTAGAGAGAGAAAGGATCCTGCAGCTTGGAGAGACGCTCCTCTGTGAACTCGTCTCTCGAGTCGATCATCCAACGGTAGGCCTGGAGAAGGACAGCCATGTGAGCTCACAAACAGTCCAAGGTGCATACGCACATTCACTCATCAGTGTCCCGTTGATCAAAATACAACAACTCTGAATCAAACTAGTCAGACTAGTCTAAACTCATACACAAAAGCACAGGCCTGCATAAGGACAGCAGGTCCCAGGTACTTGTCTCCATTCCACCAGTAGCTGGGGCAGCTGGTGCTGCAGCACGCACACAGAATACATTCATACAGCCCGTCCTGACAGGGAGAGACAGGACAGTAAAAAAAGAGAGCACAGAAGACATTCCATGCATATTTCATATCGCACACCACCATGACAAATGGTTAAAAACTCCACAACTCTGTAGCCTACCTACTACTCCCTTGACCTTTGAATTCAAATATTAAAATTAATAAAAATAAGCGCACATGATTACAAATACATTTATGCTGTTTTTGCAATTATTTAATATTTGGACATATTCATTTCAACAACTTGCATCAATTTGTAGCTCTTACCTCGTTATTTTTCTTTTCTCCGGCGATCCGCAAGTCTCATGCGTCCGTCTTCAGCAGTCTGACCGAGCGCCACATTGTAACGCCCCGCCTTCAACCCCCCTCTCCCCACCTCTGTCTGTCCCATCGCCCACTCCCGTCAATCACAGTCAGGAGACCATGGCACTGACTGACTGCACATAAACCCCCTAACCTTCAGGATGGATAAATAGGTTTGAAAGCAGTAGAATGTATACATGATTGATTCTAGTGGCCCATTTTGTTCTCCCTTTTCACTACTAGTGTGCATGTCTCTCTACTCCAGGATTAGTCTGTAAAAGGCTGACACCTAGAGGACATGGATTGAAATTCCACACACATATATGACACAGTGCACTAGCCTAGTGGGTCAATTTCTGCAACAACTAAAAGCGATTAAGCACGAGTGCTCCACTGTTTTGGTTCCCTGGTTACCACAGTGTAAATCGAACCGGTGTAAATGTGCAGTACTGTGTGACAGCAAAGTGTTGCATCTCGCTCATCTCAATATATCTGGTGCTGCCCATGGCAACGACATTTTGCAGAGAGCACCTTTAAAAAGTAAAATACAAACTGCAGGACTGACAACCAGAGCATGCAAAGTTTAATAACAGGACTGACAACCAGAGCATGCAAAGTTTAATAACAGGACTGACAACCAGAGCATGCAAAGTTTAATAACAGGACTGACAACCAGAGCATGCAAAGTTTAATAACAGGACTGACAACCAGAGCATGCAAAGTTTAATAACAGGACTGACAACCAGAGCATGCAAAGTTTAATAACAGGACTGACAACCAGAGCATGCAAAGTTTAATAACAGGACTGACAACCAGAGCATGCAAAGTTTAATAACAGGACTGACAACCAGAGCATGCAAAGTTTAATAACAGGACTGACAACCAGAGCATGCAAAGTTTAATAACAGGACTGACAACCAGAGCATGCAAAGTTTAATAACAGGACTGACAACCAGAGCATGCAAAGTTTAATAACAGGACTGACAACCAGAGCATGCAAAGTTTAATAACAGGACTGACAACCAGAGCATGCAAAGTTTAATAACAGGACTGACAACCAGAGCATGCAAAGTTTAATAACAGGACTGACAACCAGAGCATGCAAAGTTTAATAACAGGACTGACAACCAGAGCATGCAAAGTTTAATAACAGGACTGACAACCAGAGCATGCAAAGTTTAATAACAGGACTGACAACCAGAGCATGCAAAGTTTAATAACAGGACTGACAACCAGAGCATGCAAAGTTTAATAACAGGACTGACAACCAGAGCATGCAAAGTTTAATAACAGGACTGACAACCAGAGCATGCAAAGTTTAATAAGAGGACTGACAACCAGAGCATGCAAAGTTTAATAACAGGACTGACAACCAGAGCATGCAAAGTTTAATAACAGGACTGACAACCAGAGCATGCAAAGTTTAATAAGCAAAGCAGGGTTTTTGGTTGACTTGAGCTGATCTTAAAACCAATCGACAGTTTAATGCTGTACATGCTTCTTCAGCACTCCACAATGAATGTGATGTTAAAAATTAATTTGAGCAAAATAGTATAGGACAGACAGCACGTTTGATCACAAGCAGGCATAATAACCAGGGATACAACGGTAGGCATTAAAGCATTACATTTATTACACATTAAAACAAAGACTCCCGTTATATATATTTATATATACTCACAGTTGAAGTCGGAAGTTTATATACACTTAGGTTGGAGTCAATTAAACTCGTTTTTCAACCACTCCACAAATATCTTATTAACAAACTATAGTTTTGGCAAGTCGGTTAGGACATTTACGTTGTGCATGACACAAGTAATTTTTCCAACAATTGTTTACAGACAGATTATTTCACTTAAATCACAATTCCAGTGGGTCAGAAGTTTACATACACTAAGTTGATTGTGCCTTTAAACAGCTTGGAAAATTCCAGAAAATGGTGTCATTGCTTTAGAAGCTTCTGATTGGCTAATTGACATCATTTGAGTCCATTGGAGGTGTACCTGTGGATGTATTTCAAGGCCTACCTTCAAACTCAGTGCCTCTTTGCTTGACATCATGGGAAAATCAAAAGAAACCAACCAAGACCTCCACAAGTCTGGTTCATCCTTTGGAGCAATTTCCAAACGCCTGAAGTCACCACGTTCATCTGTACAAACAATAGTACGCAAGTATAAACACCATGGGACCACGCAGCCGTCATACCGCTCAGGAAGGAGACGCATTCTCTCTCCTAGAGATGAACATACTTTAGTTTGAAAAGTGCAAATCCCAGAACAACAGCAATTGGACTGTTTGGCCATAATGACCATAGTTATGTTTGGAGGAAAAATGGGGAGGCTTGCAAGCTGGAGAACACCATCCCAACCGTGAAGTACGGGGGTGGCAGCATCATGTTGTGGGGGTGCTTTGCTGCAGGAGGGACTGGTGCACTTCACAAAATAGATGGCATCATGAGGTAGGAAAGTTATGTGGATATACTGAAGCAATATCTCAAGACATCAGTCAATAAGTTAAAGCTTGGTCCCAAATGGACAATGACCCAAAGCATACTTCCAAAGTTGTGGCAAAATGGCTTAAGGACAACAAAGTAAAGGTATTGGAGTGGCCATCACAAAGCCCTGACCTCAATCCTATAGACAATTTGTGGGCAGAACTGAAAGTGTGTGCGAGAAAGGAGGCCTTACAAACCTGACTCCGTTACACCAGCTCTGTCAGGAGGAATGGGTCAAAATTCACCCAACATATTGTGGGAAGCTTGATGAAGGCTACTTAAAATGTTTGACCCAAATTAAACAATTTAAAGGCAATGCTACCAAATACTAATTGAGTGTATGTAAACTTCTGACCCACTAGGAATGTGATGAAAGAAATAAAAGCTTAAATAAATCACTACCATTATTCTAACATTTCACATTCTTTAAATAAAGTGGTGATCCAAACCAAAGACAGGGAATTTTTACTAGGATTAAATCAGGAATTGTGAAAAAAACGGAGTTTAAATGTATTTGACTAAGGTGTATTAACTTCCGACTTCAACTGTATATAGTTATGAGCAACAGATATACATATTTCTTGTCTGTGAATCCATCACCCTCTGAACTCAAACCCACCCACACCAGACCAAACAATGGGAATGAACCATCATTTTAGTGAAGTTAGCAGGTCATGTCTCACATCTTTCCCAACTGTTCCCTTGGAGTCCAATTTTTTATTATACCTTTATTTAACTAGGTCAGTTCAGAACACATTCTTATTTTTAATGACAGTGAGTTAACTGTCTTGTTCAGGGGCAGAACAGAATTGTACCTTGTCAGCTTGGGGATTTGAACTTGCAACCTTTCGGTTACTAGCCCAACACTCTAACCACTAGGCTACCCTGCCGCCCCAGACCTACTGTTGGATGATCGACTCGAGAGATGTAGTGCTGGAGTGTGGAGTTGGTGAAGTTCACAAGTGTGCAGGCCCAGTAGACCTCACTGGTAGGGCATCTTAATTGTAGATTAATGTAAAGGGAGGGGGGGTGAAGGGTCATGACCCCAGAGTTCAAGCAACAGCTGATTTCTTCTCCTTGTAAGTGGCCATCATCTTCTTAATCTCTGCAATCGCCTTCCCTGGGTTCAGGCCCTGTAAGTGGAGGAGAGAGGTGATGAATTTGACAACAATGAGAAAGTAGAAGTGAGTGCTAGTGAGCAGTGAAGTTTACCCTTCGAAGGGAGGAGTAATGTTTATTAGACCGAGGTTACCTTGGGGCAGGTCTTAGTGCAGTTCATGATGGTGTGACAGCGGTAGAGAGAGAAAGGATCCTGCAGCTTGGAGAGACGCTCCTCTGTGAACTCGTCTCTCGAGTCGATCATCCAACGGTAGGCCTGGAGAAGGACAGCCATGTGAGCTCACAAACAGTCCAAGGTGCATACGCACATTCACTCATCAGTGTCCCGTTGATCAAAATACAACAACTCTGAATCAAACTAGTCAGACTAGTCTAAACTCATACACAAAAGCACAGGCCTGCATAAGGACAGCAGGTCCCAGGTACTTGTCTCCATTCCACCAGTAGCTGGGGCAGCTGGTGCTGCAGCACGCACACAGAATACATTCATACAGCCCGTCCTGACAGGGAGAGACAGGACAGTAAAAAAAGAGAGCACAGAAGACATTCCATGCATATTTCATATCGCACACCACCATGACAAATGGTTAAAAACTCCACAACTCTGTAGCCTACCTACTACTCCCTTGACCTTTGAATTCAAATATTAAAATTAATAAAAATAAGCGCACATGATTACAAATACATTTATGCTGTTTTTGCAATTATTTAATATTTGGACATATTCATTTTAACAACTTGCATCAATTTGTAGCTCTTACCTCGTTATTTTTCTTTTCTCCGGCGATCCGCAAGTCTCATGCGTCCGTCTTCAGCAGTCTGACCGAGCGCCACATTGTAACGCCCCGCCTTCAACCCCCCTCTCCCCACCTCTGTCTGTCCCATCGCCCACTCCCGCCAATCACAGTCAGGAGACCATGGCACTGACTGACTGCACATAAACCCCCTAACCTTCAGGATGGATAAATAGGTTTGAAAGCAGTAGAATGTATACATGATTGATTCTAGTGGCCCATTTTGTTCTCCCTTTTCACTACTAGTGTGCATGTCTCTCTACTCCAGGATTAGTCTGTAAAAGGCTGACACCTAGAGGACATGGATTGAAATTCCACACACATATATGACACAGTGCACTAGCCTAGTGGGTCAATTTCTGCAACAACTAAAAGCGATTAAGCACGAGTGCTCCACTGTTTTGGTTCCCTGGTTACCACAGTGTAAATCGAACCGGTGTACATGTGCAGTACTGTGTGACAGCAAAGTGTTGCATCTCGCTCATCTCAATATATCTGGTGCTGCCCATGGCAACGACATTTTGCAGAGAGCACCTTTAAAAAGTAAAATACAAACTGCAGGACTGACAACCAGAGCATGCAAAGTTTAATAACAGGACTGACAACCAGAGCATGCAAAGTTTAATAACAGGACTGACAACCAGAGCATGCAAAGTTTAATAACAGGACTGACAACCAGAGCATGCAAAGTTTAATAACAGGACTGACAACCAGAGCATGCAAAGTTTAATAACAGGACTGACAACCAGAGCATGCAAAGTTTAATAACAGGACTGACAACCAGAGCATGCAAAGTTTAATAACAGGACTGACAACCAGAGCATGCAAAGTTTAATAACAGGACTGACAACCAGAGCATGCAAAGTTTAATAACAGGACTGACAACCAGAGCATGCAAAGTTTAATAACAGGACTGACAACCAGAGCATGCAAAGTTTAATAACAGGACTGACAACCAGAGCATGCAAAGTTTAATAACAGGACTGACAACCAGAGCATGCAAAGTTTAATAAGCAAAGCAGGGTTTTTGGTTGACTTGAGCTGATCTTAAAACCAATCGACAGTTTAATGCTGTACATGCTTCTTCAGCACTCCACAATGAATGTGATGTTAAAAATTAATTTGAGCAAAATAGTATAGGACAGACAGCACGTTTGATCACAAGCAGGCATAATAACCAGGGATACAACGGTAGGCATTAAAGCATTACATTTATTACACATTAAAACAAAGACTCCCGTTATATATATTTATATATACTCACAGTTGAAGTCGGAAGTTTATATACACTTAGGTTGGAGTCAATTAAACTCGTTTTTCAACCACTCCACAAATATCTTATTAACAAACTATAGTTTTAGGACATTTACGTTGTGCATGACACAAGTAATTTTTCCAACAATTGTTTACAGACAGATTATTTCACTTAAAATCACAATTCCAGTGGGTCAGAAGTTTACATACACTAAGTTGATTGTGCCTTTAAACAGCTTGGAAAATTCCAGAAAATGGTGTCATTGCTTTAGAAGCTTCTGATTGGCTAATTGACATCATTTGAGTCCATTGGAGGTGTACCTGTGGATGTATTTCAAGGCCTACCTTCAAACTCAGTGCCTCTTTGCTTGACATCATGGGAAAATCAAAAGAAACCAACCAAGACCTCCACAAGTCTGGTTCATCCTTTGGAGCAATTTCCAAACGCCTGAAGTCACTACGTTCATCTGTACAAACAATAGTACGCAAGTATAAACACCATGGGACCACGCAGCCGTCATACCGCTCAGGAAGGAGACGCATTCTCTCTCCTAGAGATGAACATACTTTAGTTTGAAAAGTGCAAACCCCAGAACAACAGCAATTGTACTGTTTGGCCATAATGACCATAGTTATGTTTGGAGGAAAAATGGGGAGGCTTGCAAGCTGGAGAACACCATCCCAACCGTGAAGTACGGGGGTGGCAGCATCATGTTGTGGGGGTGCTTTGCTGCAGGAGGGACTGGTGCACTTCACAAAATAGATGGCATCATGAGGTAGGAAAGTTATGTGGATATACTGAAGCAATATCTCAAGACATCAGTCAATAAGTTAAAGCTTGGTCCCAAATGGACAATGACCCAAAGCATACTTCCAAAGTTGTGGCAAAATGGCTTAAGGACAACAAAGTAAAGGTATTGGAGTGGCCATCACAAAGCCCTGACCTCAATCCTATAGACAATTTGTGGGCAGAACTGAAAGTGTGTGCGAGAAAGGAGGCCTTACAAACCTGACTCCGTTACACCAGCTCTGTCAGGAGGAATGGGTCAAAATTCACCCAACATATTGTGGGAAGCTTGATGAAGGCTACTTAAAATGTTTGACCCAAATTAAACAATTTAAAGGCAATGCTACCAAATACTAATTGAGTGTATGTAAACTTCTGACCCACTAGGAATGTGATGAAAGAAATAAAAGCTTAAATAAATCACTACCATTATTCTAACATTTCACATTCTTTAAATAAAGTGGTGATCCAAACCAAAGACAGGGAATTTTTACTAGGATTAAATCAGGAATTGTGAAAAAAACGGAGTTTAAATGTATTTGACTAAGGTGTATTAACTTCCGACTTCAACTGTATATAGTTATGAGCAACAGATATACATATTTCTTGTCTGTGAATCCATCACCCTCTGAACTCAAACCCACCCACACCAGACCAAACAATGGGAATGAACCATCATTTTAGTGAAGTTAGCAGGTCATGTCTCACATCTTTCCCAACTGTTCCCTTGGAGTCCAATTTTTTATTATACCTTTATTTAACTAGGTCAGTTCAGAACACATTCTTATTTTTAATGACAGTGAGTTAACTGTCTTGTTCAGGGGCAGAACAGAATTGTACCTTGTCAGCTTGGGGATTTGAACTTGCAACCTTTCGGTTACTAGCCCAACACTCTAACCACTAGGCTACCCTGCCGCCCCAGACCTACTGTTGGATGATCGACTCGAGAGATGTAGTGCTGGAGTGTGGAGTTGGTGAAGTTCACAAGTGTGCAGGCCCAGTAGACCTCACTGGTAGGGCATCTTAATTGTAGATTAATGTAAAGGGAGGGGGGGGTCAAGGGTCATGACCCCAGAGTTCAAGCAACAGCTGATTTCTTCTCCTTGTAAGTGGCCATCATCTTCTTAATCTCTGCAATCGCCTTCCCTGGGTTCAGGCCCTGTAAGTGGAGGAGAGAGGTGATGAATTTGACAACAATGAGAAAGTAGAAGTGAGTGCTAGTGAGCAGTGAAGTTTACCCTTCGAAGGGAGGAGTAATGTTTATTAGACCGAGGTTACCTTGGGGCAGGTCTTAGTGCAGTTCATGATGGTGTGACAGCGGTAGAGAGAGAAAGGATCCTGCAGCTTGGAGAGACGCTCCTCTGTGAACTCGTCTCTCGAGTCGATCATCCAACGGTAGGCCTGGAGAAGGACAGCCATGTGAGCTCACAAACAGTCCAAGGTGCATACGCACATTCACTCATCAGTGTCCCGTTGATCAAAATACAACAACTCTGAATCAAACTAGTCAGACTAGTCTAAACTCATACACAAAAGCACAGGCCTGCATAAGGACAGCAGGTCCCAGGTACTTGTCTCCATTCCACCAGTAGCTGGGGCAGCTGGTGCTGCAGCACGCACACAGAATACATTCATACAGCCCGTCCTGACAGGGAGAGACAGGACAGTAAAAAAAGAGAGCACAGAAGACATTTTGACAAAATGGACACAGTTGCAGCACTCTGTTCAACCATCTAAATTCTGCTCATTGTCAATGAATCAGAAGTAATTTGGGTGTACCAGTTTTTGTCTGTCCTCCACAGTCTGATGGTATTGTTCCTTTCCCTCATTTGTCTCATCCTTCTTCTTCAGGTAGGGCTCGATTGACTTGTACTGAGCATAGAAATTACTCATGTCCTGCAACCAAAAGAACGCCATCACAAACTCACTCCAACTTTAATGTGGGATTGACAATTAAAATAATACAGCCAGTGTGTGACAAGCTTGTATGGAATGATGATACTCACAGGGACCAGATCTTTGACCACATACATGTGTGGCAGAGGGTAGATCTTGGTAGCCTTGCTGGTGTTGGTGTCAATCTTGTTCAGACAGGCCAGTGTGTTGCCTCCATTGATGTTCATTGCACAGGATCCACAGATACCTGCACCATAGCAAACACATACAAACTCTGCCTTACTCACATTATATAAAGTTGCAAAAGGAACGGATCCGTGTTATTTTTCCTTGACTGGGGCATGTCCATTGGAGGATAGTCAGTCACTAGAATAAACCTGATCTGGTATCACCCCTGGACAACCTGTTCTAAGATAATTCCATCCTGGACACACTTTCCAACCTTAACGACATCTAACTCCCTAACGTAACAAAAACACAGTAAACCAACATTTAAGAACACTAATCCCAGCTCTTCTCTCACTCCCCAAAGAACATTAGTGATTCACCACTAGAATCATCTCAACCATTTCCTCTATTCATCAGTATCCCCAAAATAACCCTACTTCCCTCCACACACTGACCCTCTCTGCAGGAGCGACGGAAGGTCAGAGTGCCGTCCATCTCATTCTTTATCTTGATGAGGGCGTCCAATACCATGGGGCCACAGCTGTGGAAAGGAGGGAAGCAGACAGTCCACTTATTGTTAAGAACCTCATCTGTACACTGAAGATGTATGAGAACAGGATTGACACCTATATACTGAACAAAAATAGACCCACCCACTGGGGAGCAAGGCCCAGCCAACCAGAATTTGTTTTTCCCCACAAAAGGCCTTTATTACAGACAGAAATACTGCTAAGCACCCCCTCAGACGATCCCACAGGTGAAGAAGTCGGAAGTGGAGGTCATGGTTACACGTGGTTTGCGGTTAATTAAGATTAAATTATCTGGCAACAGCTCTGGTGGAAATCCCTCCAGATGGCATGCCAATTGCACACTTACTGAAAACTTGAGATATCTATGGTATTGTGTTGTGTGACAAAACTGCACATTTTAGAATGGCCTTTTATTGTCCGCAGCACAAGGTGAACCTGTGTAATGGTCATGCTGTTTAATCAGCTTCTTGATATGCCACACCTGATTATCTTGGCAAATGCTCACTATCAGGGATATAAACAAATTAGTGCAAAAACATTTTGAGAAATAAGATTTTTGTGCGCATGGACAATTTCTTGGATCTTTTATTTCAGCTTATGAAACATGTTGCGTTTATATTTTTTGTTCAGTATACTTTACAAATCCATGCTATGATAGTACTCCAGGGTATTTTTGTCACAATGCCTCATTGCCAGAACTGAGCCAACAGGATTGGACAGATGGAGAAAGAACAGGAAGAGGACTGGGAACCTGTCCAGAGTATCAGGGTTATCCTCCTTAATTCCATATGAAGGGTGCTCATGATTCCCTCTCGAACAAATCCAAATATTTGTCACATGCGCCGAATGCAACAGGTGTATACTTTGTATACTTTTATACCTTGAAATGCTTACTTACAAGCCCTTCCCCAACAACACTCAGTAAAAAAATAAATAGGAAATAGCACAGTACCTTAACAATAATGAGTCTATATAGAACGAGTACTCCATCACCAGCAAACACAAGGGGAGGTCTGTTCTAACAAGATCTGAAACTGTGATAAATTACAAAGTGCCTGTTCCAATAACCTAATGGAAGTGTTCAACTGATAAGGCGGGCTGTACTCACGTGTTGAGATCAATCTCAAAGGTCTGCATGCGGGGCTTATCCCCCACCGTGTCTGGGTCCCAGCGGTACACCTGGAACTTCTTGACTCTGGGCTGGGGTGCTGTGGCCGCCGCTGTCTGGGCGTACCGAACCGCCTGAAGTAACAGAGGAGAGAGAATGAGGAGAGCTCAGCCTGTCTGTCATGAACCACATTACAAGCTGTGGGATTGAACAACTTCTTCATGACTGATGACTCAATGCTCCTGGTAGAAGAATGTGTATTGGCAGTGTCGAGTGTATACACAACATTAAGAAGACCTGCTCGACCAGGAGAAAGCTATAATCCTTTATTGATGTCACTTGTTAAATCCACTTCAATCAGTGTAGATGAAGGAGAGGAAACAGATTCAAGAAGGATTTTTAAGCCTTGAGACATGTGTATATGTGCCATTCAGAGGATGAATGGGCAAGACAAAAAAGTGAAGTGTCTTTGAACAGGGTATGGTAGTAGGCGCCAGGCGCACCAGTTGGTGTCAAGAGCTGCAACCTGCTGGATTTTAATGCTCAACAAATCCTTCTTTAACCTCTCTCCTCCCCTTCATCTACACTGATTGAAGTGGCTCTAACAAATGATCCCTTATTGATGTCACAACATCCACCTGGTCTGTCATGGAAAGAGCAGGTGTTCTTAATGTTTTTTTGCAGTCTACAAATTATTTGTAATTATGTTCCGGCCCCCTGATTATACGCTAAAGAAAAGATCTTCAGCCCATGGCTAAATCTAGCTGATGATCCCTGGTATATAAAGCATACTGGTTTTTTTTTTTAAATACAGCAGAACGTTCTCCACGGCGTCTCCAGACTCTGTCACATGTGCTCAGTGTGAACCTGCTTTCATCTGTGAAGAGCACAGGGCGCCAGTGGCGAATTTGCCAATCTTGGTGTTCTCTGGCAAATGCCAAACGTCCTGCACGGTGTTGGGCTGTAAGCACAACCCCCACCTGTGGGTGTTGGGCCCTCATGGAGTCTGTTTCTGACCGTTTGAGCAGACACATGCACATTTGTGGCCTGCTGGAGGTCATTTTGCAAGGCTCTGGCAGTGCTCCTCCTGCTCCTTGCACAAAGGCAGAGGTAGCGGTCCTGCTGCTGGGTTGTTGCCCTCCTACAGCCTCCTCCACATCTCCTAATGTACTGGCCTGTCTCCTGGTAGCGCCTCCATGCTCTGGACACTACGCTGACAGACACAGCAAACCTTCTTGCCAGAGCTCGCATTGATGTCCCATCCTGGATGAGCTGCACTACCTGAGCCACTTGTGTGGGTTGTAGACTCCGTCTCATGCTACCACTAGAGTGAAAGCACCGCCAGCATTCAAAAGTAACCAAAACATCAGGCAGGAAGCATAGGAACTGAGAAGTGGTCTGTGGTCACCACCTGCAGAACCACTCCTTTATTGGGGGTGTCTTGCTAATTGCCTATAATTTCCACCTGTTGTCTATTCCATTTGCACAACAGCATGTGAAATTGATTGTCAATCAGTGTTGCTTCCTAAGTGGACAGTTTGATTTCACCGAAGTGTGATTGACTTGGAGTTACATTGTGTTGTTTAAGTGTTCCCTTTATTTTTTTGAGCAGTGTATATATATTTAAATTGCATCATGACGATCCACTCGAGCAACACGAGGTGATCAAGTTACACTTGAAGTTCACTACTGTTTGAGAGGTAAATATCTTATCACTGTAAATGTCACTCAGTGGTGACCCATCATTCAGGGCTTTTTGACCCCCACATTTAAAACTTTTTAGGGGGGGCTTGCCTTGCATGTTATTTTGGCATTAAAACATGTCACATATCAGTTTGCAAACAATGTAATTATAGCTATATGAGCGGTGCTCATCGGCCACAAACATTACACAAGTTGGAAATTGCAAATTCAATAATGAGTGGTTAGGAAGGAATCAGTGACAGTGGCTAACTGCAAGCATTGCAAAGCAATCACTAGCCTGCTTATTCAGTGGAGTGGCTGTGTGGTCCCAAATCTGGGATTAAGGGGCTCTTTTCCAAGTTTAAAATTATAAACATTCAACATTGGCCATGCTGTTAATGAAGCATGATTTGTGCCGCTTTAGTGAGTTGAAGACAACTGGGAAGTCAGGAATAAACAAGCTCCAAATGGGAAAATACGTTTTGAACTGTCATCCAACTCGGAATTGTAAATCCATCCTCTTTCTAGAGCAACGACCTGAAGATCAATGACGTCATCATGATTCAACCCACCCCGAGTTCCCAGTTGTTTTGAAAGCACCATAAATCCAGAGAATGCCAGACTTTCATGACAACATTTGCCCACCAAGGACCACCGCACCCCCTTCCTGTTCAAGTGAGCACAGGACAACAAAGGTGAGTCCAAAAATGTATTGCATGCTGCTGCACAAATTATGTAATATGCTATGGAAATATTTATACTGTAGATAAGAAATAATACTAAGTGTATGTTGTGTAGTAAGATGTTAGTAGTCCATGTGACTCACCCTAATAATTTGGTATATTAACCCCTCTTAATTTCACCTATTGTACTGGACTTGGTGCTGCACATGTAGCCTATAACCTGTTTTAGAGAAATGTAATAATCGAATATTGTGAGAGCTTTCATTGTTTGCTTATATGCCCCCTTTAATTTATCCTACGGTTCTGACTTGATGTACAGGGAGAACACTAAGAACGGCCTATGTTCTGAATTATGTTGCTGTACATTTCAAAAGTGCTAAACAAATAGTTATATTGACTACATCCATCCTAGCTCGCTCATTAATGTCTTAATCGAAATTACAGATGGCCTCTTATCCTCTCGTCGTCCCCATATGCCATAGTTTGTACATCTGAATTATCAGTAGAAACCACATTTGTTTAATATCAGATGGTTTTTTTAAAGGCAGTAATTGAGACTGAATTAACTGTTTCGCTGCCAGACAAGGCTCCTCTGATAGCCAGGTGTAGCAGTGGTAAGATGTTGGGACTGTTGTTGGGACAACTTTATGTAGGCCCTAACAGTTTGTGGGCACCGTTTAAATGCTAAAATCACCACTGGTTTCACTAAGGTCAAATAATTTTGGTCAAGCACAGGGCTCCAGCTATGCATTTGGTTTGCTAACTTGCTCACCAAGTGTCTAGCTTGCAAGATCAAGCTTCTTGGTTACAGCAGAAACAATCAATCCCCTCCCGAGTCATAGATCAAGATCCCTGTTGTCTAATACTTGTTTTGTGCATGCAGCAAACTGCGACCTCTGCCAAGTGAACCGTTGTTTGATAAACGGAGAAGGAGCAACCTTGTCATAGCATGGGACATTTTTTAAATTTTGGCAGGGGAAACAGAGTGAATTTTTAAAAATAAAATCTATGGATTCCAACTCTATAACAAATCAGGACAAACACAGGTACACAGTAAGCGTTAAATAATTGACATTTATAGAAGTATCTAGTGGTAGTGCATTTTTGAAGTGACTAATTTCATACACCATTGGAAAACAGTGGATTACGTTGCAGAATTTGACAGAGGTCACATAGAATTACGTTTTTATAGAAACGTAATTTGGCCTGTACTGAAGCGCTCAATAACTTTCAACATTGCACCTTTCCAACAAGTCAGTTCGTAAAATGTCTGCCCTGGTCAACTGTAAGTGTGGTTATTGTGTAGTGGAAACCTCTAGGAGCAACAACGGCTCAGCCGTGACGTGGTAGGCCACACAAGCTCACAGAACAGTTCCTCTGGGTACCAGCTCATGTGGGAGTAGAGGGAAATGAGGAGATGGATGTTAACACCAAGCAGACTCATTAAACATCCTAAAGTTGAGATGTAATTGTCAATCAGTAAAGCAGAAGCCAAGGGGTTAATAAGAACAGTGGTTAAAAACAAATGAAAAGATTTGTGGAACAAGGAGGGAAAGGGAAGACACCAGCATAAGATGCAGGGAGGTCCTCAGGTCGAGGTGAGAAGGGAGGAAGGGGTCATCACAAGGCTGAGATTGGGACACACAAGGATCAAAAGTACATTGAAATTGGTAGGAAAACATCTGACTGGGAAGTGTGATTGTCAGGAAGAGATGGAGACAGTGGAACACATATTTTAGTGCCAGCAATATGGGAGGGAAAGAGATTGTTATTCGATTTAAGGAGTAATGGGGTTGAAGAACCAATATTAAGTTAACTGCTGGGGTTAATCTTCAGGGGATGTAGTATTTAATTATGCATTTAGTTTCCTTAGACTTAGATAATAATGGGTATGATTCAGACCTTCCCTCAGTTCTGTCTCTGGTCCACACTCCAGTCCAGTTGGAGGCGGTAATGCACCTTAAAGTTGGTTGCCAACCTCCATATAAATTCCACAGAAGAAGCCCAAACAGCCAAATACTCCATTTAAATGTGAATCGATTCTCATTTGCTGTAATATTACGGTTCTAGAAACATAAATCCCTCGACTTTAATATCACAAATAAGTTTACAAATTGAAAACATACAAGTACTGTACACTAACAGTTGCAACCACAGTATTTTTCAGTGACAACACGATATTGGCGTACCTTCCATTTACACACAAGCGTTAGTGTAACGGATGTGAAATGGCTAGCTAGTTAGCGGTGGCGCACGCTAATAGCGTTTCAATCGGTGATGTCACTTGCTCTGAGACCTTGAAGTAGTGGTTCCCCTTGCTCTGCAAGGGCCGCGGCTTTTGTGGAACGATGGGTAACTGTTGTTGATGTGTGCAGAGGGGACGTACTAAAGTTATACCGTTACATTAGGAGACACAAATAGCTATGTGGGAAATACATGGAAATATGGCCATGTGGGAACCCTAACACTATAAAAAGGTGTGCATTAATTGAACTTTAAAAAAAAGTTATTATTATTTCTCACCGATATTTGTTTAAATTATTATTATTTCTCACCGTTATGAAAGATACATTCCTTATAATTCCAAAAACATAAGGAAAGCGATGGGTGTTCATGTTTAGAGTAAGCGTCAGGGCTCTTAACAAAATATCCAAGATCAGAAGATATTATCGTCAAAAGAGACACAGATGTGCCAAATATTTTACCGGATGTATAAATGTAAAACATCCGGTTAGCGTTCACACTCACTACCAATATGGTGATGAGAGGAAACGAAGTGGGATAAATGGAGTGAGATGGATTTTGGCCAACATTCTGCTGTAATCTGTAACAAACAGTGTTCTGCATTTTGTAGACTTTGACCTTTGCCAAAGTTTCACTAAATTGCGTTGTTTAGAAAGTAGTGCAAGGGCGAATTGAGTTATTGCACACGGGCACATAATTCCCGAAATGAAATATGCTTGAACGCGCCAATAGGATTTTACTACTTCGTGCTTGGCTCTGCCCACCTCCTTGATTGTTCTGCCCACTGTGATTAATTTACTCCCATTGGAAACAACAGGCTCTGGTCGATCTTGGGTTAGTTATACAAATCTTTGCTAAAGCAATTAGTGTCTATGGGTATGCTAGCTGACAAGCAAGCGCACGTCGTTCGAAAAGATCAACAAACCGCATTAATTTATTAGGCAATCGTTCAAATGGACACAGTCTTAACACTGCCTTACCACCATTCCAGTGGAAGAACGGAATGCCACCGTACTACAGCGACCCAAAGACAATAGACAAACGACCGACATCTTGCGCAATCTGTGGTTCTCTGACCTCTCTCTGGTATCTGCTGTCCCTGAATGCACTGCGGTATTTCCTTTAATTAAAACTGATCTGTGATCAGTGTTAAAGGTCTTTGGTTTTACCAAACTATGCAGATTTGCGAAAATTATATTGTCACTATATGATTGATTTGCAGATTAGATAATTTGCGCAACGCTCGGTACAAAGAGGTTATCTGCATTTTAAACCCTCTTCCAATATACAGATGTCACAAATGATTGTGTCTGTTTAAATAAATGTACATGCACATACTATGCACATGATATTCCACATGTACAGTTTATGTAAAACAGTAAACTAATATGGTTTGCTCAAATAAATGTGGGACAACTACGCGCGTGCGTAGTCAATGAAGTTAACGGCAGATACTCTTTGAGATCAACATTACAGCAGTCGTCTCCTGTCCTATATTATTAAAATCATATCATCCAGTGAGGTTGGCAAAGGGTAATACGACAGGATTGTAGCAAAAATCGTTAAAGGTGGTGTTTTTTTACTTTATCTTGTTGCATCCGCAATCGTGTGTCTCATAGATAATAGAAGGTACAAAAAGTTATCAGTAATGCACGGGTAAATTAGCACTGTAGCATTTTAGCTAGCTATTCTATTTAATTGACATTACAGAATTTACTTTGTATGCAACATTTACTCAACGTAGTGACAGTTTCACACTACAGGTAACTCATGAATTAATGTTATAGTTAGTTATGAAGCTTGCTAAAATGGCTACCTAACTAGTTACAGACGAAGCATTTGGCTAATTTAACAAAAAACTGCCTGGCACACAGTTCAGGGCTAGCAAGTCTCATTCCAAAGAGAGGACTGTTCCAATTTTAGGGCTGTTATAAATACACATAGGCCTACTCACCTCTTGCCGAGTTAGCTTGCAAGGTGGTTAAAAAAAACAACTAGTCTACTGATGAAGCACCAAGTAAAATAATACAAACATCCCAGTCAAAATCTGTAAATTTAAGGTAGAGATATGTTTTACATGGGCTTCATGTCAATATGCCTATGGCGGCCTTCCGCATCTGCGGAGGTCATCATCAGCCAATTAACGTTCATGAACTAAAAACTAATGTACCTTTCCATTTGGGTTTAATTCTATCTTAATCCTGTAAAATCAGGGGATTCATTAAAATTGTGCAATATGGTTTAATGAGTTTCAATTAACATCCTGTATGGTCAGTTCAAATGAACTTCACCCCAAACAACCCTGATACCCTTGTAGTGTATTGTCACCCTTTTTGCCCTTTCCTATCATCTGTATTTCTCTTCTATCTGTGGGTCCATCAACATTTCAGAGGTAGAAAGAACAGATGCTACAGGCTGGCAGTACAAAGGGCCTTTGTATATGCCACCAAGGCTCGCAAGATCAAATGACGTAACATGCATATAAGTAAGAGAATGGTCAGAAATATAGCCATGTCATTGATACATCTAATTTGATGTTCTAGCTATGCAATACCCTGGATCTATATGTGCACCCTTACATGTCATCGAGATCTCTCCTCTGTCATTATCATGTGCTTATGATAAATCAGCTACATGTAGATGTGTGCTATTGTGAGTGAGAACCTAAAACAATGCTTTTCACCAGCTATGGATCTCACACATCGAGGCTGCTTCACGGGAGCACGGCATGAAGTACCCCACCCTTATGCACAACCTGGTGAACATCAGTACAGTAGGCCAACAGCAGGGATCATCAACTAGATTCAGCCACGGGACAATTTGTTTTCTGGAGCGGATGGTCACGGGGCCGGAATATAATTACAAATCATTTGTAGACAGCAAATTGACCACAAGAAGCCCAAACAGATATAACATTTTACTAAAACATCATTTCAAATCTAGTTTACATTTGTATATAATCACATATACACTAGTATGTGGACACCTGGTCATTAAAGATCTCATTTCAAAATCATGGGCATTCATATGGAGTTGGTCCCCCCCCCCCCCCCCTTTGCTGCTATGAAAACCTCCACTCTTCTGGGAAGGCTTTCCACTAGATGTTGGAAGATTGCTACTGGGACTTGCTTCCATTCAGCCACGAGCATTAGTGAGGTCAGGCACAGATTTTGGGCGATTAGGCCTGGCTCGCAGTCTGTGAGCTTGTGTGGCCTACTACTTGCTCCTAGACGTTTCCACTTCACAATAACAGCACTTACATTTGACCAGTGCAGCTCTAACAGGGCAGACATTTGTTGGAAAGGTGACATCCTAAGACGGTGCGACGTTGAACGTTACTGAGCTCTTTAGTGCGGGCCATTCTACTGTCAATGTTTGTCTATGGAGATTGAATGGATGTGTGCTCGATGTAATACACCTATCAGCAATGGGTGTGTCTGAAATAGCAGAATCCACTAATTTAAAGGGGTGTCCACATACTTTTGTCCAGTTAGTGCATCTCATGTATAGTTGTGCATGCATGGGAATACTTTGGAACAGATTTAAAAAATGTAAATCACTTGGAGCTGAATAGCTGGTATTTTTTAGTCTTTCATGTCCAACTAAAAAATTAAATAAAAGTTGGGGGACCAAATAAAATCTCCCACGGGCCACCAGTTGGAGAACCCTGGCCTACAATATGTCTTAACCTATTTACCACACTATCTCTCCGTTCCAGCTTGTGATAATTCAGTACACCTCTGTAAGGCATTTTTGTTCCCAAGGTTTGATTTACAATGTTGCTCCAGCTCACAACCATATGTAATCAGAGCACAGCAGACACTTATCGTAGAACAGAAAAACCTTAGCTGGAGGGGATTCACTGAAAATTGTAAATATTATTAACAAATATGGATGAATGGTACAAAGTGAATGTTGTCACACGATTGTATATACTGAACTGTAAAAACCCTCTCATCCCATTCCTTAGCCCTTACTGTTGTTACTCAGATCCTCTCTCGCCCTTTCCTAGGATCTCCTGAGATTTGTGTCCATCCCTCCTCTTCTCTCCCCTTACAGAGTAGTGTTCTGAGCGACCTTGCCATCACAGAGCCTAAGTCATTCCTGTCTCTTGCAAAGCTGGTTAGGGTGAGGCAACAGGAGGGATTCGTTGCAGCGTTAGGCGATGTCAAAGAGCCTCCTGGTGTCGTCTCACTCATCGTCACACTACAGTGATTTAACCACCTCCTCCACAGGCAATTGCAATTGACTCTATACCACCTATTTGCTTATCTCAGCAAGGGCCCACACATCTAATAACCCAGTTTCCTTACTAGCAATACGATCAACACAGTGCTGCCCTGCCACCATATTACTCCCTTTCTGAATCATGGCTGCTGGAGAGATGTTGAAGTAATCACTCCACACCTCACTCAATATGATAGCATTCATAGGAGAGGTATGACTGACAGGGGAATACTGGGCCTTCATTTGTAATGCCTTGTGTCTATGTACATATGTGTGATTGGAAAATCATTGTCTAGTAAATAAAACATTTAGCTACTTATTCAGTGTTCTGATGTTGTTGCTAAAATAAAAAAAATAAAAAATGATGCACTTTCTCCTCGAGAGATGACTCAATTTAGGGTTTTCAAGACAGACTACTAAAGGACTTCCACTAAGCACGATAATTTTAAATTACTGTCCCAAGTAATTATAGTACTGTTACATAGACTGTTAATAAGTATTTAGTTCCTGTCAATGAATTTGTTCGAGAACGTTTTGAAAAGATTCAGGTTTCCCTGAAATGCTACTGCAATGTATTACTTAAATCTAAACAGCTCTCAATGTAAGCTTATGTAAAATGCAATTAATTTAAAATGCCTTCTGTTGACAAAAGTACAAAAAAACTCCGCAAATGATGCAACTATCACATTCATTGTCTCAAATGGCCTTCCAGTGTGGTTATTCAGGGTTATTATAAGACTTAACGTTTTAGACCACTGCGGCTACCATAGCCTCTTACGGATGGGCTATATGTTTGATCTCAACAAAGGACAAACAATCAGAGGAATAGTGTTTTTCCAAACCAATCAGCACGGGATAATTTTTTAAATTATTATTTATATTTATTGTGCTTGTTCAAAGACGGCAGCATGACACGCGTGTGGAGGAAGTGTAGTGATAGACTGCCAAGCCTGATCACTTCCACCTGCCTGGGCCAGCAGTTTATTTGATGTTTTCTGGCTGCTCTGCCTGAATAAGGGGCAGCCTGAGGCGCCCTCAGAATTCCCAGTTCCAGCGCCACCCCCTCCACGGGTTGGCAGCTCCGGTGGTGGTGGCGATAAACCCAAGGACAAATTGAGCAATTTCGACCCAACGGGGCCAGAGCGAGCGACCCAGGCGGTAAAGAAGCTCGACAAGTCTAGTAAGTGTATTGCATGATAACTAGATTATATAGGACTGTGTAACTAGTAGCTAACTAGAGACATATTGGTACTCATTAAAGAAAGAGCGATGCACCCGCAGCAGTGATGCTGATGCAACACCGGCCGGTGTTTTTACATAGCGTAATCTCCTAGCTAGTTTCCACTGTTATCTATCTAGTTAATTAGTCTTCATGACTGCTATCAGTAGGACAACACTATAGTAAACGAGAATGACATGTATCACATTGAACGTTGCGCTGCACATTTTCATCCATGTTGGAAGTTGATCGAGAGTGCATTCAAGGTGAAAGGTGCAAAGGGTATTCCTCCATACAGTTCAGTTTGCCAGATAGTTCTAGTTACATTACATTTAGTATACCTTAATTCAGCCAGGTTTAAAACCTTGTATTACATTATTTTCCAGAACATTAAGTAGATTTTTCTGGAACTTCTAATTAGTTTGAATATAGTCTACTGTCATTAAATTAAATGTATGTCTCTTGAAGACCGAAATCAAGATACTGTTGCACTAAACAAGGCACATGCAGAGTAATGTGTAGGACACCAAATACATTATACTATTAATCCAATATCTGATCATGCTATTTGTGTTCCCTCTGTGTGTGATGGTGGAAGGGGTATGAGGCAGCAGTGAAGCAGCTGAAGGGCGATCAGCTGCGTATTCAAGGGGAGGAGAGAAGGAAAACTGTCGGCGAGGAGACCAAGCAGCATCAATCGGTGAGAGAGCTGGTACTGAGAGGGTTTAGTGATACTGCAGAAGGGGTGATTGTGCAGTAGTATTCATTGTACTGCAGAGTATGGAGTCAATGATGGGCTCATAGCATGGATCATAATGCAGAGGTATGGGTAAACTGTAGAAGCAAGCATTTGCTTTGTAGTTGTTAGATGTCTTTGAGTTTGTAGAGAGTACAATTGTGTCGGTAAGTTTAGAGCTTGAAATTGTTTGCACAATTAGCTTTAATTCTGAAACAGGCTACAATGAGAGCTGGAGAGGAGCTTACATATAGGGGTTACATATCTGTCCACCAGAGGGCGACTAACATGTTACTATGGTTACCGTCTCCTCATATCCCTTTACAGAGAGCACAGTTCCAAGACAGACTTGCCAGACAGAGGTATGATCAACTCAAGCAACAGGTAAGACCAACTGACATTAGCTGCAATATCTACTCAGTCCTGTTTAGGCTAGAAAGAAGTAGAGTGAAAATGCTGTGTCCACCTGACAGAGTGTCGCCTCTCTTCTGTGTCCTCAGCAAGCCCTGAATGAGGACAACCTTTGCAAACAGGAGGACTCTGTGCTTAAACAGGAGGCTATGAGGAAAGGTACTGACCCCGTATAATACAGTCACATAGCCTCCAGGAATATGGTTCTGCTTCGATTTTCACTGGTCATTATAGCAATATGGGGTCTGGCAATCACAAAATGTGTAAGGGATGATCAATAAGGGGGTATGTGTTCTATAGAGAAATAATGCATGCTCTAGAATGTCCTTCAAGCCAATAAGAAATGAGTATTCAACAATGCTATGGTATAATGATATTATATCCACGGATTTACCCGCTCCACATAGCAACAATCGAGCACGAGATGCAGCTGAGGCACAAGAATGAGCTGCTACGTGTAGAGGCAGAGTCTAAAGCACGTGCATGTGTTGAACGGGAAAACGCAGACCTCATCCGCGAGCAGATCCACTTCAAGACTATACGGTGAGACAGACTTAGTGTATTACATTACAGACCATACAGAAAGATACTATATTGGATACCTGACTGTCTTTGTATATTTCAGGACTGCAGGTGCTGTGTTTGGGGAAGGATTCCAGGCCTTTGTCAGACTGGGATAAAGTCACAGCTACTGTGAGACCTGCCTTCCACTCTACTTCCTCATTTATGTTCATTAATATGCAAACTGCCAATGACTCCTAAATAAGTACCTTATATCTTAAAGGTTTATTTATATCTGATCTAAGCTGTTGTTGGAGTGTTTCTAAATGTAGTGTATTTGTTCCCTCACACCACTAGGTGGCAGGACTGACACTGCTGGCTGTGGGTGTATATTCTGCCCGGAACGCCACAGCTGTGGCAGGGCGCTACATTGAGGCCCAGCTCGGTAAGCCCTCATTGGTCAGAGAGACGTCTCGCATCACTGTGGCGGAGGCAATCAAGCACCCCACCAAGATAGAGCGGCCCTGCTGTGCATTGTAGAAGTCCTGTGTCTGATGCTTTTTGTGTTTTATTTTTACATTTTTTATTGCAAGTAAATTAAGTTAGCTAAACACGTATGTAGAAGTACTATGAAGTGATGGTGAGGTACATTTTCTTATTTTTCCTCTCTTATAGATTTCAAAGCGCCTGACAAGCAAACCTCAGGATGCCCTGGAGGGAGTAGTGCTCAGTGTGAGTACCAACACTCAGCACACACCTGAGCACCAGAGAGTCATACCTTATACAGTCGCAACACAACTATACCTGGCAGATATTATACCCAGCACATGTATTAAAGAGACATTAATAGAGAATGCTGTGTACACATCTTGTGTAGAGTGAATATATGTTTTTGCAGCCCTGCTTTGAGACAAAATGTTGATCTCCCTGATATGAATGATTCCCTCCACTCCCCACAGCCTAACTTAGAAGAGCGTGTACGTGACATCGCCATAGCAACTAGGAACACACGGCAGAACAGGGGGCTCTACAGGAACATCCTCATGTACGGCCCCCCAGGTACTGGAAAGACGCTAAGGTAGGCCCCTTACAGAATCACCTTGACTTTGACAAGAGGTGTTATGTTGGTAACTGTCTCTCTGTGGTTTGAGTAGAAGCTAGCCGTGTACTCTGGGATGGACTATGCCATCATGACGGGTGGAGATGTGGCGCCCCTGGGCCGTGATGGCGTCACCGCCATGCACAAAGTCTTTGACTGGGCCAACACCAGTCGCCGTGGGTATGCTACCCTCACTTGCAGTGCTATCATACTATTGATAGAACTTAATGTAAATGTAACCATGATATAACCATGTAACGTAAGTATCTACATAATATACATTTTAACTTGCCATAAACAGACATGTACTTGAAATGATATACAGAGAACGAATTAAGACCAGTGCAGCTCTGCTAATGCCATCCTGTGTCCTGTCTGACACAGCCTGTTGCTGTTTGTTGATGAAGCCGATTGCATTCCTTTGCAAGAGATCTACCGTAAGTGTGTTGTGTACAACCTGTGATCAAATACATATGTATTTGAGTATCTGGTATTTAAAATACCCTTTTCTGTGTGTTTGAGTATTTTACAATACACAGGCCAAAACAATAACTTTTATTTGAGTATTTAAATGGTTATTTGTAAAAAATAAAATTAGTACTTTACCAAATTGTATTTTCAAATACCTCTATTAAATACTATTTTCAAATATCTGGATTAAATGCATTATCAAATATATATTTATTTTTTATTTTCAAATACTTTCCAAGTGTATTTCCAAATAAAGTAAAATATTCAACTACTTGCCTTTTCAAATATAAGATATCTGAGTACTTACTTCGAATGTATGAAAGTAATTGAGCTATTTCAAATACTATTTGAACCCAGGTATTTGTATCTTCCTGTATTGAAATGATAGCAAAAACAAAGATCTTGTTGAAATATTGGAAAATAAAATTTTTGTTTGCAGGAGAAGATCAGTGAAGAGCTCAGAGCAACTTTGAACACATTCCTGTACCGCACTGGAGAGCAGAGCAACGTCAGTCCTCATTCACTCTAAATTCACCATATCTATGCCCAATACCCTGAATTCTGATGTACAAACTTCCTCAAATACCACAGCATTCTAACCCTAGTAGCCCACTGGTGTGTTGTCTTCCTCCAGGTTCATGATGCTGGCTAGTATGGTGCTGGCTAGTAACCAGCTGGAGCAGTTTGACTGGGCCATCAACGACCGCATTGATGAGATAGTCAACTTTTCCCTGCCGGGTCCTGATGAGAGGCTGGTGTACATGTACTTTGACAGGTACGTGCTTGAGCCTGCCACAGAGGGGAGACGGTGAGTCATACAGCGTTACGCCCACACAGCACAGCAGCACAGGTTTAAATAGGGCACTCTCACAAGCACACACACACTGGGATGTATAATGGAACAAGTTCTAATGCCAAGTAATTAACTACTCCCAGACATACTTGGAGTCATCCACATTCCTTGACACACACACACACACCTACCCACGCACACATGTGGACGGGCATTAACTTTTGAGTGCCTGGGTGGAAGGAGGCCCCTCTCTCTATTTTTCTTCAAAATAAGCTCTGTCTGTGGAGTGTCAGGAGCAGGTCTTTAAGAGCAGGTGTCCCAGCAGTAAGCAGCAGCAGGATCCCAGTCAGCCGTAGCCATGCTGAGTCACTAATTACAGTGGGGCTTTGAGGGCCTGAGAGTCAGAGGGGCAGGGGGAGATTTACACACCGGGCACAGGAAGCTGGACCAGGCTCAACAACACTCAGACAACCGAGCCAGCTGGTGGAGGGAGCTTGGCCACTTAAGGAGTGGCTCCCCAGATAAGAGTCAGACAAACCTCATAACGCAGACCTGTTTCCATTCTGCCAGACAGGTTGTCATTCAGATCCGTGTCTGTCTGTAATCCCTCTGTCTCCATGTTCCTGTCTCTGTTTGTCCCTGCAGGAGAATGAAGCTGGCTCAATTTGACTATGGTCAGAAGTGCTCAGACATCGCTGAGCGGGCAGAGGGCATGTCGGGCAGAGAGATCTCTAAACTGGGTGTGGCCTGGCAGGTATGTTGTTCATAGGTCAATGCTTTCTGCTGAGCTTTTTGAAACGATAACAACCAGAATTGTCCAATTATGCCAATTTGACATAAATGATTTGTTAGGAGAGCCTGTGTAGAGGGTCATAGATAGATGAAAGCTTAGGGATGGCCACAGCAGGCAATTCTGACCCAAGGTGATTTGGTTACCAAGGAAGTCCAGACCCATTTATTCTCCCAACTATTTATAGAAGCAGAGCTGGGAAGTGGATCACTATGTATGTCACTGTTCCTCCCCTTCTGCTGTGTCATGTTCATCTCTCCTGTGAGACTCATTCTGTGGACAAGAACTGTAATGATAAAATATTTTATTTAGATTTAATGTAATAATTAATGTCCTCCTGTAGGCGGCAGCATACTCCTCAGAGGACGGCGTCCTAACGGAGCCCATGATTGATGCTCGGGTGGACGACGCCGTGCGGCAGCACCTCCAGAAGATGGACTGTCTACACGGGGAGGCTGGGGCCAAGAGCACAGCCTCTCCCAGCGCTGGACCAGTAGACAGCAGCAATATAGGCTCTACTTCTATGGGAGCCACCACAGCCTCATGAGTACTCAACCCGGTCCTGGACATGGACAGCAGACCGGAGACCCCTGTCAAGCGGGAGGAGCTGAAATTGGAGGTGCCTCTACCTGCAGAATCAGCCCCACCTTCCTCAGACAGTACCACCCTGCCTGCGGAGGAGGGGACTTTCCCGGCCAAAGGGGAGGGTGTCGAAGCAGTGGTAACACCTCGGGGGGAGGGGTAGAGGGTGTAGCCCAAACTGATGCAGCCCCTAGCAGTGAGGGTGGGACAGAAACTCCTCCCAAGGATGGGACTCCAGTTTAACATTAGGGGAAGGAAGAAAGAGGGTTGCTTTTTGGGATTAATGGGTTTACAGGAGGACGCCTCTTGTTCCTCCTGACTGTCTGTATACGTCTGTCTGACTGAAAGAGATGGGGGACGAGGGATGGAGGCACTAACAGATCATGAAACAATCCTGGAGAGGTTGGAGAGCTGTGATAATATATGATTTGTATAAAAAGTATACTTTATATGGAAACACTGTCTAATAATATTAATGTTGATGTGGACTGTAAGAGATGATACTCTATTATTCAGATGGTGTGGATGAAAATAATCCAGGTTTCTTACAATGGCTGCACCTATGTTAATAATTGTAAAAATCATGTGACCAACAGATGGTGATGAACTATATCTTGAACCTGTGTAATGACACACCAGGACTCCGTCACTGTTAACCTCCAGTGGTCCGTTTTAATGAAACAACCATTTCATTTTTACAACACCGATGTCTGCACAGAGATGGGGGTGGGCTGGGGAGGTGCAGGGAAGTGAAAGGGTGCTACATCCCGCTCCCTAGAGACTAATTCATAAGGGAGGAACACTCAGGATCCCAATGGGTTACAGTCTTCATACAGTATCACTCTTCAATGCCATGACAAGAGCATGTTGCACCTGTGATATGAGTTAATACACCACAGGCAGTCCCTTTCAAAGCTACTATTATGGAGGCACTCTACAGCTGGCTGTTCAGTGTGAAGTATTTTGTCAACTATAAAGAGTTCCTGAGTGTTTCCTTCCTTCTTGGAATTTAATCTCCAGGTTTCCATGGTGATGACCCTCTGGACCAAATATCAAATAAAACCTTTAACCCCTTAACACACACATACACAACAGTGCCATTCCTAATGGCTCTTTAATGTTGGCACACTGCATATACTGTACACACCACACAGTTAGATGAGCAAGCAGCATTTATGTTCTCTTCCACACCCCAAATAATGTGTAATTATTGACATCAATAATCAAGAAAGAAATGACACCCACCCACGAAAAATACATTCCCTCGGCCCCTTTCAGTACAGCTTTCACATGCCAAGTTTTTACAATAGACAAAGTACTACCAATACACAAATCCCTCTCAAAATTTGACCACCCTCAAGAAAATAAATATTTATATTTCAAAATGGGGATATTCAGGCAAAATAAACAAACTGTTCTACAAACGGACAAACCCCAAGCAAAATATACACCCTATCCCCACTTCTAGCAAAATTCACATTCTAAAACCAAATATATATATATACTATTTTGAAAAACTGACACGCTTTTATCAAATTGCTAACCCCACTACTAACTGAACCCTCCATTACCTACATCCTTTTACATGAAATCATTTCTAGTCAAGAAAAATATGGACGGTGAGGAGTTTTGCACTGTGTGTGAAGGCCATTGGGCCAGTGGCAATAAGAAACAGCATGGTTTGAAGGGTATATCTTGAATAGTCTTTGTTTAGCTGCCCTTGTGTTTGGTTGGTCAGTTGTCAGCAGGTCTCAGTCTATGGTCTCAGCCAGTCCAATGCTCTCAGAGGTGGCGTGGGCTGGGGTGTCCGTTGTGGTACAGCTTCTGCTTAATGTGCACCATGTTCCCACTTGAGTCCTCTAGCTTTCTCATGTGCACCCTTCTTCCCAGGTTACAGAAGCGGGGAACCCATGACCAGGAGAACGCATCTGGACACAGTAAAGGAAAAAAAGATGTGGGTTGGGGAAGATGTACGACATTGACTGAAAGATTAAAGATGTGTCCTCCAGTTAGTTTGTGTGTGAGTGTGCATGCATCTTTTTCACTTGCTGGCTCTGGGATTCAAGATAGCCACCTCTCGGTTACTGGTGAGAGGGGGGATTGAGAGAAGACGAGACCACTCCACCAAACTACTAAAGCCCACAGACTTTTCACAGGATAGACAGAATTAAATAACATGAATTTAATTGGTGAGATGGAAGGGAGAGATAAATACTGAATTTTAAGCGAGGGAGAGGGATTACAAATCTATACAGAGAGAGAAAGAAAAATCACAAGACACTGAAACATTGCAGTAAATCTACTCTGAACAGTCTAGTCTACTCTACTCTGAACAGTTTTAAAACCACAGACACTTAAATAAACGCTGTGTGTGTGTGCATTAGAGGAAAGATCAATTTGAAAAGACATGAAGCTATACATGACTAATTTCTACACCAACCAACTCCATCACTTCATACACGGCAAGCAGCTCTGGCTGGGAATTATACTAATCCCACAACTGGATAGAGAAATATGAAGAGAAAACTCTACACACAGAAAAAACTGTGACTAGACTAAAGGGGAAGAATGTATGATGACTTTATCAGTGCCAACAGTTTAATGTAGAAATCTGAGGAGGGGGGGCTCCCACTGTCATATATAAGCCTAAAAAACACTGATCCAAAATGAATTTTAGGAAATCAAGAGAAACAGCAGCAAGCTGGGGAATATTGTGATAAAGTGGGTCGATGGCTGAGTCACACTTATAAAAAGTCATTGAACCGTAGACAGGTTTACACACTGTACTGTAGTCTCCGGAACAGAGGCTGCCCACGATACTGCAGTTTTCATCAAACAAGGCTAATTCAAAGTTGAGACATCACACCTCTGCACCTTTACACATTTGTTCTCCTATACATTCCCTTACTTATCCAAAGAACATCCTATTTTTACCCCCACCCCATGAACAAAAAATCTGTATTCCTTACTAACTTTCTACTGCTGCTATTTTTGAAACTCAAAGCTGTGCCAGGCTTTTGAGACCAGCTCCCCATACATTGTCTCTCTGCCTCTCGGAGACGGCCTGTGGTGTTGTGTCCCCCTGCTGACTCACCATGGTGCTGTTTGGCCCTCCAACGTCTGAGGGCAGCGTGCAGCGCCCCATCCAGGCACAGCAGCAGCCAGCTGAGGAGGAAGCCCAGCAGCAGCCCCAACATCAGGTCCAGCTCCTGCTTGGTCACACTGTCACTCACAAAGTAGTTCTCTGCAGAGTCCACCAGAGACTGGTCCCCATCATACGGGATCACATAGTGTACATGGTGCCTGAAGCACAGAGGGAGGTGACAGAGGGAGAGGGGAGGCGGGAGGTGAGGAGACAAGGAGAAGAGAGGAGGAGGAAAAGGGGGGGGGGGAGTAGAGCGAGAGAAGAGAGGAGGGACAGGAGGATGGGGGGGGAGTAAAAAGTGCATTAAGGAAGATAATGACATAAGGGAGTAATTCAATCTACCATACAAAGACTGTATATGGTTAGGCTGTGTGTGGTTCTATATACTTTGCTGTAGTGCTGTGTGTGGGCGAGTGGGATGGATGGGGTTGGGTGGGCGTGCTGCTGTCAACCCCATCATTGAGCGGTGAACAGCTGCAGCTGGAGGGCAGCACAGGAAACGCATCACTAACATCTGGCCTCACTGCCCCATGGGAGGTGGGGCATGGGGGGTGCATGTGGACCAGCCCCCTCTACCACTTGGCTGCAGGAATCACCTCCAGTAGAGAGAAACCATAGCAGCAAGAAGAGTGTTGACGTGGGCAACCACTGGACAAAAACTTGTTGGATCAATGTGGTTTCCACATAATTTCAACCACAACTACAATGTGATGACGTTGAATCAACATGGAAAACTGATTGGATTTTCAAAAAGTAATCAAAGTAAAGGAATTTAGTCTTTTTTTCACCCAACTTTTAACCTAAATCCAATGACGTGAATGTTGAATTCTCATTAGTTGACAAGTCAAACAAAAACTAGACAGTAAAACTGTGTCTGTCCCCAGTGGCCAGAGAGTTGCAAGGGAGAAAGGTACTGTATGTGCCAACAAAAAGAGGATGTGGAGAGCACAAACAAGTCAATCAATATAGTATAATATCAATTAATCAATGTGCATGAGAAAGCAGAGATACTAAAACAAACTATTCTTAGAATCAACATGCAACAAAGCATGCTGGAAAATATAATAATGAGGCAACTCCCACATCTTTTTCTGAGTGAATAAACGGAAACCTTAGGAGTTGATGGAAAACTTGACAAGTGACGTGTTTTAATAAACTAATTAGACACATTTTGGCAGTCTTGTTACAAAAGTTTGAACAGAAATTAAATGGTTCGTTGGATCAGTCTAAAACTTTGCACATACACTAATGCCATCTAGTGGCCAAAATCTAAATTGCACCTGGGCTGGAATAATACATTATGGCCTTTCAAAACTGATGGTACAAAATTCAAAAGGCACTCACATCTGAGCAATCTTATTTGCAGGTGCATGGCAAGGATTGAACAAAATGACGGAAAAAGGAAACCGCACACTGCTCTTGATAGTATCACTGATCTTTAATAAGCTTACATATCGGCCACACGGCCTTTGTCAGAGCTTTGTTGATTTTTTAAAATTTGCACCCTTATGTAGACCTGGCCCCACCCACATTCGTTCTACACATCGAAGGGGGTTGGAGGCAAAGGAAAAACAAATAAGTGCTACCAAATACAACAAAATGCATTTCATAAATATCACAAAAGTGTAAAGGCATATTGAACACGTCTGTAAAATCTCAATGGGGACATAGTAAGTTTTCATTAGTCACTGGGTACATCGTACGAAAAACGTCAGAATAATCTACAAGAGACACATATGTCATGTTCAAATTCACAACATAACATACATAGGCATTTCATCATTAAGTCCTTTAGGAAATAATGTCTGGAGGGTGAAAACCCCAAAACATTCTCTTTTACTCAGAGTATTATTAATATCTCCTCCCCTGTCTGATATCTTAACTTTCTCTATGCTACAAAATCTAAAAGGTGGAAATGTCATGCTTCAAGTGTCACGTTCTTTCAAAATCGAACCCAGAAGCAGACCAGGACAAAGAGAGTAGGAAGAAGGTGAGTATTTATTTACAAGTGAATGGGTAGATATATCCAGGTGGCGTAGCGGGCAGCGGTGGTGAGTTGATGGGAGTAAATAGGTGGATCCAATGGGGTAGCGGAATCCTCCGACGACCAGGCGGGAATGGGGTAAATGATCCGGGTGAGTAACTGAAGACAGAACAAACGGAGGTAAGTTTAAGGCAAGCAATGCGTAAAAAAAACAAAAACAAATTCTATCCAACTTGAGGCTGATACAATGGCACAACATACTGTTCATGGCTAACGATCCGGCAGGGAATGGATGTCAGGTCCGGGCTTATGAAGAGGAGAGATGATGATCAGGACCAGGTGTGTAGATAGCTGATGGGATACAGGTGCGGGTAATCAGAAACCCCAACTGGCTACATTGCCCGGCAACCAGACAGGGTGCGTTCCAGGACGCCGGAAAAAACACTCCAGGACAGAACATAGGCAAAAAACAGACTCAGGAAACGGGATTCGTGACATCAAGTCAGTGAAGTGTAATGTGAAATGTAATAGGGCTCGCTCTAATCTGGAGCAAGCCCTATTAAACAACCTTATCTCAAAACCTGAATATGAATATCTTTGCCATACCTCCATGCTTATACATTTTACCGAAATTACACTAACTTAAAACACGACAAGGCAACTATCCAGGCAGACCAGTAGTTGCAGGAATAGGCTCAATGCTAGAGCCATTGTCGAATTTTGTAGACTCTTTTATTATTTATTGGGGCGGCAGGGTAGCCTAGTGGTTAGAGCGTTGGACTAGTAACCGAAAGGTTGCAAGTTCAAATCCCCGAGCTGACAAGGTACAAATCTGTCGTTCTGCCCCTGAACAGGCAGTTAACCCACTAGGCCGTCATTGAAAATAAGAATTTGTTCTTAACTGACTTGCCTAGTAAAATAAAGGTAAAAATTAACAAGGTTGTCCACTATCGGCAAATCTATTTATTATGCCCATCTAAATGTTAGCTATTAACATCAAAGGCCTAGAAATCCAGAGCTTAAAAACAAAAGGTGTCATTGTACGCTGATTATTCATGTTTTTTCTTTTAAATCCTAAATTTGGATCCCTCCACATAGATGGTATAGATAATTGTCCTAATCTCTCTGGATTACAACCGAATTATGATCTATTGGATCACAAAAAAAGTTTACCAATAAAATGGTCTGACGGTGAAGTGACATACTCGGTATTCATATATTTCCGAAAGAAAGAAATTCTCACTACAATAGATTTTAATAGAAAGTTGACAAAAATAGATAAGATCTTGCTAAAGCGGAAATGAAAATACCTGTCTATTTGATGGAGAGAAAAAATCACCCTGATTAACTCTTTAGTCATATCCCAGTTGGCCTATTTGCTTATGGCCTTGCCTACACCTAGTGACTTTTTAAAAATTATATGAGCAAAAAACATTCCTTTTTTTTATGGAAAGGCAAGCCAGACATAAAACGGGCCTATTTATATATTGAATATGAATTCGGAGGGCAGAATTATAAAATATTAAAGCATAAGACCTCTCACTAAAGGCTTCAGTCATACAAAAAGTATACTTCAATCCAAACTGGTTCTCTAGCAGATTAGTAAGAATATCTCACCCCATGTTCAAGAATGGCCTTTTCCCCTTTATTCAGACTACAACCTCTCACTTTTGGTTATTTGAAAATGAAATGAACTCCAAAATATCGCTATTTTTTCAAACAAGATATAGAAAGTTGGTTGCAATTTCAGTTTAATCCACCAGAAAAGAGAACAAATATTACAACAAATATTATGGTTAATCTAAAATGTACTAATTGATTTAAATATATATATATATATATATATATATATATATATATATATATATATATATATATTGGGAAAAAATAAAAGGTATAATCTTTGTAAATGATATCATCAGGCCTGGTCTGCTCTACTCAAAATTACAGCTAACTAATTTCAGCATTACCACCCAAATGGAAGAGGCAAGTGGAAGGGGGAGAAAGTAAGGAACTTGTATGTCGGCCTTGCATTAAAAACGAAAATTGGCTAAATTGTGATAAATAAAGAAATACACCAGTCTCATAAAATCTCAAAAATTTAGAAAAAGGGGATAATCCTTAAGAGGTTATCTATTTAGCAGTCTGGCTATTTAGCAGTCTTATGGCTTGGGGGTAGAAGCTGTCTCGGAGCCTGTTGGTCTGAGAACCGATGCTCCGGTACCGTTTGTCAGATGGTAGCAGAGTGAACAGTCTATGGCTTGGATGGCTGGAGTCTTTGGCAATTTCTCAGGCCTTCCTCTGACACCGCCTGATATAAAGGTCCCAGATGGCAGGGATCTCGGCACCAGTGATGTGCTGGGCTGTCCGCACCACCCTCTGTAGCGCTTTGGGGTCAATGGCGGTGCATTTGCCATACCAAGTGGTGATGCAGCCAGCCAATATGCTGCTGTATAACTTTTTGAGGATCTGAGGGCCCATGCCAAATCTTTTCAGCCTCTTGAGGGGGAAGAGGCGCTGCCGTGCCCTCTTCATGACTGTGCGGGGGTGTGTGGACCATGTTGTGTCCTTAATCAGCTCCTTAGTCCACAATCAGCTCCTTGGTCTTACTAACGTTGAGGGACAGGTTGTTGTCCTGGCACCACACTGCTAAGTCTCTGACCTCCTCCCTTTAGGCTGACTCATCGCCGTCGGTGATCAGGCCTACCACCATCGTCTCGTCAGAAAATCTTGATGGCGGAGTCGTGCGTGGCCACGCAGTCGTGGGTGAACAGGGAGTACAAAAGGGGACTAAGCACACACACCTGAGGGGCCCCTGTGTTGAGGGTCAGCGTGGTGGAGGTGTTATTGCGTACCCTCACCACCTGGCAGCAGCCGTCAGGAAGTCCAAGATCCAGCTGCAGAGGGATGGGTTCAGTGCAATTGAGATTGTGTCATCTTTGGATCTGTTGGGGCAGTACACAAATTGGAGTGGGTCTAGGGTGTCTGGGATGATGGTATTGATGTGTGACATGACCAGCCGTTCAAAGCACTTCATAAGTACAGATGTGAGTGCTACAGGGCGATAGTCATTTAGGCAGGTTACATTGGAGCTCATGGGAGCAGTGGTGGTCAGTTTGAAACATTTTGGGATTACAGACAAGGATAGATTGAACATGTCTGTGAAGACACTTGCCAGCTGTTCTGTGCATGCTTTGAGAACATGCCCTGGTATTCAGTCTGGCTCGGCGGTCTTGTGATTGTTAGCCTATTTAAACATTTTGCTCACATCAGCCACGAAGAGCGAAGTCACACAGGCATCTGGAAAAACTGGCTTTTTTCCAGAAAAACAAAAGCCATGTAGCTCGTTTGGGAGTTCTGCATCGCTGGGGAACTCATGGCTGGGATTCCCTTGGTAATTCGTTATTGTCTGCAAACCCTGCCACGTACGATGAGCATCTGAGCGGGTGTAATAGGATTCCACCTTCCTACTATATTGTTTTTTCTCATGTTTGATGTCTCATCGGATGTCGTAGCAGGCTTTCTTGTACGCGTCTGTTTGTTTCCCATCCCTAGCCTTTAGCCCAGCGCGGATATTGCTTGTAATCCATGGTTTTTGGTTTGGATACGTTCTTATAGTCACTGTGTATAGTATGTATAGTATACAATCAATATAGTATAATATCAATTAATCAATCAATGTACATAAGGAAACAGAGATATTAAAACTATTCTAACTATTCTTAAAATAAACCTGAAACAAAGCATGCTGGGAAATATAATAATAATGAAGCCACTCCCACATATTTTTTTCTATTTGAGAAAGTAAACAGAAATTAACTCAACCCAGTTGAGTAACAAAACACCACGCGATTGTAAAGATTAAATGTCCTGTTCAGTTGTGCTGAAATATGGGTAAGGTGACAGATACAGTGTGCAGGTGATAGTGCACTGTTTATGGTGGATGGTCCATCAACATTTTGTTGTTATTTATAAACAAAGAATGTTGACAGTTCTGTTTATGTTGACTCACCTCAGAGATCACTGGTGAACTAGTGATGTAAAGCATCTGCAATAATGCATTATCTGCATGTAGCCTACAGCATCTCCTATCACTTTTATCATCTCATTACAGTCTGTACATCAACGATGTATGAAACCGCTGTTGAACTATGTTGAACTCAATCAATCAATCAATCAAATTTTATTTGTCACATACACATGGTTAGCAGATGTTAATGCGAGTGTAGCGAAATGCTTGTGCTTCTAGTTCCGACAATGCAGTAATAACCAACAAGTAATCTAACTAACAATTACAACAAGAACTATGCTCTTTCACATGATGGAAATGACCAGGTCTACATTCCCAGTGTGACATGTCACTTAATGAATGGTACCCAAACTAGTTGCACTGATTCTATCTTGCGCTGACCCTACGCACACTCACTAGACTATATACTGTATACAAACCATATACACGCTCACACACATTACATTGACACTCCCACACAAAACCCACACACATTCACATACACTGCATACGCATACGCACACACACATAACACGCACATGCAGACCGACACAACACAAGCACACATACATACACACACTTTTACAACCATAATTTGCTGCTGCTGCTCTGGTATTTAGGTTACTCTTATTATTATCTATCACTTTACCTTGTCTTTATGTACATATCTACCTCAAATACCTCTGGTACTAATCTGGTACTGATCTGGTACTGGTACTGCCTGTACATAGCTCAATTCCTGTGTATTTTATTTTATTCCTCTTGTGTTACTATTTTATTTGTTATCTTTAAACTCTGCATTGTTGGGAAGGGCTCCTAAGCAAGCATTTCACGGTAAAGTCCAGATCAGTTGTATTCGGCACCTATGACAAATACATTTGTTTTGAGATAACTTACATTTTCTAAACTAATCCAATCTGTCACTTGGATTTATTGCACCCATTGCTGAGATGGTTGTTCCAGTTTAGATATTTTAGGTAGTGGTGTTTGTTTAGTCCTTCACCATAGCAGTCATTCTGAGTGCAGGTTGTGGGTGATAAAATGGTACAATTCTTGGGTATTCTCCCTCTGTCTGGATTCCGATAGGAATTACTAATCACTTCACAAACCAGCATGTTGTGTCTTGCAGGTCTGATGTGTCCCATGAGCCAGGATTTTCAAACCACAATGTCAATAACTAGGTCATAACTAAAGGTTTTATGAGATTAAATGTATAATTTGTCTTCATAAAGGGTTTACTTTTCATTTTAACACATTCACATAGACAGTCACCAGGTGAACGCTTCAGGAATATAAGTGATTGAATGCAACAACCATGCCCCTGTCACTATCAAATAGAGTCATTGGTGGGTATCTCTCACATTCACTTGAAAGGCATGCTGGGAAGAATGCAAATATGACTTTACCCTACAGTGTTAAAATAATACCCCCAGTGTTAAGTGTTTAAAACCGTAACGCCCTGTGCTGAATACACGTGTTCATGTGTTTAAAAGGGTTACAGCGAATGATGCGTTTAAAAAGTGTTACAGAAATGGGTTTAGTTATGTGCTCAGATCCTAAACACTTGCTTTTGCAGTGTACTTTTAAACAAACTGTTTATGTATGCTCTTGTTTTGCATAACATTAAATCACATTATTTTGGAAAGTTTGTTTTACCTTCCACAGTTGCAATGGCAGACGTGATCCTCCCCTCGTAAATGTGGTAAAATATAGTTGTGAAAGCGGTCCAGTAGCGCGTTCATGTCCGTTAGACACGCTACAGCCTGAAAAGAACCACTGAAGTCAACTGGGACAAAACAAGCCGCATTCCCTTAACAGCATATGTTGCCCGAGTTCTCAGGTAGATGACACACAAAAATGTCAATTCTAAAAATATTTAAGTATAGTTACTCCAGAAAACAATGTTTTCCTTGACAGTTTAGTGATTGTTTCGCCTCATGTAGGCCACGTTGATGTCTAGGTCGTTTGAAATATCCATTTGACAGCTTTGAACAGATTCAATTACACATAAGGGAGTGTGGGGAATGAGGATAACGGTGTTCTTCTTACCATCACAAATAAATCCCCCAAAATCATAAAGATCGTGGCGGTTATGCACTATTGAATCAAAACTTCCAGTTTTTTGCTTTCCCTCCAGAACTATCCTGTGATACCTGTGCCAAAAACAACACCCTGAAGTGAAGGCGCTCATGGATGCAGCATCAGTGTCCAACTACCCATCATTGCATCGTCTATCCGATGTTCCTTTCTCCGCGACATGAGGAGATGAGGACCAGTCTCATTTTCGCTCCCTTTTGAAAAGCACTCTGTGCACCAGCGAAGATGGTTAATCGAGGTGCGTGCAACGGGGAGGCGTGGTGTGAAAGCTGTAGCGTATGTCAGAAAAATGATTGTTAGGCTATTCCAGAGCACGGCACAGTTGATATCAGGACGAAGTCGCGATCCATGCGTTGCTGTGATGCCAGCCACTGCACATTTCCTGGTGTAGCCTATTTACCTGGACGCATGCACTAGCATTAGGCAAGGAATCATCGATTCGTGTTTTCTTCTCCAATCAGGTCGTTTTCCGTGTTAGCTCCCTCTAGCAGGTGTTTGTTCATTGTCAGGCTATCTATCATTTCTCATAGTCCGACAGGATAGGCTACTTTGGCCCAGCTGAAAGAGAATACGGAGCCTCCCACTGTGCATTCCAGTTGATAATAGCGGAGGCATTTTTGGACTCCTTCAGAGAAACAAATTATAGGCTGAATCAATTTCCACCCCATATTTGCCCCCAAAAGCTCAGTAGGTCCGCCTATTCATATGTCAAGGGTTTAGTTTATAATAGCATGCTTCAACATAAATTAACAGCGAATTAACATAACTGGTATGCATACTCTCTCTCTGACAATCAGCAGTTTAAATATGTATTCTACACCATTCTGTTGGGCTGGGCTTCGTTTGTGACAACACATTCACTTTATTGCCGAAGTCTATCAGGGAAAAGCAAACAAGAAGAAGATGAATTGGGCCTGAGTGGATTGGGGCCCCGGGAATGCCAGCCCTGTGCCGGCCATTGTTAATAATAGAGTGTCACATATTGAAAGGCTTTTTCTTAATGTTGTCCTGACTCTCTAACCTGCATGGAACCAGTGTCTCCTTATAAGGTCGTACACATAAACAATTCAGCACCATGGACAGCGCCGCGAAGCGTGCCAGCTAACGATATAGCACCACGAACAGCACCATGACGAGCGTAGGCCTACACCAGTCACCTGAAATCTAAAATGTCACAGAATCAGCTTTTGCCTTATTATATTGCCATGACAAACCAAACCACCCTGGTCTTATAGGCCTATTGTGAGGCAAGGACAAGGTAATTTATCCATTTGTGTCACTAGAGATGACAAGGGGAGGTTAGGATATGGGAATGTCACTTCAACCCTAGTTCTGTCTCCGGTGATTTTCTTTTTGCATTACCCATAAATAAGTGACCTTGCAGCCCTCCCATCCTTTCATCTTCTCTCCCAGTATGAACAAACTGCTGCATCAGTCAAATAATATTCTCTGACATTATAGTCCATGTGCAACTCAAGGTGGGCCAGGCTACTGTGTTCCTGCCATTCAATTGTTTCTGTGCACCGAATATAACAACTGTATTGCTCATCATTAGTCAGTGACATTGGAGTAAGCTCAGGACTGAACATTTTTATTGGGCATGCTGTTAATGCCATGGGTAACTGCATAAAAAGTCCTGGGATAAAACACATATTTGAAATGGTATATACAGTATCATGTTGCCACGGACATGAGCATCAGCAGATGGAAGAGGACATTTTTTGCCATCTTTATGAATGCAGTCATTGGGCTATAGAACCTTTACAAGGTACATTTGTTAATTAAAATCTCCCATCTGCATGCAGTGGTGTATCCAGGATCTGTGCAATGCACTAAAAATAAGTCAATTCATCAAGTTTTTCTAGAGATGTTTATTCATTTAATGGATTCATATGTACATACAGAAATATTCAGGCACTCTGGACTGAACTCTCAGCTTGCAAATAATTACAATATTTTCATTCTTTTCAGTTTTCAAAAGAAAAAAAATATTACACCCTGAAAAGGTAGCAGATCTGAGTTTTTAAACATGAATCAAAACATAATGGAAACGAGGGCAAAAGAGAACCTCGTGGTCTCTATTTGGTTCATTATCCCCCTATTTTGATGAATTCCTAATTAACTACTGGTATACACACACACACATTCATGCCTAACCAGTCTCAACTCTATCCCATCCGTGGCAACAATACTACTCTCCACCATCAACAGTAAATGTGACAAATCATACTTCATAAAAACAATATCTATTCATCATTCTTAAAAATTAATTAAATTCATTGTTGCGCAGCAATCAGCATCCCTGTGCAAGATTTAGAAAAACATCCTCCTTTAGAGGTAGAGGAGGACGTGTTTGACAAAAGGGGCATTTCTCTTTGTGGGAAGGCGTGTCAGTGGTTTCACTGTAGGATGGGAGAGGACCTTGGGCCCACCTTGGCCCTGAGGAGGAAAGGCAGAGCAGGAGGGATGAGCCTGCCTACTTGAGCGCATTCATCCCTGTCCCCTCAGCCCTGACCAACAGCAGAGGGTGTGTGTGTGAAAGGTAATCAGTAAGTGTATATGGAAGTATGTATGAGTTTGTGTATAAACGTGCATGTTTGGTCAGGGGGTGTATGATATTGCAGATTTGGTAGCATGGGCATCAGTAGAAGCAGACAGTGTGGAGGAAAGGCCTGTTGCTCTTGTCCTCAAACTCCTGCAGCAGCTCGTCCATCTCGTTTTCCATATCATCTGTGTGCTGGATCTGAGAGAGGGAAGGGACGGTCAGACATACAACACCTGCTACATGGGTCAAGGCAAGACATTCATACACTTTAGGGTTCAGTGTAACAGAATTACAGTGACATACCACTTACTCATACAACATTTAAGCATGTATTTATCGCCAATATAGTTTGCACACCTACGTTCCAAATCATTATGGTCAGACACACCATGTATCTTGCAGAAACACATATCCCACTGTAGCAACAACGTGACACTATGTACCCATACTACCATATATCCCTGATATCCATGCTATGACAATGTAACAGTGTAATCCTGTGATAATGGTTGCTGGTGGCCAGGCAGGCAGACACTCACACACTGACACAGCTCACAGATGAGGAAAGCCCCCAGTGTGGCCTCCTCGTGGTTGTCCTGGATGTCCACGTTGATGACGTGAACCGGCGTGAAAGTCTCCTGCTCCCGAGAGCTCAGGTCTGAGTGGGAGAAATTGGGGAGAATAGTGATCGTTGATCAACATGAATCCAGAGTGACCTAGCCCGAGACTAACTTTATTTTAAGCGTATTCACTATTCCTAATTGATATTTCACAACTTGACATGAGAAGCCCCCAACCCCCCCTTCTGTCCCAGGTCCCTTCTCACCCTCTAGCACTTGGTCATAGACCCTCTCCTCACAGGTGATGACCAGGTCAAACTGGTCCTTACAGCTCTGGAAGCGTTCCGGTCGGGACTTGATTCGCTTGTTGCGGTCCAGCATGTGCAGGATTCCATTCTGTGTGTATCTGAGGTGCTCAGGGTCAAGGAACACAGCAAGACGAAAGACCAACACACAATACCTCAAACATATGAAACTTACGGTGTCAGTCAGTCACTGTGAATACTCAAGACACAATGCCCCCTAGAGGCCAAAACTCACTCAAAATGTATTTGATCTTTGGAAGCTTCTAATAAATGTAACTAATAACACTTATTTTAACTGGGCTCAAATAACTTGAACTACCAGTGCAATATTTTAGGAAGTAACCTACCCTATCTACTCAATTTAAACAAAAAAAAAAATGCTATTTTTTAGAGCAAAAACCGAGATGAATAGTCAAGAAAATATTACAGAAATGATCTCCAATCCTTGCCTGCATTGTAAGGATAAGGTCCCACTCTTGTATACTCCCAAATAGGGACTTGGCCAGTGAAAGGAGTGCTATGGCGTTCCCACTAACAATTAATATATAGCCCTTCTTTTTACAAGCATGCAGATATCTCCTTGCACAAAAATAAAGTTTTTTGTACATTGAAACATACCTCTTTAACCATACCCACCCCAAAGCACTACTGAGCAGGTCTTCCAACACTGAAATGTTTTAAATACGCTGAATCTCAAATGGATCGCTAGCTCCTACCCCACCATGTACTTCAGTAGATCTGAGAGGATTTAATAGGCATCTACAATATGGTAATCACTCCACCTTTTCACCCTAAGTGCTTAAACATATCTAATTTTCTCAGATCTTAGGTGTGAAGGGAATAGGAGTCCATTTAAGGTTGGTCCATGTGGGTTCCAGAGTGGCCGTATGAATGTATGCCTATTCAAAGAAGTTGGCTCCAATGGCCAATTTATTTTCTGAAGAGCATATGGTTGAGAGCCCTGTAGTGGGGGGAGGGGCTACAATTCTTTACATGTGAAAGCATATACTGACAGAGCACAGAAGGAAAGAATGTTCACATTCAAAAGTAGTGCCCTTGGCTAAACAATATGTAGGATAAAAAAAACTACACTGACAACTAGTTGGGTCAAATACATATAGTGTTATACAAACCAGCCCTTCTCTTTTGTTTAAAGTCTAGATCCAGGTCGTGATATGGAAAGACTGGGATATGTTCCCTAGAAGTATTGGTTTCTTGGCCCCGAATCAACCTACCTGGTTATAGAGGGTAAATGGCTACTTGTTTACATGTTGAAACCTGCTGAAGGCAAAATATTCCAAGCGCACCACCATTGTTAAAAAAGCATTGTGACAGCATGTGAGAAATCTCAAAAATAGATGTAATGGACTAGCCTGAGTGGCAGTCTGTATCTGCTATCATGCCAGCTTCTTGTCATTCTGTCATGCCAATGTTTGGATTAACAGGGGCAGCAATGGTGTTCGCAAGAGCACAAACAGATCTGAGATCAGGTTAGTGAAGGACACCCTTACCTACAAAATCTCCCAACAATAAACACTATGAAATACTTCCCTGTTCAATCACCCTTAACAATTTCATACTTCTAATTCTGTATATTTTTCTGTGAAGATAAAGATAATAACTCACTGCAAAAAAGAAACATGAAGAGGTAGGGCTGTGTTTATGTTGTGTCTGTGTGTGAATGCAAGAGTGCAGGGGATACAGCTCCTTGTCCTTGCGGACCAGGTCGTTGTACATCTGTTCATAAGTGGTTTTGAAGTCGTACACATTGGGCTTGTCCGGTGCAGGACCAGGTAGCTTCACATGGGACCCTGTCCCAAAAGAGCGAACTTCAAAGCCTCGCTTGCTGTATAAACAAAGAGAATGATGGGGGGAAAACGGTTACTTACAGACCAGCACATGCAAGACAAAAAGCATAGACCACAGAAGGGGAAATTTGTGGATCAGTCACCATCAATAAAGTAATCTCATCTCAAGAGCCATATCACAGGCGTCATTCCCCAAAAGGTAGGCTCTCCTTACCCTTCTCTCCACGCATGGAGATTTTCCAACTTTTATTTACTCAGTAAAATTACAAATTAGTCTAAGATACATTTGTTTAGTGTTAAGGCCAAACAAATCAAACGCGAACAAGCATTGCTTTGCGTAGACTCGAGAAAAGAATGGTCGCGAACGACAACGCCATCAAAAGCTTCATGCGCTACAAATTAGAAAGCAAGTATATTTCTCTCGCGTGGAGGCAAAGCAACGATCAAACGTGTTTGATTTGACCTTTACCCTACCTAAAAAAAAGTGTATACATTTTGAGTGTAGAGGCTGCGTTTGATTTGACCTTTACCCTACCTAAAAAGTTTCTAAATTTTGAATGTAAAGGCTGTTGAGTGACAACTACTTTATGACGCTTTCATGGAATAATCCCGAACCTGAAAGTACGTTGTAGGTGATGCATGGCAGGTCTCCCTATTTGTTTTATTTGTATATTTCACCATTTTTTTACAATTTCAGGTAGTTCGCTGGTTGGTTGCCTAGTTCTAGTCAGAGTTTGATCTAGCTACCTCCAGCTAGTGACTGACGGAGGCTATGCGGATGGCCACTGCACTGAACAAAAAATGCCCTACTTCCGGTATTCGTAACACCGGCGAAGAAAAATAAATTAGCCTTATCTCCATGTGTGCCACTGGGAACTAGTTGAGCTTGATACGAAAATAAATAAGTATACGTCTCTGTCGTGTAAATATGGAAGTTAGCCATTGTGTATTGTAATAAAATGCGTCGTTTGCCGGAAACAGGCTTCGTTCTGCGTAGTAAGCCCATTGTTGTGTCGGGGAGGGTGAGCTCTCAGCCAGGTAAAAGACCCAGGCCGATGAAAATGAAAGGTCCTTGCTTCTTGGCATGTCGTCGTTGTTTAGTTTTCTTCCAGTAATGTTACCTGAGGATGTTGTGCGCTTCCATGCTGCGGTTCTGGTTGCTCGAGCACACAACCGCCACGCGCAGCGGGTGGCTCGGCATTGCGAATGCTATTTTTCTGAAATAACTAGCAATCGAATGTTAAGTACAGCACACAACTAGTTAAAATGTGGTAGAAATGTAACTATTACAAAAAGACTGCTGGGAAGGCCTTCGATCTAGCTAACTAAGCAAATACAACGGGGTGTAAACGTTTCAAGGCGATGTTACAATCTTCTTTCTGTGAGCCTGTTAAAATGGCGGCGGGGACTTTTAACCAAGGTTTTACAGTTGATGTCATAGGGGGCAGGGCTTCATACCAAATCGATTTTTTTCCTCCTGTGCATGCATGACGTCATCCAAACATAAACTTCTCAAGTGTTCCCAAGCCCTGATGATGCTGGAAAAGACGGCCACTTTTGATTTTATTTAATCTTTATTTAACTAGGCAAGTAATTTAAAGAACAAATTCGTATTTACAATTACACCAGCCAGGGCCAATTGTGCACTGCACTAATGAACTCCCAATCATGGCTGGTTGTGATACAGCCTGGATTCGAACCAGGGTGTCTGTAGTGATGCCTCTAGCACTGAGATGCAGTGCCTTAGGTCACTGCGCCACTGTGCCACATGTATCCTACATTAATTGTACAAAAAGCCTAGGCATAGTCATCTATATTTTATTTTTTACAATGGATGGATGGATGGATAGATAGACGGATAGACACAAATAATAATATTTTTCTGTACCCATTTACACATACAAAAATCATATGCTCGCAGTGTTTTATTGATTCCACAGGGCCTCCTAAACTAGAGGTTGGGCACAGTATATTTGGCAGACTGCAGAGCAGACCAGTCTGTTGAAGGTCTACAACAAAAATATAAACACAACATGCAACAATTTCGAAGATTTTACTGAGTTACAGTTCATATAAGGAAATCAGTAAATTGAAATAAATTCATTAGGCCCTAATCTATGCATTTCACATGACTGGGCAGGGGCACAGCCATGGGTGGACATGGAAGGGCATAGGCCCACCCACTGGGGAGCCAGGCCCAGCCAATCAGAATGGGTTTTTCCTAACAAGTTTTTTTTTTATTACAGACAGAAATACTCCTCAGTTTCATCAGCTGTCCGGGTGGCTGGTCTCAGACAATCCCGCAGGTGAAGAAGTTGGATGAGGAGGTCCCGGGCTGGTGTGGTTACACGTGGTCTGTGGTTTTGAGGCCGGTTGGATGTTCTGCCAAATTCTCTAAAACAATGTTGGAGTTGGCTTATGGTAGAGAAATTAACATTCAATTCTCTGGCAACAGCTTTGGTGGACATTTCTGCAGTCAGCATGTAAATTGCATGCTCCTTCAAAACTTGAGACATGTGGCATTGTGTTGTGTGACAAAACTGCACATTTTAGAGTGGCCTTTTATTGTCCCCAGCACAAGGTGCACCAGTGTAATGATCATGATGTTTAATCAGCTTCTTGATATGCCTCACCTGTCAGTATGATGGATTATCTTGGCAAAGGAGAAATGCTCACTAACAGGGATGTTCAGTATACATAGATCTCTACATCCAGGAGAAGGTAAGGCAAATAGGAATCATTCTTGGGTGCCTGAGGGTGCATTGTTGACATTAATTAAATTAACCCTCTCTGAGGTGAAAAGTAAGAAATCATTCATTTAATTACCTAATGTGCTTGAACTTATTACTTACCACTGAACATATGTAATTACTGCAAATATATAACTGGACCCCAAAAAAGAGGAATCGTTCTAAATACTGGTTCATAATATTGCTCAACTATAGACCATGTTTCACTCTTAGGTAGGCCTACTGACTAGCAGCTTACTATCTCTAATACAGAGCACTTTGATTACTAGCATAAAGGCTAATGAGATAAATACACAAGAGAAAAATAAACACACGAATTAATGCTCACACAAATGGAATTCTCTGAGCCCTATCATTTGAACAGTATTTCATAGTATTTGAAAGTGTGGTGGTCTGTTGTGAGGCTTAGTTCATCATTCTTCCACAAGCTTACAGATCTACTAGTGTGTAAGGTGCAATTCCCTGAATCCGAGTGAGATTTTTATTATGTGTGTGTGGGTGTTCAACCACAGTATGTTACATAAATGGGTTTTTAGTGTATTGATTTAGATGTGAGATTAAAATAAATGACTGCGATATTGCTGAATAAGGTTACGTGTGTGTGCACACACATGCGTGCGTGTTTGTGTGAGTGACATTAGTGGTAAGAGTGGTATGTGGAGTGTGAGTGCTGTGTCATGGGGCTCATGATGTTCTCAGTGATGTATGCCACCAGCAGGCAGATGATGACCAGCATCACACAGATGGCTCCTCCCACCGTTGTCATGGCAATCACAATGTCCTGCATGCCCAAGGGTGAGACAGTGAACTCCACACAGTCCCACAGGTCCTCCCTCTGGCCTGCTCCTTCTGAGTGGAGCTGTGGGGTCAGGGTGGAGGCAAGCTGATGCAGGCAGATGCGGTAAGGGACGTTCTCATGCAGCTCAGTCAGCAAGAAGTCCCTGCAACCAGAGCCAAGATGGGTGTTAGCGCACTCAAACTGGGTGTAGCTCCCGTTCCACCAGCAGCTTAGCCCAAACCCACCCCTTCTGACACGTCGTCCACCGAATACCCTCTTTGGTGGGGCAGTTACAAACCTGCTCTCTTCCCCAAGCCCTGTCCCAGGTGCCCCTTTCTGTCCCTTTACACTTGTTCCTCTAGTCTCTGTCTCTTGTTTATCTAGGTCATGTCCAGCTGTGTTTCCTTTATTTGTCCTTTGAGCCTCTCCCCTCAGATCTTCATATGTCCACTGTAGTAGCACGCTGCCGTTGGTCAAAATGTTGGCCACCAGGGACCCTCCTGCTGATGGAACAGTCCGGCAGTCTCCACGATGACACCTGAACCCCAGCTGTGTGTGTCGAAAACACAGCCGCCCCCCGATTCCCTCCTCCATCACCCGGTAGGCACATATTGGTGCCACTCCTCCATCCATGGCCCACCCTGTACCACCTTGAACATGGTCTGGCCTGCCAAATATTATAGTGGTGCCTGTATTGCCTCTGCTGGTTTTGATGGAGGAAGTGCCATTCCTATGGCTGAAGTCCCCTTGCCGCCTTGGTGAGCCCATTGTTTCATTCTTACTGAAATAATCAACATTGTAGATATGCTGTTGGCCAGAGATTGGGGAGACAGCCACGTCCTTCTCGCTTCCCTTGTCTGATGATGTGGATGAAGTTTGCGCGTCGCGTCCGCCGCTCGTTCGGTTGGAGACGATTGTCGCGTGGCACAGACAGAACAGTACTGCCGAGAAGGCAAACAGCGATTTTCTTCTCATTTCTTCTCTTCTTACCAGTTCACTTTCACTGTATTTAGTGCAAATGCATAGTGGACAGCACCGTTACTGTCGGCGGAGATCCGAGGCGAGAGAGTTATGGGGGCAGGTGGCTTCCATTACACAGTCCTACACCACCATCAAAGCGCTGTATTCCCCCGATGGCCAGCACGAGAACAATCTGCGATAAAATCGGACAATAAGAATTACATACCATAGAATAATAGATGGCTGATTGATACAGACCACACTTTTAGAGAATGAGCCAGACTGCTATCACTTACGAATGCTTTGTTTTAAGCCATACACCACATGTTGGTTACGCACGCAACTCAACATACCAATAAATAGGTCACACCGCTTATTAGAATGGTTAATGTAAACGGCAATAAATGTAAGATGCAATTTGGCTATTGAGAGATAACTTACATTTCTAGGTTTTCGAGAACGAAGACGGCGGCAATTATATTTTCAGGTACATTTGTCTCAGTCTTGTCCTGTCTGGCTGTCTGTGATGATTGTCGTGAGGAAGAGCGCGTGTTTTTGTGTCTGTCAGAATGTTTGTAGCGTAGTCATCAGCAGTCAATTACATGAGTCATCATTTCAAGTCCCTACTCCAATCTTAATTTCTCTGCCACCCTTTCTGTTTTTTTGTGCCTTTCCATCCTTCCACCCAACCGACCGTCCTCCAGTTAACTCCCACTCCTTACTCCCACATTGGGTGCTGCTAGGCTGTAGTCTTCAATGCTGCTGTGTGTAGTATTTTGTCCATACTATCAAATCAGGCAGATTATTGGAAATGCAATATAATGACATTGTTTTGTGCAAAAAAAAATAGTTTCTTATTATCAGGCATAATTGTCTTGTAATAGCCTAAGCATGATATATTCATACTTATTCAAAATTGTAGGAAAATAAACTCTGATAACAGTTTATAACACATTCGTCATGATATAGGCAGATGTTACCAATACTAACGAACATCTGGATATTGTCAATAGTGGGCTATAATGTAAAGCTGAAATCTAGGACTATGGTTTGTTTTGATGTGATGCGATTTCCAAACCTAGACTCTAATAATCAGGGATTCAACAAGGGTTCTTCTAAGATCCTCAAAGTTTTTCGAAGACCCTCAGTGTTCTTGGCACTGAAAATGAATCAAGGAACCTACTTAGTTGGTGGGGGTTCTTGCAGGAACCTAACTGCCCAACTTCGATTTGAATTTGAAAGGACAGCAGGTGCAAGGGTTGTCCCTTGTATGATCTATATTCATATTGTTTTACAATGATACTCTCTATCTTTTCATATTTGTGCAAATCTTTCTAAAACAGACAATGGACACAATTCAATGGGTATCAATCAACAAAGAGTTACTAATATTTAGGCTATAAGAATATGTTGAAGGCTAGCTGTATTGGGTGCAGATGACTGAACTGATCACCTATTACCTTATATTTAGATTTTTTTATTATGAATTGCCACTAAAATCATAATAAACACGGACAACTCAAAGATTGTGTTATTGTTCTTGTTGTTATGCATATTATTATTATTATTATTATTAATAACAATAATAATAGTAGGGGAGTTAAAAAATTAACCCCAAAAGGTTCTTCAAAGGGTTCCTCGAGGATCCATTAAAAGAAGATCTTTGAAGAATTTATAGGGGTTCCCCCACAGTTTCAAATTGAAGAACCCCTAAAGGATACTCCAGGAACCTTTTCTTTTTAGAGTGTACAGTGACCTCAAGTGGTAATAATTGATAGTCGGTCTACAACATTCTACAACAAGCCTGTGTTTCTTTTGTACACATTCAAACACTTCTGAAGTTTTTGCTGAAACATTCATGTCTGGTTAGATAAACAACCTCCTTATAACTTCTTTAAAATAGTATTTAATCTTTGAAATAATTATGGAGAATTATAACAAGGATAATCAGAGCTGGATTACATCAATCTAAATACTCATTCATTGCTAATCATCATATAGGTAATAAAACTCACAGTTTAACAACACCTACTGGCAGTTATAATGGTCACAAAAAGCTTCATATCTTTCTCTGAAGATCTTTAATTTGAGAACATTTAGTCTTTGATCAGTTTTGACTCAGCAGTTCTATGTGGAGGTTATTGGAGGTAATGATTATATGTCCATTCCTAAAAGGAAAAAATTGGCAAGCCAGCAAGGTAGTTGTGCCAAGGGAGAGGACAGGAACAGTGTGCAGCATCAGTGGAAGAGATGATTTTAATAAGACCGCTGGGAAGCCCCCGGGGGATGCTGGGTAAATGAGTCTAATGATGACTCTCTACGATCCTCCCCTCTGAGCAATGGGAGATAACAATGTGCGGGATGATGACATAACACACAAACATCTAAACATACACGTATGGGCCAACAGATATCTGCCACAGTCACATACCCCTTTTAAAATGGGTCGATTTAGCCATATTTTATTTGTTTGAATTGACAATTTACAGCCAGGTTTGTTAAAGGGCAACAAAGAATTACATGCCTGAATGCTCTCTCAAATGAGCTAAGATTGGCATGAAACCATTTGTATATCTTTATAGTATATATGGTCTCAGGTGTTAGTCAGCCTCACATGTCTTGTTGATGTGACCTGTCTGTGTGGTATGAGTTGATACACTATATATACAAAAGTACGTGGACACCCCTGCAAATGAGTGGATTTAGCTATTAGCTGTATAGCTGTACTCGGGTCCAAGACTCCCTACCGAGTTTCAGACTGCCTCTGGAAGCAACTTCAGCACAATAACTAGTCGTAGGAAGCTTCATGAAATGGGTTTCTATGGCCAAGCAGCCACATACAGTACAAGCCTAAGATCACCATGCGCAATGCCAAGCGTCGGCTGGAGTGGTGTAAAGCTCGCCACCATTGGACTCCGGAATATGGGTTTGGTAGATGCCAGGAGAACGCTACCTGCCCCAATGCATATTGCCAACTATAACGTTTTGTGGAGGAGGAATAATGGTCTGGGGCTGTTTTTCAGGGTTTGGGCTAGGCCTCTTAGTTCCAGTGAAGGGAAATCTTAATCAATAACGTTATAGATGATTCTGTGCTTCCAACTTTGTGGCAGCAGTTTAGGGAAGGCCCTTTTCTGTTTCAGCATGACAATGCCCCCGTGCACAATGCGAGGTCCATACAGAAATTATTTGTCGAGATCGGTGTGGAAAAACTTGACTGGCCTGCACAGAGCCCTGACCTCAATCCCATCGAACACCTTTGGGATGAATTGGAACGCCGACTGCGAGCCAGGTCTAATCGCCCAACATCAGTTCTCAACCGCCCTAATGCTCTTGTGGCTGAATGGAAGCAAGTCCCCACATCAATGTTCCAACATCTAGTGGAAAGCCTTCCCAGAAGAGTGGAGGCCGTTATACCAGCAAAAGGGGAACCAGTGGTGTGTAAGTGGTGTGTGTTCGCAGATGGCCAATGCAGTGACAAATCTGCATACCTAAGCAGCAGGCAAGGGCATGGAAGGCCTACCTAGGCGACAAATGATTGGAGTAAATTTACCCTGAGCCAGGTCAGCAACACTGAAGATGCTGAGTTTGTTTTTGGGATGGCTTTGTTTGTGTATGAGGGCGTGTAGGTGTCTATATAAATAGTTCACACTTAACAGGATAGAGGCAGAGGTAGAATTGAGACCCTAGAATAGTAATAAAACATGTAGGCAATGAATAACAAAGAAATTGTGGCGCCATGCTGAGGATACGATGTCAAAGGTCCTCACTGTAGATGCTATTCTGTTTGGGTTGCTGGTCTTTTCTGGCATCCTGTGAAACATACTGATCATCCATGAGGTGAGGAGAAATGGAACCCTAACTGTCAATAGTCATGAAATATCTCAGCCTGAGATAACATCACATAATTAGTATAGCAGTTCATTATACTCTTTCTCTCTCCCTCTCTCTCAGGTGTTCGTCGGCCATTAAAAGTCTCTCTTGTCGGCTCCCTCCTTCTGACAAAATCCTGGTGAACCTGTCGCTTGCCAACCTGCTGATGTCTCTGTTCCTCACGGTGCCCGTCTTTGTGTCTGGACGTGTCCCTGGCCCTGGACTGATGCCACCTCTTCTTGCTGCTGTGGGTGTGGTGGTGGGCCGTGGGCTGCAGAGCCAGGAGCTGTGGGGTCCCTAGCACAGCAACGTGAAAGGAAGAGGGTGTGGGTGGGCCCGGAGCTGGTCTACGGGGTCAACCTGGCCTTCTCCCTGCTGGTGCTGGTCAACACCACCCAGGTCCATGGCAACACCATGGTGGAGCTGATGGTCATTAGCTACACCACCAGGCCCCTGCTGGGCTGTGTGTGGGATTTCCCCTCTGAGGAGCATGGCTCAGCCTTCGCCTCCTCCTTCCTGGCCCTCAACAAGGTGGCTCCACTGGTGCTGATGGTGGGCACCAACCTGGCTACACTGGCCAAGCACGACGGGCAAGGAAGGGGGAGGGATGCAGGGAGAGCTGGGCAGTCATGTGGTCAGTGAACGCAAGGGTAGTCGTGTGATCATGATGACGCTGTTTGTGGTTGCGATGGTGACATACTAGAACCATAACGGGGGGCACCATGCGGAGGGGCTGTGTCCCACTTCTCTACTTCTCTGTTTGTGGGCTTCAGCCCTATGGTGGTGGCTCTGGGAAATGACAAGCTGAGGAGGGTCAAATGTCAACAGGAGGAAACAGTGGAGGAATGCAGAGCTCCAGACACAATGGGAAAGAAGGTAATCAAAGTACAGGAGAGAGATGAAGCAAATATCAAATTATTAAAACAAATATGTGACTGAATAAATGAGTATGACTTTGTATGGAATAATTAAATAACCAGTGCTTGCCTTCCCCTCATTCTGCTTTTAAATGTCCACATATATATATACAAACCCTGTTATAAGTAGTAACCCATCCAATAAATACCTTAGAACATTTAAAGTCATGGAATGTTTAAGATCTGGAGTGTTGAAATATTGTGATAAGTTCTCACATTCTGCAAAGACAGATCCTGTTGGACTGTTCACTCCCTCTCAATGAGCTTCATGTAGAGGAGCCTCTGGCATAGAGGCTCAGAGATTGAGAGATGGTACAAATAAAGGCCTTTATTTTGACTGTTTTTTAAAGAGCAAACAAGACAGAACATGTAACAACAACTATCTATAGATAGGAGTGCCCTTTCACGTACAGTCTATACATCAAAAACATTCTGTCGCTCACAAAAGAGAAGGTTTCCAGAAATAAATTGTGTTAACGTAATCTCACTGACATGTGCAGATTAACACATTTCCTTGCAATGATGAACTCTACAACCTTTTCTATTAAACTCCTCCAAACAACTGACAGTGCTATTCCTCAGTACTGATAAATCAATAGAAATTGTGATAAAAAATAAATGAATGGGTTTGTCTCTCATAGGTGCCATGTTAAAACAGTCTGCCTCTGGAAGAGAATCAAATGGTTGCCAACGTATAGAGAGGAATGCCAACAACCATGTCATTCTAATGTATTGTTAGGCTATGTTAAGGCAAGTGTACTATTATTATTCCACTGACTTCCCCATAATGTCAGTTGCAGTGTGATTCAGGGTGTGGGATCTGTCAGTGAGTAAGAAAAGACTTAACGACAGCACGCAGCCGCCGGTGACCCACTGCCAGCACGATGGGCGAAATGGCGATGAAGATAGTGTTGGCAAAGCGAGCTATAACCAGAAGGAACCCGGCTGACAAACCTCGGTTGTAGTTGAAGTAGTTTATAGAAATTATGCTGGTTCCCCAAGACCCAATGAAGAGCATGATGAGGGCTAGAATCACCTGGAGAGAAAATTCCTCATTTTAACAACAATAACAATGTTACAGGTCCAAATCACATGTTGTACTTCTTTCCATCCACAATAACCAGGCGGCAGGCCACACACAACAAGACATCATTCTGAATCATTCCAGTCTCTCTCACCTTGGCAGCCCGTCTCTCAGCCGGTATCCTCTTGATGACGGGCGCGTCCTGGGTCATGTGTGCTGGGTTGTGGGTCCTGCCGTGGGTGTAGAGTGTGTACAGGGAGCCCAGGTTGGTGATGGCCATCAGGATGATAGGCAGGATCTCGTGGATCACCATGGAGGTGGTGGCATATGCCAGGCCGTTGTAGCTTGAGGGGAAGTTCCACACACAGCCCAGCAGGGGGCGCGTGGTGCTGCTGACCAACATCAGGGTCTGGAGGGGAGGGGGAGTAGAGAGGGAGCGTGGAGGGAAGAGGAGACGAGGAGACGAGATGGGATGGGGAGGGAAGAGAAGGTAGAGAAAGGGTATAAGACATTTTCCCACAATTCAAAGAGGAATACACATCACAATTGTCTATCTCTCCGCTTGTATTGAATCAGGGTCCTACCTCTGTGCTGTTCTTGTTCCCCTTGGTAGAGTAGATGTGTGCAGGTATAGCATAGATCAGGTTGAGGAACCAGATGAGGCCCAGGCTAATCAGGAGGGTCTTGGGGGGCCTGCGGGTTCCGTGAACAGTCCCAGGGGGAGGGGCCACGCGTCTCAGTGTCTGGAAGTGGAAAGCACTGAGGAAGAGTGTTGACCACACGTTGACTGAGCGAAGCCACACCCACACCCCCATCAGGACGTGACACCCGTCTTTGGAAGAGTTCAGCTAGAGAGAGAGCTGGGTGTGAGGTTTTATGTGTGTACACTATAGTGCCTACCTGAACAATGCTCTTATCAGTAAGTATGGCATGGTATATTGTCAGATTGCTTTATTTTCACATGGCATATCTCTAGTTACAGCCACACCACCCGCCATAACCCTTGCATTTTAAACTACAATTACTCAAAGACTAGCCCAAATCTTTCCCATATCTCAAGTATCACAACCATTTTACTTAGAGCCCAAACCACACATAATCAGCATACCTCCTTCCCCCTTGTTTCAAGCACCCACATACAGCCCTCATTCTTCATGGCATGCCCTACCAGAGTGCCCGACCCCTGCCACATTCCCATAAAGCTCCTTACCTCCAGCCCCAGGTCAGAGATGACCAGCAGGACGTTCCTCAGAACAGACACCAGCAGGTTGGACAAGACCATGTTCATCAGGATGATATCTGAGTTACGTACTCCACTGGGGTCTTTGAACACGCTGTCCAAGATCACGCCAATCACCGTGGTGTTACCCACAATGCCCAGTAGGACCAAGATTATGTAGAATGCGGTCTGGGTGGGAGACGTAGTGACACGGAGTCCCACACCCACAGGCTCCAACTCTCTCAACTCTGGCATTGGGCTCTCCATCTCAGCTACTGAATTGGAGTTAGAGTTCTGGGTAGAATACTCTTCAGTCTCTCTGCATCTTAATCTGTTTTCCCAGTTTGTTATCAAAAGTTTCTTCTAAGAGTAGTTATATTCCAGTATCTGTCTGCAGCCTCGAATCCACTGCTAGATGTTTTATTCCAAATATCAACATCCTGTTGGTCATAGATCATAAATACAAATGTGCAAAACTCATATATTGATTGCTTCCCATCTATTATAGCTACACCTGTATAGACACTCCCTATTTCTGTAGCATTGAACACAAGCCCAACCTCCCACAGAACTACCAATGTCAAATCACCATGGACACCAGATAAATACAAAGTAGTTCCTGCCATACACATCCACCTAAAACCACAGCAAAGGGGTCTTTCCCTAGTTACCCAACCAACCTGTGCTAGGTCAGGTACACTGTACCCACTGGGCACAAATGTCAGTTCAATGTCTAGTTTTGATTTACATTTGGTTGAGTTGTCAACTAACATGAACTCAACATGAAATCAACAGAAAATGTCACCATGTCATTGGATTTAGGTTAAAAGTTTTGTGAAAAATGCCCTTATGTTGGTGACTTTTTGCAAATCCAATCAGTTTTCCAAGTTGATTCGATGTCACCAGATTGATTTTTGGGGTTGAAATTACATGGAAACAAGACTGATTCAATCAGTTTTGCCCAGTGGGTATACCCATGGGAATATCAGTGTTTCAACCTCAGATTTCTGCTACCAAGCTGAGAGTGCATAAAAATGGAACACAAGAGATTAATCAACTAGCCTAATTGAAACATGCTGCCTTAACAGCTATCTAGGTTCATTACAATGCCACACTAGCTCCCCCAGGGACGAATAGAGAGGTGTTTGTTTATGGTGCTCAATACGAAGTCCCCACTTGATGATTCCATTCATAAAACAAGACAAGAGATCATCTAAAAAGCATTTAATATATTGTTTGAACAAAAGCGTTGGACTATGATCTTTGGGGGGGAATTCAGACATTTTTCTCTCCGCACGGATTTTAAGCATGGGGAAACGCATGTGCCAACCAGTTACGCTTTTGGGGTGGAGATACCAATAACGGAGGTGTGGCAGAGGTGTGTAATATCATAATGTTTTTAAATCTATGCATGGGTTCTGAAACGGACATGAATATGTATATGTTTTGATGGCTATCTTTCATTGATCTCCATATTCTGAAAGCATTCTCCATAGGCTATACTAGTATTGTGCCAATTAAATTATAATTAAAGGGATTGCTTTAGATAAATGAACTGAAAAACGAACTGAATGAAAACTCCCCGATAGCCGGAAAAAGTGTCCCAACCAAATATGGTGGATAAATTAAACGTCCTTCTCGGTCCATTTACAATTGAAAAAAAATGTCACAGTTCCGGTTCTTCCATAGGCACCAATGCATTAGCAACTGGGTCTGGTCTGATTTCTCGCTTCCTCTTCTGTCCCAACTGTCCCAAAAAAGGAGTGGAGTCGGAGACAGAAGAGGAAGCAAGACACTTTTTTTCTGGTTCAAAGAAAGTCAATGAACTAAGAAGACCAGGAGCAACATCTAGGAGCAACAACGGCTCAGCCGAGAAGTGGTAGGCCACACGAGCTCACAGAACTAGACCGCAGAGTGCTGAAGCACGTAGTGCGTAAACGTTGTCTGTCCTGAGTTGCAACACTCACTACCGAGTTCCTGCCTCTGGAAGCAACATGAGCACAAGAACTGTTCGTTTGGAGCTTCATTAGCAGCCAGACACAAGTCTAAGATCACCATGCGCAATGCCAAGCGTTGCCTGGAGTGGTGTAAAGGGATAAATCACACTTCACCATCTGGCAGTCCGATGGACGAATCTGGGTTTGGCGGAAATCTGGATTTGGTGGAAAATCATGTCAGTTTATATCCTGAGTAAACTATCCATTTAAAGATGGTACAGTGTGTGTTTGAAACAAGAACACTTACCCTCAGATGGACAAAGAGGTTCAAAGTTGTTTTTGCTAAGCATAGCTATGAATTTGTCTCTAGTATTTTTAATATTTTAATACAATGAATTGCAACTTTCGACCTTTTCAGTGGCATGTTGAAAGAGTCATACAGTAATTGAGCATTATAACTTATTAATACTTATCTGTACTAAATATATTTGGTTTAAAATTATTATCTACACCTGGGGCAATGGACATTTAGGAGAATGGGCATTTACAGAATGTTCAGCTAGAAATGTATTGTGTAGATCAAATATAATCTACTGTCAGATAGATTGGAATAGTATAGGAAATTGTGTATGCATTCTTTTTGCAATTCCAGATACAGCCCTGCCATTTGTTGAAAGCAGCCAATCCAATAGTTTCTGAAAATAAGTAATCTCCTGAGCTCTGTGTTCAAATGTATTTTTTTAAGTAGTTGCTTTTTCAGATGTTTTCAAATATTTTTAAAAATGTAGTTATTTTCTGAGATCTGTATTCAAATAGTTAAAACAATTAGACATTTCTGGGGATCTGTATTGAAATAGTTGTAGTCAGCTCCAAAGTCACTATTTGTTGCCCCCAAAAATTGTTACTTTCGACAAAGCATATTTAAAGATGCACTGTGCAGAAATCGCTCCGCCATTTCCTGGTTGCTAAAATTCTAATAGTTCTCCTAATTTCAATTCATATGACAAAACATGCAAGTATAGTGTAGACAATCATTGTACAACCTAAACTGCTGTAAAATATATTTAATTAAACGACTATATTGGATTCTCAGCTGTTTGAAGCTGGTGTAGAAAACAGAAAGTAAAAAATGAAAAAATGAAACGTAAGAACAGGAAGCATAGAAACAGAGCACATAGAACAGATCTATTGCTTTTTAGACTTGTTTTCAATGATAATGACAGATCTGCAACTCACATTTCCATGTTTTTTATTCAACCTCTATTTAACTAGACATTTCAGTTAAGAACAAATTCTAATTTACAATGGCAGCCTAGGAACAGTGGGTTAACTGCCTTGTTCAGGGGTAGAAATACAGTTTATTACCTTATTAGCTCAGGATTTGATCTAACAACCTTTTGGTTACTGGCCCAATGCTCTAACCACTCTAACCACCTGCCGCCCCAGGTGAATTTGGTCGGTCCAAAAAGTTACATTTTGCAGCTAATTCTAGACTATATATTAAGATTCATATCTGATAGCCCACAACCATGTGCTAATGATCATACAGTGCCTAGTGAAAGTCTACACTGCCCTTGCACAGTCTTTTCAAGTATTGTAGTGGCAGCATAATGTTTGGGTACATTTGTCATCAGCAAACCCAGGTAAAAAGTTAGAAGAAAACCTGCAGTAGTCTTCTGAAAATTTAACCCTGGAATAAGAGTTTTATTTTTCAGCGGGTCAATTACACAATTGTTTATCCCAAAGACACACCAGAAATTCTTTCCAAGAGGTGGTGAGCAATGTTCCCTCTAAATTGCTGGCGTGCAGCTCCCCCTGGATTGCCAGAGAACAAATATCAGCGCTCACAGAGAAGCACGAGATTGAACTTCACTCAACTTTCTAAAGTTTTTCCCATTAGTTCACTCTATCAATGTTTCCCTTTACCGTGGGAATTGTGATCGAATCAACGTTACATTAGCCCATTTCGATGCAACATAACGAAACAAAACTAACTATTGGCTACAAGATATTGTTGTTGTTGGCAGATATTGTTGTTGTAGGCAGAACGCATCCGAGTAGGATTGCATTGACAAACACGACTCTGGCTCGCAACGCACTCTACACAAACCGACCCGTGCGGCATAATCGGTGCGGTTGCAGTAGACAGTGGTGTAAAGTACTTTAGGAAAAATACTTTAAAGTACTACTTAAGTAGTTGTTCGTGGTACCTGTACTTTACTTTACTATTCATATTTTTGACAACTTTTACTTCACTACATTCCTAAATAAAATAATGTACTTTTAATTTTACATACATTTTCCCTGGCACTCAAAAGTCATTAGATTTTGAATGTTTAGCAGGACAGGAAAATGGTCCAATTTACGCACTTATCGAGAAAACATCCCTGGTCATCCTACTGCCTCTGATCTGGCGGACTCACCAAATTTGCATGCTTAGTTTGTAAATTATGTCTGAGTGTTGGAGTGTGCCCCTGGCTATCCATATATTAAAATAACAAGAAAATGGTGCCAACTGATTTGCTTAATAAAATGAATTTTGAATTATTTATACTTTTACTTTTGATACTTAACTATATTTTAGCAATAACATTTACTTTTGATACTTAAGTATATTTAAAACCAAATACTTTTAGACTTTTACTTAAGTAATTTTTTATTAAGGCATCTTTCCTTTTACTCAAGTATGACAATTGGGTACTTTTTCCACCACTGCAAATAGAACACTGCCATATATATATATATATATATATATATACAGTGCCTTGCGAAAGTATTCGGCCCCCTTGAACTTTGCGACCTTTTGCCACATTTCAGGCTTCAAACATAAAGATATAAAACTGTATTTTTTTGTGAAGAATCAACAACAAGTGGGACACAATCATGAAGTGGAACGACATTTATTGGATATTTAAAACTTTTTTAACAAATCAAAAACTGAAAAATTGGGCGTGCAAAATTATTCAGCCCCTTTACTTTCAGTGCAGCAAACTCTCTCCAGAAGTTCAGTGAGGATCTCTGAATGATCCAATGTTGACCTAAATGACTAATGATGATAAAAACAATCCACCTGTGTGTAATCAAGTCTCCGTATAAATGCACCTGCACTGTGATAGTCTCAGAGGTCCGTTAAAAGCGCAGAGAGCATCATGAAGAACAAGGAACACACCAGGCAGGTCCGAGATACTGTTGTGAAGAAGTTTAAAGCCGGATTTGGATACAAAAAGATTTCCCAAGCTTTAAACATCCCAAGGAGCACTGTGCAAGCGATAATATTGAAATGGAAGGAGTATCAGACCACTGCAAATCTACCAAGACCTGGCCGTCCCTCTAAACTTTCAGCTCATACAAGGAGAAGACTGATCAGAGATGCAGCCAAGAGGCCCATGATCACTCTGGATGAACTGCAGAGATCTACAGCTGAGGTGGGAGACTCTGTCCATAGGACAACAATCAGTCGTATATTGCACAAATCTGGCCTTTATGGAAGAGTGGCAAGAAGAAAGCCATTTCTTAAAGATATCCATAAAAAGTGTCATTTAAAGTTTGCCACAAGCCACCTGGGAGACACACCAAACATGTGGAAGAAGGTGCTCTGGTCAGATGAAACCAAAATTGAACTTTTTGGCAACAATGCAAAACGTTATGTTTGGCGTAAAAGCAACACAGCTCATCACCCTGAACACACCATCCCCACTGTCAAACATGGTGGTGGCAGCATCATGGTTTGGGCCTGCTTTTCTTCAGCAGGGACAGGGAAGATGGTTAAAATTGATGGGAAGATGGATGGAGCCAAATACAGGACCATTCTGGAAGAAAACCTGATGGAGTCTGCAAAAGACCTGAGACTGGGACGGAGATTTGTCTTCCAACAAGACAATGATCCAAAACATAAAGCAAAATCTACAATGGAATGGTTCAAAAATAAACATATCCAGGTGTTAGAATGGCCAAGTCAAAGTCCAGACCTGAATCCAATCGAGAATCTGTGGAAAGAACTGAAAACTGCTGTTCACAAATGCTCTCCATCACTGAGCTCGAGCTGTTTTGCAAGGAGGAATGGGAAAAAATATCAGTCTCTCGATGTGCAAAACTGATAGAGACATACCCCAAGCGACTTACAGCTGTAATCGCAGCAAAAGGTGGCGCTACAAAGTATTAACTTAAGGGGGCTGAATAATTTTGCACGCCCAATTATTCAGTTTTTGATTTGTTAAAAAAGTTTGAAATATCCAATAAATGTCGTTCCACTTCATGATTGTGTCCCACTTGTTGTTGATTCTTCACAAAAAAATACAGTTTTATACCTTTATGTTTGAAGCCTGAAATGTGGCAAAAGGTCGCAAAGTTCAAGGGGGCCGAATACTTTCGCAAGGCACTGTACAAACCCTGTTATAAGTAGTAACCCATCCAATAAATACCTTAGAACATTTAAAGTCATGGAATGTTTAAGATCTGGAGTGTTGAAATATTGTGATAAGTTCTCACATTCTGCAAAGACAGATCCTGTTGGACTGTTCACTCCCTCTCAATGAGCTTCATGTAGAGGAGCCTCTGGCATAAAGGCTCAGAGATTGAGAGATGGTACAAATAAAGGCCTTTATTTTGACTGTTTTTTAAAGAGCAAACAAGACAGAACATGTAACAACAACTATCTATAGATAGGAGTGCCCTTTCACGTACAGTCTATACATCAAAAACATTCTGTCGCTCACAAAAGAGAAGGTTTCCAGAAATAAATTGTGTTCATGTAATCTCACTGACAAACAAACAGTGGTCTTCCTCAGTGATCAATACATTCTTAGAAATTGTCATAAAATAATAAATGAATGGGTTTGACTCTCATAGCACCATGTTAAAACAGTCTGCCTAAGAGGATCAAAATGGTTGCCAATGGTTAAACTGATGATGACCTGAGGCCGAAACGTTTGTGTTTTGTTTTCACTTTCATTTATGCACTTTCTTGCACTCTGATTTTTTGGGCACCATGCAGTGGCGGTTCTAGACCATTTCAACTGGGGGGGCCAAGCTGGGGCCAGTTGTACTGTTAGAGGGGCAAGTTACATTAGACGTTATTGTTGACATCGTTTTCTTCACTGCATTGCAGGCATTAGCAGGCAGAAGACCATGTTCATAATCATCATCTTTGCCACTGTCTAATAATGGATGTAAAAAAAGAATGATAGCAAAAATGAGTTACTGTATGTAAAAATTAATTCATACTCCACATTTAGGGGGGCCACAAGGGGGTCCAAAATTGTTGTCACAGGGGCACTGGAACCCCCCCCCCCCCCCAGAACCGCCACTGGCACCATGATGTTTTAATAACCATTCAAGCCTCGGTTTTGGATGTTTAGTTTTTTCGACAGTGTGCGAGCCTCCATCTCTCCCAGTATTCTTATTTTGACTCCTACCACACATGGAAAATATACTGCTCAGTTAGTAGTAAGTACCTTAAAAGAGCACAGATGACCTCATCATTTTTGCTAATGGTTAGAGGAATACCAACAAACATGTAAGTCTACTTTATTATTAGGCTATGTGAAGGGAAGTATAATATTTTTCCACTGGCTTCCCCATAATGTCAGTTGCAGTGTGATTCAGGGTGTGGGACCTGTCAGTGAGTAAGAAAAGACTTAACAACAGCACGCAGCCGCCGGTGACCCACTGCCAGCACGATGGGCGAAAATGCGATGAAGATGCTGTTGGCAAAGCGAGCTATTATCGGGAGAAACCTGTCTGAAGATCCTTTATTGTAGTTTAAGTAGTTGATAGAGATGATGCTAGTTCCCCAAGACACAATGAAGAGGATGGTGAGGGCTAGAATCACCTGGCGAGAGAGGGAAGGTAAGGAAAGAAAATACTGTGAAACTATTGACCTTTTTTCGTCCTCTCTTAGCACGACGGTCATAAAAGATACACACGCATTCTCTATAAAAACACTGTTTATTGAAAACACACCAGGATCATTAACACCTTAGTATTCCAAAAGCTATTTTTTTCCCACATTCCTCATTTTTTATGACAATAACAATGTTACAGGTCCAAATCACATGTTGTACTTCTTTCCATCCACAATAACCAGGCGGCAGGCCACACACAACAAGCCATCATTCTGAATCATTCCAGTCTCTCTCACCTTGGCAGCCCGTCTCTCAGCTGGTATCCTCTTGATGACGGGCGCGTCCTGGGTCATGTGTGCTGGGTTGCGGGTCCTGCCGTGGGTGTAGAGTGTGTAGAGGGAGCCCAGGTTGGTGATGGCCATCAGGATGATAGGCAGGATCTCGTGGATTACCATGGAGGTGGTGGTGTAGGCCAGGGTATTGTAGCTGGAGGGGAAGTTCCACACACAGCCCAGCAGGGGGCGCGTGGTGCTGCTGACCAACATCAGGGTCTGGAGGGGATGAGAGAAGAGGGTAGAGGAGACAGAGGACAGCAGAGAGGAGAGGAAATGAGGGGAGATGGGGAGGAGGGAGATAAGGCGGAGAAGGTTTTGTAGACAGTTTCCCACAACTTAAATAATACACATCACCTATTGTCTACCTCTGTGCTTCTATTATATCAGGGTCCTACCTCTGTGCTGTTCTTGTTCCCCTTGGTAGAGTAGATGTGTGCAGGTATAGCATAGATCAGGTTGAGATACCAGATGAGGCCCAGGCTAATCAGGAGGGTCTTGGGGGGCCTGCGGGGTCTGTGAACAGTCCCAGGGGGAGGGGCCACGCGCCTCAGTGTCTGGAAGTGGAAAGCACTGAGGAAGAGTGTTGACCATACGTTGACTGAGCGAATCCACACCCACACCCCCATCAGGACGTGACACCCGTCTCTGGAAGAGTTCAGCTAGAGAGAGAGCTGGGTGTGAGGTTTTATGTGTGTGTACACTATAGTGCCTACCTGAACAATGCTCTTATCAGTAAGTATGGCATGGTATATTGTCAGATTGCTTTCTTTTCACATGGCATATCTCTAGTTACAGACCACACCCCCCTCCATAACTCTTGCATTTTAAACTACCATTCCTCAAAGACCAGCTCAAATCCCTCCAATATCTCAAATTCCAAATTCCAACCCTTTTACTTTGAGCCCAAACCTCACACTTTCCATACTTGCCTCCCCATTGGCTCAAGCACCCACATACAGCCCTCATTCTTCATGGCACCCCCTACCACAGTGCCCAACCCCTGTAACAGTCGCATCCAGCTCCTTACCTCCAGCCCCAGGTCAGACATGACCAGCAGGACGTTCCTCAGCAGAGAAAGGAGCAGGTTGGAGAGGGCCATGTTTATCAGGATGATGTCTGAGTTACGTCCTCCACTGGGGTCTTTGAATACGCTCTCACTAATTATGCCAACCACCGTGGCGTTACCCACAATACCCAGCAGGACCAAGATTATGTAGAGGGCGTTCTGGAAGGGATACCCGTTGACACCGAGACCCATCTCCACTGGCTCCGCATCTCTCAACTCTGGCATTGGGGTCTCCATCTCAGCTACTGAATTATAGTTAGAGTTCTGGGTAGAATACTCTTCAGTCTCTTTGGATCCTAATCCAGGGCCCTGTTTTCCCAGTTTCTTCTAAGAGTAGTTATATTCCAGTATCTGTCTGCAGCCTCTAATCCACTGCTAGATGTTTTATTCCAAATATCAACAACTCTTGGTCATAGATACAAATGCACAGCAAAATAGATATTGATTGCTGCCCATCTATTATAGGTACACTTTCATAAACACTCACTCTTTCTGTAGCATTGAACGCAAGCCCAACCTCCCACAGAACTACCAATGTAAAATCACCATGGACACCAGACAAATACAAAGTTGTTCCTACCATACCCATCCACCTAAAATCACAGCAAAGGGCATTTCCCTAGTTACCCAACCAATCAATGTTAGACCAGGGGTACACTACACCCATGGGAATGTGGGTGTTTCAGAGTTTAGCTACCAGGAGCTGAGAGTGCATATACACAGAACAGGAGAGATTAATCAGCTAGTCTAATTGAAAAATGCCTCCTTAGCAGCTAGGTTAATTAGGATGCCACACTAGCTTCCCCAGGGAGGAGGGGGGAGGTGTGTTTGGTTTTGGTGCTGAACAGGAAGTAATCACCTGATGCCATTCATAAAACAAGGCAAGGTCATGCAAAAGCATTTTATTTCAAAAATATTGTTCAGACAAAAGCTTTGGACTATGATCTTAGAGCATCGTTTCCCAAATTATAATGTAATACAAGCAATGTACAAAAGTGAAAACATTGGAAAGTAAGAATCTGGCTTGTATTTGGTTCACGATGTGCTGTTTCATAGGCCATTTACAGTAACTCTCATGGCTCTTCATTGACAACAGCTATGTTCAACTTGAGTATTCATCTCTCCTTTCTCTTACCCTCTCGTTTTCCCTCTCAAGTTCACTCCGACGCTCCCTCTCTTTTTCCCTTTCTTTCTCTCCCTCTATCCCTGCGACTAATTTTCTGGTGGTGGGCGAGAGAGATGGTGTATGAAGGAGAAGAGACACTGCGACTTCGTCTGAAATCAAGACAGATGTTAGTCTCAGAGCTGAGACTCAAAAATGTAGCCCATATGGAACAGAGTAAGACAGTGCTTCTTCCCTATCTTCATCTGTCAGGAGAAATGGACTGAGTCACTCTCCTCATCACTACAACTCTCTCTTTTCTTCCTGAGAGAGGAAAAAAAGAGCAAAGGAAAAGAGTATACAGTGGGGAGAACAAGTATTTGATACACTGCCGATTTTGCAGGTTTTCCTACTTACAAAGCATATAGAGGTCTGTAATTTGTATCATAGGTACACTTCAACTGTGAGAGACAGAATCTAAAACAAAAATCCAGAAAATCACATTGTATGACTTTTAAGTAATTAATTAGCATTTTATTGCATGCCATAAGTATTTGATACATCAGAAAATCAGAACTTAATATTTGGTACAAAAACCTTTGTGTGCAATGACAGAGATCAAACGTTTCTTGTGGTTCTTGACCAAGTTTGCACACACGGCAGCAGAGATTTTGGCCCACTCCTCCATACATACCTTCTCCAGATCCTTCAGGTTTCGGGGCTGTCGCTGGGTAATACGGACTTTCAGCTCCCTCCAAAGATTTTCTATTGGGTTCAGGCCTGGAGACTGACTAGGCCACTCCAGGACCTTGAGATGCTTCTTACGGAGCCACTCATTAGGTGCCCTGGCTGTGTGTTTCGGGTCGTTTTCATGCTGGAAGACCCAGACACGACCCATCTTCAATGCTCTTACTGAGGGAAGGAGGTTGTTGGCCAAGATCTCGTGATATATGGCCCCATCCATCCTTCCCTCAATACGGTGCAGTCGTCCTGTCCCCTTTGCAGAAACGCATCCCCAAAGAATGATGTTTCCACCTCCATGCTTCACGGTTGGGATGGTGTTCTTGGGGTTGTACTCATCCTTCTTCTTCCTCCAAACACGGCGAGTGGAGTTCAGACCAAATAGCTCTATTTTTGTCTCATCAGACCATATGACCTTCTCCCATTCCTCCTCTGGATGATCCAGAGGAGGACCTTGCGATTTTAATCCATGAATCTGTGTAGTTCTGGGCTGATCCCTCACCTACCTCATGATCATTAATGCCCCACGTGGTGAGATCTTGCATGGAGCCCCAGACCGAGGGTGAATGACCGTCATCTTGAACTTCTTCCATTTTCTAATAATTGCACCAACAGTTGTTGCCTTCTCACCAAGCTGCTTGTCTATTGTCCTGTAGCCCATCCCAGCCTTGTGCAGGTCTACAATTTTATCCCTGATGTCCTTACACATCTCTCTGGTCTTGGCCATTGTGGAGAGGTTGGAGTCTGTTTGATTGAGTGTGTGGACAGGTGTCTTTTATACAGGTAACAAGTTCAAACAGGTGCAGTTAATACAGGTAATGAGTGGAGAACAGGAGGGCTTCTTAGAGAAAAACTAACAGGTCTGTGAGAGCCGGAATTCTTACTGGTTGGTAGGTGATGAAATACTTATGTCATTCAATAAAATGAATTACTTCAAAATCATACAATGTGATTTTCTGTATTTTTGTTTTAAGTTGGACCTGGGAAGAAATCATGGAAGGACAGGAGACCCTTCCTTGGCAGGAGTCACAGAGGATGCAAGAAGGGGACCGCGGCCACAGAAACCGCGGTCATGGAGCTGGCGGCTGAGCAGAGGGAAGAGCCAGAGACCATCTGGGAGGAGATAGAGAGGTGGTCGGTCGACCCAAGGAGAGTACCAGAGCCCGCCTGGGAGTCGATGGAACAGTGTGAGCAGGGATACTGGAGAATGGAGTTGGCTAGTAGTATGTGGCAACGCAGGCGTATGGCCTCCAGTGCGCCTCCCCAGTCCGGTACGTCCTGTGTCTCCTCCTCGCACTCTCCCTGAAGTGCGTGTCCCCAGCCCGGTACGTCCTGTGCCTGCTTCCTGCACTCGCCCTGAAGTGCCAGAGACTGTCAGGGAGGCATTGGAGAAGTTAGGAGAGAGAGAGATGAGAGAGAGGTTGTGCAAGTGTGTTCTTCTCAACATCTGACCAGAGGATCTGATTAGCAGTCTGGTGCAACCTGGGCTGGCTCCACGCTTCTGGCCTCCAGTGCGCCTCTCCAGTCCGTTACGTCCTGTGTCTCCTCCTCGCACTTGCCCTAAAGTGCGCGTCCCCAGTCCGATACGTCCTGTGCCTGCTCCTCGCACTCCCCCTGAAGTGCGTGTCACCAGTCCGGTGCCACCTGTGCCGGATCCACGCATCAGGCCTCCAGTGCGCTTCCCCAGCCCGATACGTCCGGTGTCAGCTCCCCGCCCTGAAGTGCATGTCACCAGTCCGGAGCCACCTGTGCCGGCTCCACGCACCAGGTCTCCGGTGCGCCTCCCCAGTCCGGTGTGTCCTGTGCCTGCTCCCCGCACTCGCCCTGAAGTGCGTGTCACCAGTCCGGTGCCACCTGTACCGGCTCCACGCACTAGGCCTCCGGTGCGCATTCACAGTCCAGAGCTTCCGGAGATGGTTCACAGTCCAGAGCTTCCGGTGACGATCCACAGTCCAGAGCTTCCAGCGACGGTTCACAGTCTGGAACCTCCTGCGACGGTTCACGGTTCGGAACCTCCTGCGAAGGTCCACAGTCCGGAACCTCCTGCGACGGTCCAGGGTCTGGAACCTCCTGTGACGGTCCACGGTCTAGAACCTCCTGCGACGGTCCACGGTCCAGAACCTCCAGCGACGGTCAACGGTCCGGAACCTCCAGCGAGGTTCACCGGTCCAGAGCTTCCAGGCAAGGTTTCCAGTCTGGGCCCAGTCCAGTCCAGGCACGGCATCCAACCCAGCTCCATGGCCGGAGCCCTCCTTTGCGCCGATGCCCAGTCCAGGCACGGCATTCAGCCCGGCGCCATGGCCGGATCCGGGGTCTGGGCGGGGGCTACGACCTGCACCGGAGCCGCCACACTAATCACCCCCCCCCCCCCCACCCTCCCCATTTGGTTTCAGGTCTTGCGGCCGGAGTCCGCACCTTTGGGGGAGGGGGGTACTGTCACGCCCTGACCATAGAGAGCCCTTGGTTATCTATGGTGTAGTAGGTCAGGGCCTGACTAGGGGGTGATGTAGTATATCTATTTCTATGTTGGTACTAATGTGGTTCCCAATTAGAGGGAGCTGTTTATCGTTGCCTCTGATTGGGGATCATATTTAGGTAGCTATTTCCCCACCTGTGTTTTGTGGGATATTGATTGTTTGTTAGTGTGTTTGGGCACTACGTTCTCACGGTCTTTGTGAGTTTTGTTATTTTGTTTTGTTAGTTTCACTTAAATAAATATGTGGAACTATACTCACGCTGCACCTTGGTCCGCTCATTTCCAAGATCGTGACACCTGACCTCTGCAGGATGACACAAACTCTAAAGTACAGTCATGCACCGCCAAAAACCTTGATATGGCCCTATACAGTCAGTTTAATTTTGCCTATTTTTTTATTCAATTTTTTTAGTTTTGGTTTCCAGGTTTCGGGTTTCCCCCAGTTGATGTTTTTCTCTCTCAAAATCATGACAATACTTACTAAGATGTGTTGTTGTTGTTATCCTTTAATTCAAATGCGCTTGCACCTAGCACTGTTTATCTAATTTAAATTCCCATAAATAAAGTTTAAGTGTTCAGCCAGATTACATGGTTACCTCAATCATTATTTCAAATCATTTTGGTGACTTAACATTGACTGCTAGCTAGCTAAGTTTTGGGGCGGAAATTAGCCTAGCGGTTAGAGCGTTTGGAGCCAGGTATGTGGAAAAAAACAGCTGTTCTGCCCTTGAGCAAGGCAAGTTAACCCCACAACAACTGCTCCCCAGGTGCCAATGACATCGATTAAGGCAGCCCCCCCCCCCCCCCACACACCCCCCACACCTCTCATATTCAGAGTGGAAGCCAAACATTTAAATTCAACATGCAACAATTTCAAAAATTTTACTGAGTTACAGTTCATATGAGGAAATCAGTCAATTTAAATAAAATCATCAGGCCCTAATCTATGGATTTCATATGACCGGGAATACAGATTTGCATCTGTTAGTCAAAGATGCCTTACAAAAAAATGGGCCTCACAATGGGCCTAAGGATCTCGTCAGGGTATTTCTGTGCATTCAAATTGTTGTCGATAAAATGTAGTTGTGTTCATTGTCCATAGCTTATGCCTGCCCATAACATAACCCTACCATGGGGTGCTCACAACGTTGACATCAGCAAACCACTCGCCCACACGACGCCATACACGTGGTCTCCGGTTGTAAGGCCGGTTGGACGTACTGCTAAATACTTATGGTAGAGAAATTAGCATTAAATTCTCTGGCAACAGCTCTGGTGGACATTCCTGCAGTCAGCAAAACTTGAGACATCTGTGGCATTGTGTTGTGTGACAAAATTGCACATTTTAGAGTGGCCTTTTATTGTCCCCAGCACAAGGATCACCTGTGTAATGATCATGCTGTTTAATCAACATCTTGATATGGCACACCTGTCAGGTGTATGGATTATCTTGGCAAAGGGGAAATGCTCAATAACAGGGATGAAACAAATTTGTCACCATTTTTGTGTGTGTATGAAACATTTCTGGGATCTTTTATTTCAGCTCATGAAACATGGGACCAAGACTTTGCATGTTGCATTTGTATTTTTCTTCAGTGTAGATAGACTGGCAAGATACATGTCTCTTCGCCATAACAATGGGAGTCGTTGTCCACAAAGCGGCAGGGCGCGCTGTCTAGCTCCCGCCTATTTTTGCTTTGGATTGGTGAATACATCTCATTATTGTAAAACCTTTTTTGAATATTCAATGAGGGTTGTTGACTTCAAACACCTGTATTCAATGGAGAGAGATGCTACTCTACTATCCGTGAATATGCATACCATTTGAGACAACTCTGTGTTTTCTTTTTCCTCTCAAAGTTGCCGGGATGTCACCTGTCCACCTTATATCAGTACACTCGTAACAACTTAAGCATTACACAACTTCTATTAGATCAAATAAACCTCACCTAGCAAATAAGTCACACATTTTTTGTTCACCAAGTTCGACACTCTCATTGACCTCCATACAAAATCTTCTTGCTTGGTGAGCAAAACTAAAAAACACCACCTGCTGGAGGGAACCATTTTCCATCGAGTTGGTTATCTCTTCCTCTTCTTCTCTGGTTGAATGTTTTCAGTTGTGCAACTGACGAGGTATCCCCATTCCCTAACGTTAGCAGTAGTATAGCTAAATCAATATGAAAATTAGCTACCTAGCAGGCTCAGCTAAATAACAATAAAACTAGATACTTTACTACAGTATATCTCATAACCACGTCATGAGATTTGTAAATTAAAGCAGACTAGGTTGTTTCTATAGCTAATAATCTTAGATGTGTTTATTACAGACACTGTTTGTGCAGGAAAACAAAGTGGAAAATCTGGTTCTGTTCATATTGAAAAGTGAATGTAGCTCAGAAACCAGTTAGCTAGCTAAATTAGGTCTAATTGTTTTGTAATCTCATAAATTAAATGTATTTAGCTAGCTAACTGGTTTATGAGCTACATTCACTTTGCTGTGCCACTCAAGGACATTGAGACTTGTCCCAAAGCCACTCCTCCTCTTGGCTGTGCTTAGGGTCATTGTCCTGTTGGAGGGTGAACCTTCGCCCCAGTCTGATGTACTGAGTACACTGGAGCAGGTTTTCATCAAGGATCTCTATGTACTTTGCTCCGTTCATCTTTCCCTCAACCCTGACTAGTCTCCCGATCCCTGCCGCTGAAAAACATCCCCACAGCATGATGCTGTCACCACTATGCTTCACCGTAGGGATGGTGCCAGGTTTCCTCCAGGCGTTCAGGCCAAAGAGTTCAATCTTGGTTTCATCAGACCAGAGAATCTTGTTTCTCATGGTCTAAGTCCTTTAGATGCCTTTTGGCAAACCCTAAGTGGGCTGTTAATGAGGAGTAGCCACTCTACCATAAAGGCCTGATTTGTGGAGTGCTGCAGAGATGGTTGTCTTTCTGGAGCTCAGTCAGAGTGACTATCGGGTTCTTGGTCACCTCCGTGACCAAGACCCTTCTCCCCAGATTGCTTAGATTGGCCGGGCAGCCAGCTCTAGGAGTCTTGGTGGTTCCAAACTTCTTCCATTTAAGAATGATGGAGGCCACTGTGTTCTTGGGGACCTTTAATGCGGTAGACATTTTTTGGTACCCTTCCCCAGATCTGTACCTCGACACAATGCTGTCTCGGAGCTCTACGGACAATTCCTTCGATCCCATGGCTTGGTTTCTGCTCACTGTCAACTGTGGGACCTTATATAGACAGGTGTATGCCTTTGCACATCATGTCCAATCAATTGAATTTACCACAGGTGGACCAATCAAGTTGTAGAAACATCTCAAGGATGATCAATGGAAACAGGATGCACCTGAGCTCAATTTTGAGTCTAATATATACTTAGTAAATAAGGTATTTGTTTTTTATATTGATAAGTTTGCAAAAATGTCTAAAAATCTTTTGTAGCTTTGTCATTATGGTGTATTGTGTGTAGATTGATGAGGGTAAACATTTATTTCATCCATTTTAGAATAAGGCTGTAATGTAACAAAATGCGAAAATGCTTCCATCCTCCTCTGGGCACATTGACTTCAATACAAAACCTAGGAGGCTTATGGTTCTCACCCCCTTCCATAGCTTAGAAAGTAATTATGACAACATCTGGAGGACATCCTCCAACCTATCAGAGCTCTTGTAACATGAACTGACATGTTGTCCACCCAATCAAAGGATCAGAGAATGAATCTGAAAGCATAAGCTACAGCTAGCTAGCACTGCAGTGCATATAATGTGGTGAGTAGTTGACTCATAGAGAGGGAAAGACATTAGCTGAACAGTTTTGAACAAATTAATTTCTTCCAAAATGAAGGAGAAGCAAGAGAGAGATAGATAGAGAGAGAGAGATTTTTATCATTTTTCCCCTTTCAGTTTCACTTACTTAGCTAGCAAATGCAGCTACCCAGTTTAGCCTACTCAGACACTATAGAATGCTATGTTAGCTAGCTGGCTATGAATATCCAACACAACACTGGAACTCTTCCAAGTCAAGGTAAGCTTTTGGTTTACAAATTCATTACCACTGTGGCCCGCTGGTGTAAGTGCTAAATTGCTTACTGACTGTACACTGCAACATTGCTGCATGATTGTAGTAGGTTTACTAACGCATTAGTTAGAACTATTAGCTATCTTTACTATGACGTTACCTTAGCTAATATGGTGACAATGATGTAGGCTGTGTGTAGCGCTTATGATATGGTTTGTAAAGATATGGCTTGGAAAGGTTTTTTCGCCTGGTCACATACAGCTGATATGTTGTGCATTGAAGTCCACATTCAAAGGGAAAAGGTGAGAGGAGGAGAGCACATAGATGTGAGAAGGAATACAATGTGGCTGTTATGAAAGTGAACTGTATTTATGGGTGATCAGGGGTGTATTCATTCCACCAATTCTGTTGAAAAACATTTCTTAAACGGAATGAAACGGGGATAAACATACCTGAATTTGTCCAATGGAAACTCTTGTTTGCAACTGTTGGACTTACACCATAGATCAGCTGGATGCAGGCAAGAGTTTGCAAGGCGGTATTGAACATTTTTGTATCATGTAGTAGCCTAAACCAATCACTGTTATTGTCAGACCCTGATCTGATTCACCTATCTTTGTGATTGTCTCCACCCCCCTCCAGGTGTCGCCCATCTTCCCCATTATCCCCTATGTATTTATACCTGTGTTCTCTGTTTGTCTGTTGCCAGTTCATCTTGTTTGTCAAGTCAAACAGCGTTTTTTTGTCTCCACTCCTGGTTTTCCCCAGTCTCTCTTTTTCGCGCCCTCCTGGTTTTGACCCTTGCCTTGACCTGTCGTTGGCCTGCCTTGTTGCTGTAATAAACATTGTTACTCTGACACAGTGTGCATCTGGGTCTTACCTTCAAACCTGATAGTTATATTGAACTGGGTGAATGGAATATGAATGACAGTCATCCAACATGCTGCAATAGAAATAAGGATATACTCATGAAAAAATAAAATCGTCCTCATCTTAAATGTCACCGACCACTACTGATGTACACATGCTGGTTTTCCTTCAGAAAAGCATGCATCACAACTTTGTTCATTTGCAACATTTCTCTTGTTAATTTTCGCTTGTAAATGTCCACACTTGTATATGCTTGTACTACTTTTTGAGCTGGATTTGCCTGTGTTTGAAATTCGTTTGTTCGTTTTCACACGTTAGCATTTAGCTAACAGCGTCTATGTGATTTCGCTGTTAGTTTATGTAAATTTGGTTAGCATTATGTTAATAAAATCCAAATGAAATGTATTTATAAAGCCCTTCTTACATCAGCTGATATCTCAAAGTGCTGTACAGAAACCCAGCCTAAAATCCCAAAAAGCAAGCAATGCAGGTGTAGAAGCACGGTGGCTAGGAAAAACTCCCTAGAAAGGCCAGAACCTAGGAAGAAACCTAGAGAGGAACCAGGCTATGAGGGGTGGCCAATCCTCTTCTGGCTGTGCCGGGTGGAGATTATAACAGAACATGGCCAAGATGTTCAAATGTTCATAGATGACCAGCAAGGTCAAACAATAATAATCACAGTGGTTGTCGAGGGTGCAACAGGTCAGCACCTCAGGAGTAAATGTCAGTTGGCTTTTCATAGCCGATCATTCAGAGTATCTCTACCACTCCTACTGTCTCTAGGGAGTTGAAAACAGCAGGTCTGGGACAGACAGGTAACACGTCCGGAGAACAGGTTGTGGTTCCATAGCTGCAGGCATAACAGTTGAACAGCTTTTCTTGTGTTTTTAGTGCTCCATTGTGTGCTATGCCAGTAATACTGTAAATCCCGGGATGAGAGAAGGATGGTATGACAGTATGAAAATCTGGATACCACCCAAGCCTACTCACTATGTCACCACCCATCAATTTATTTCAGGCTACGGGTTGTGTCTGGACAGAACCTGGGTATCATGGCTACTCACTCACTCACTCACTCACTCACTCACTCACTCACTCACTCACTCACTCACTCACTCACTCACTCAGGCATTGTCTAAAAATGTACTAGCTGCCAAATCCATGCATTCTCTGTCCTTGTTTCCTTTATTCCTCACCTCCCTCCCAAAGCACATTGGAGGAGAGTATTGAAAGTTCCTTGCCCTGGGGCCTCCTCATCCGATGTGCTTTGAAAGAGAGGCGAGGATTGGAGGAAACACGGACGAAGGAAACAAGGATTTGACATCTAGTCAGTGATTAAAATGCAATATAACCATAAAGAAAGCATAGTGATACTAAAGTATTCATTAAATTGACCTTTTTCAGTACCTCCTCAGTACTGAACAGTGCTGAATCTGCTAATTACATGGACAAGGGGGACCTGATCAGTAATTCTAGATCAGCAATGCTACTATGATACAGGCCTAGATATGTCAAAAACAATTGGTGTGGGAGTGAGTACGTGGCAGGCAGGGGAAGTTAAGGAGAGGAGTGTACTGAAGGTGTGATTGTGTAATTACTTATTTGCATTTTACATAACAGAACCAAATATAATACCATAGGGGCCTATAACGTTACTGTTATACCAAAACATCTCATTTCTAATGAGATTTTAGGATGGTTAGCTGAAGCTGAATTGTCCCTTTAAAAAATGATCATTCTCCAAAACTCAACCAGAGCGAGCCACTAAGCAGGATACATGCTTTGATTAAAACAAAATATAAGAAAGGCTAAAAGTTTGTTAATTAACACCATCCGCTGTAATTGGCTCATGAAACAGTAATTCAAGAAGATGCATAAAATGCATATTCCCATGAAACTGATTGAGATCAATCAATGACTGGCAGTTTGCAGGTTTCACCGGTAAAATGTGAAGAATTATCATGGCCTATTCTGGCCTATTTTGATGGCCTATTTTGAAATTATTTAGTCTATGCTTAACTTGATGTTTGAGGGTATTAAAAATATAATATTTTCTAGAGACATAATGGCTGCATTTACACAAGAAGCCCAATTCTGATATTTTTTCCACTAATTGGTCTTTTGACCAATCACATCAGATATTTTTCAAAGTTGATCTGATTGGTCAAAAGACCAATTAGAGAAAAAACAGATCAGAGTTGGGCTGCCTGTGTAAACGCAGCCTATGTGTGGGCATAGGCAGACGTTGCAATTGGAGGATGCATGATATGCATAATGATAGGCTATTCAATTGGGTGCATCTGTCAGTAAAAACTTTGATTGAGGAAATGATGACGTCATAAATTTTGTTTTGCTTTCCCTCACCTAAAAAAAATGCTACATCATTGGTAGAGACTACAGTGTCATCAGCAAAGTGTCAGACAGTTTCATTAGCAAAGATCTGAGTAATGAAGAACATGCTTTTTTTTGCATTACATTCACACTTAGGGGTGTACTGTGCATACAGTGCAGCAGGGTAAAAATTCTAAACAGTTTAACGTAGGCCTGATTGTCACAACCTGTGGTAAAATATGTGTCCCACTAGATGGTGCTCTTCAGAAGCAAGTTCACAAGAGCTAGACTCACGTGTTGATTGCATTATGGGAGAAATCAAAAACTGAAAAATGTGTGAGAAAGTACATTTTCACCTTTTATTCATGAACTGTATATGCTGTATATTTTTTTTCTTCCAGAAATGCCTACGTGACATGGATGATGGGAGATAAAAAATATGCAGTTGTCTTCTTTTTCCCCTCCATCCACCCCTCCTCCTTTTCACCCTTATTCATCTCTCCCTGTCAGTGGCTATCCTTCTAATTGAAATCAGATAAATGGAATCCATACATTTGGATTACATCACCTATATGGTGAAGCTACAACTCTTTATCTTGACCCAGCTGACCCAGAACGTGTCTTCCTTATGACATGACGGCATTATCTTCTGTCGTGGTAATTCTTACACAGAGACACTCAAAGTCAATCTTAAATTAATCATTGTTTATTATCAGTGAGCTGGAGATGTTCCAACAAACGTAATGCACCATAGTGAACATCTGTCAGAAGCTCTGCTGGGGCAGTCCCAACAGTTGTCTTACTGTATATACGGCAAAACACAGACATGTTATATTTGCCTCATTTAGCATAATTCATTACAGTGCATTCTGAAATTATTCAGACCCCTTGACTTTTTCCACATTTTGTTACATTACAACCTTATTTTAAAAAGTATTAAATCACTTTTCCACCTCATCAATCTACACATAATATCCACAGTGACAAAGCAAAAACAGGTTTTTAGAAATGTTTGCTAATCCCTAAAAAAAGTGAAATACCAAATGAAACTTTATTTGTCACATGCGTCGAATACAACAGGTAGACCTTACCTTGAAATGCTTATTTACAAGCCCTTAACCAACTGTGCAGTTCAAGAAGAGTTTAGAAAATATTTACCAAATAAACAAAAAAAACACAATAAAACAACAATAATGAGGCTGTATACAGGGGGTACCGGTACCGAGTCAGTGTGCGGGGGTACAGGTTAGTTGAGGTAATTTGTACATTGTACAAATATCACATTTACATAAGTATTTAGACCCTTTACTCAGTACTTTGTTAAAGCACCTTTGGCAGCGATTACAGCCTAGATTATTTTGGGGTATGACGCTACAAACTTGGCACACCTGTATGTGGGGAGTTTCTCCCATTCTTCTCTGCAGATCCTCTCAAGCTCTGTCAGGTTGGATTGGGAGCATCGCTGCACAGCTATTTTCACGTCTCTCCAGAGATGTTTAATCGGGTTTAAGTCTGGGCTCTGACTGGGCCACTCAAGGACATTCAGAGACTTGTCCCGAACCCACTCCCACGTTGCCTTGGCTGTGTGATTAGGGTTGTTGTCCTATTGGAAGGTGAACCTTAGCCCCAGTCTGAGGTCCTTAGCACTCTGGAGCAGGTTTTCATCAAGGAACTGTACTTTTCGCCGTCCATCTTTCCCTCAATCCTGACTAGTCTCCCAGTCCCTGCCGCGGAAAAACATCCCCACAGCATGATGCTGCCACCACCATGCTTAACGTAGGGATGGTGCCAGGTTACCTCCAGACGTGAAGCTTGGCATTCAGGCCAAAGAGTTCAATCTTGGTTTCATCAGACCAGAGAATCTTGTTTCTCATGGTCTGAGAGTCCTTTAGGTGCCTTTTGGCAAACTCCAAGCGGGCTGTCATGTGCCTTTTACTGAGGAGTTGCTTCCATCTGGCCACTCTACCATAAAGGCCTGATTGGTGGAGTGCTGCAGAGATGGTTGTCCTTCTGGAGCTCTGTCAGAGTGACCATCGGGTTCTTGGTCACCCTGACCAAGGCCCTTCTCCCCTGATTGCTCAGTTTGGCCAAGCGGCCAGCTCTAGGAAGAGTCTTGGTGGTTCCAAACTTCTTTCATTTAAGAATAATGGAGGCCACAGTGTTTTTTGGGACCTTCAATGCTGCAAAAATGTTTTAGTACTCTTTCCAGGTCTACTCATTCCAGGGTTTTTCTTTGTTTTTTACTATTTTCTACATTGTAAAATGATAGTGAAGACATCAAAACAACGAAATACACATATGGAATCATGTAGTAACCAGAAAAGTGTTAAACAAATCAAAATGTTACATTTGAGATTTTTCAAAGTAGCCACCCTTTGCCTTGATGACAGATTTGCACTCTCTCTAGTTTTAATGACACTCTCATGTTCTATGACATTGGAATGTCTTTGAATAGCACTGAATTTGAATAGCACTGAATGAATTAAATTCTACTTCCTGTCACTCAACTGCAATGTCTACATCCTGTGGAGTGTGGCCAATTTAATTTAAATGTAACTCATGAGTTGAATGGGAACCAATTCCAAAATTCTGAATTGAGCCCAACCCTGGTATGTGTGCGCGCAGTATCAGACCTGTTTGTGTGCTTGCGGTGCAGCAGAGCCCCAATCCCCGGGCCATGCGGTATACAGGGGACACACACACTCGGCTGCTGGGGGCCAGGTGTGTGAGCAGTGTGGACAGGGAGTCAGGGGGCAGGTATAGGCAGGAGAATGCAGGGCGGGAGGGGCTCTGGGTCTCACCCCTCTCCCAGTTGAGCCAGTACCCCCTCAGCCCCTCATCGTGGCCCCACCACCGGACCTGCACCGCATCACGCCCCACTGGGGTCAGCTGGAGGTCAGCCAGGGCTGGCAGCACTGAGACACACAGATAGAGGACAGGCTAGTGTGTGTGTTCTGTTTTAAAAGCCATAAATCACAGAATGAAAAAAGAGAGGGGCAAAGCCTAAGGGAGGCATGGACTCGTTATAAATGACTGTAGGATAAATGTACAGTATGTCAGGATAAGTAAAGGGTTTCATGACATTTAAATGTCAATACCATTTAACAAGCATTCATTAACACAGTGTTTCCCAACCAGGGGATACTTGAGAAGACTCATGAGACCATAGACTTACTGGTAAAATGCACATTAGGGGGGTACTTATGGGGAAATCCGGGCAGAGCAAAATGTACTTGGTGGTACAGTTACCGAAAAAAATTAGGAACCATTGAATTAACAGCACAAATACAATATTGTTTCTGAGAGGGAAACAATTTAATATTAAGGAAAGACAGCAGAAGTATAAGGGACAGTTAGAAATGTACCTGGAGGAGGGGTCCCAAAAAATATGCACCCCCCTCCCCAATGTTACAAATATTTTCACATCACCCTCCCCTTCTACTGTAATAAAAATGTGCACACCATCCCCCTTCATAAAATTAACTCAAAAATAGTTATTACCACCATACATTACAATAACTGTAACAACCCAGTGTTTATAAACGTGGATATCGACTTTACCACTTTAGCATGGTTTTGTGGCACAGTCAATGCCACGCACAGCTAATGGGCCAGAAAGTTGAGGGTTCGCTATGGGCGAGCTCACTCTCTCTGGATGTTTCATTACACTATGATCAGAGCAGGCTGCAGACAATGATCATCTGGGGAGATTTTGTTGCTGTATTTATAATTATATAAAATATATGCAACATTTTTCCACCAACAGGTTTCTGTGCCAATATATCACACACAACCAATAAGCAACGGGTAACTGCATACCAGTTACTGACTTTGAACACTTATCATCATGGTTTGTATTTTCAACACCACAATCAAGTAGAGTATGACAATCTTGAAATCTAGAAAATACATCTCTCCCTACTCAGTATCCCTACTCAGTACCCCTACTCAGTTCCCCTACTCAGTACCCCTACTCAGTATCCCTACTCAGTATCCCTACTCAGTACCCCTACTCAGTATCCCTACTCAGTATCCCTACTCAGTACCCCTACTCAGTATCCCTACTCAGTACTCCTACTCAGTATCCCTACTCAGTACCCCTACTCAGTAACCCTACTCAGTATCCCTACTCAGTACCCCTACTCAGTACCCCTACTCAGTACCACTACTCAGTACCCCTACTCAGTATCCCTACTCAGTACCCCTACTCAGTATCCCTACTCAGTACCCCTACTCAGTACCCCTACTCAGTATCCCTACTCAGTACCCCTACTCAGTTCCCCTACTCAGTACCCCTACTCAGTATCCCTACTCAGTACCCCTACTCAGTATCCCTACTCAGTATCCCTACTCAGTACCCCTACTCAGTACCCCTACTCAGTATCGAAGGCTTGGTTTGAATGTAATTTTGTTGTTTTGTAACAGTTGTCCCTTTCCATTAATCAAACGGCCATTGCGCAGTTTGGATGGTGGAATTATATTAGAGTGGAGTGGATGAACGTGCGCAGGTAGCCTAATCAGATCAAAACATTGTGAGTAGTTGTGTTAATGCCACACATAAAAAAGGTAATACATTTTAAATTACAAATATTTAGGCCATATTGAAGTGTCAGGTTCTAGGTCGAGGAATAGCCACTTGGATCGGAAAGGAGCCAGAACGTGTTAAGCTTTCCTGAATAACTGGGCCTGCTGGGCGCATATAGGCCTATGTGGACGACATGGGAGAACGGGAGAATGATGACCGCAACAGACAGCATCAGTATCACAAGTAAAAATACAACCAGACTGGCCTGCTCCTGTGCCTATCTAGAATCTTTCCAGAGTAGACCCACAGCTGATCTAGATGGAACGAATGGAATGAAACGATCCAAAAACTTTTGCACCATTATTCAAATGATATTTTCACTGCAGTTTACTGCCTGGAGTATAATTGCACTCAATTGTTCATTGGATTATGGTGTTGTAGGCTAGTCTAGGTAGGATAATTGTATTGTCCCTTAACAAGATCAATGGGGGAGCTTTTTGAGCTGCACATTTTCACTGTTCTTTCATGCCCAATGATGCACCTGGCCTGTCTGCTGCCAATCAGTTATTCCTCTATATCTTGTGGATTTATATAGAAAATGTGTGCATATTTGAATGATTTTATGTGTGGTATGATTGCTAGTTAACCTATTGCAGATCTGGATAAATGATCAAACTACCTCTATTGTCAGTATGGATAGAGGGCAGGATAGATAGTTGACTGGTAGACTATATTGATCTGTGGTATAGTAATCGCACAGAGAAGTGTAGTGCATAAGGGAAGTCCCAAAGCACCTTGATAGGGAAGAAGCAAGTAAGCAGAAGAGGGCATTTGGCTATATGGAAGACCTATCGTAAAACCTGCATAATGGAAATTGTAAATCAGGGAAAAAAACGCACTACCCTCCCCTGTTCCTTATAAAGAAAACACACTCCCCAGAGCAACCCCCCCCAAAAAATCTAGACAACCCTCCCCTATTTTGGAACAGCCCCCCTAACCCAGTAAATGTCGAATTGTCCCTAAATCATAGAAACACACCAACACACATCTTACCCTCCTGAGTGCAGGCCTTGACAGACATGGCCTTCTCTTTGCCTGTGAAGTACAGGGCGCTGACAGTAACTAGGTACTGTGTGTCTGGCTCTAGACCAGTGAGCAGAGTGGAGTTCTGATGTCCGTGTAGCCTAACCGTGTGGACCTGCCCACTGGGTAGAGCTCCGTACTCTATCTGGTACTGCTGGACATGCTCAGTTTGCAGAGGACCCCAGCTCACTCGCACCCTGTCAGGACCTGAGTCTGCCACTGTGACCACCGCTGGGCTCAACACCTCTAGGTTGGAGGATAGGAGAGGGAGAGGATGGGATGGGATGAAACAAAAGAGAATATTATTATCCACAAAAATGTGTTCAATAATGTAAAAATATATGCTGGTTGTGTTGATTTTCTATTATACTATCTGCTCATTTCATGTATCTACCACATCACTGCTCTCCATCCCCCTCTCCCTCCCTCCTTCCCCGTCTCCTTCCCTCCCCCCTCTGACCGGGTTGTGTAGTGAAGGTGACACTGAGAGTGTTGAGATAATCATGGTTGGACTGGGAGTTGGGGGTGAGGGAGGCAGTGTAGATGGTGTCTGGCTGCAGGCCCCTCAGCTCCACCCAGCTGGCGTCCCCGGGGAGGGTCCGTCTGTGGTACTGCCCCCCACTGCTGGCCCTGCCGTTAGGCTGACCACCACCTGGCAGAACAGAGCTGTAGTGTAAAAAGCTGTAAAAATCTGTGTTGGATCCGAGTACAGGACGCCACTGCAGCACGGCACTGTGGGAGGACACCTGTACCACCCTCAGGCGCTCAACGTGGATCAGCTCTGAGAGAGAAGGGGGGGATACAACTCAGTGGGGTAGAGTTTGCATTTACACTACAGAGGATTTCATCTGCAATCACAGTCCTGTCTATAAATACTTGTCTATAAATACACCCCCGCCCCACACACCAATGATGGCCTCCCTCAGGTCCTCTGTGATGATACTGATGTCATCGATGTCCACAAAGTACAGGTGGGACTCGATGGGCGGGGTCACAACCCTCTGCAGTACCTGGTAGTTCCCGTGTCCCGTAGAGACAGCCAACAGAGACACACCCGCCCTTCTCAGCTCTGCCATTGGTCCATCCACCATGCCCGGCTGTACCCCATCCGTTAGCCACACCAGCACTTTGGGGAGCTCCAACTCATCCCCAGCCCCAGCTCTGGCTAGCAGCCCCTGGGCCTGTCTGAGGGCAGCCTCTGTGTTGGTGTCCCCCTGGAGTTGCCTGGTCCTATGCAGTGCCCCTTGCAGGCCAGGCTGGGTGCTGTGGGCGTCCAGACCAAACTCCAGGTGTGGCTCAGTGCCCACCTGCAGCAGCCCCGCTCTCACCTGGCCCCGCCCCAGAGAGAAGGGGAGGAGTAGCTCGGACAGGAAGTGCAGCAGGCGAGAGAACTCGTAGGATGACACACTTCCTGAAGAATCCAACAGGAGCAGGATATCCCCCTCACAACAGTTCAGAGCTGAGAGAGAGAGAGAGAGAGAGAGAGAGAGAGAGAGAGAGAGAGAGAGAGAGAGAGAGAGAGATAGAGAGATAGAGAGATAGATAGATAGATAGATAGATAGATAGATAGATAGATAGATAGATAGATAGATAGATAGATAGATAGATAGATAGTGATGGAGGGACAGAGCGAGAGGGAGAGAAAGAGTAGGGAAAGAGAGAGATTACACTGAAGTTATTCACCTTATATATAGAGTAAATATATATATTTATGTTCCACACGGCAACATAAAAACACATGCGATGAATAGCTCTTCAGCACACATTGTTAGCCTTTGTTTTACTCCCTGTCATGGTTGTTCTTTACTTTGCTAACCTTCCTGTCCAAATTGAAATATTTGCTGTTCTTTGTGTGATCATTAAAATGAACCTTGATCGTTTAAGGCATTTTATTCAAACATAATAGGATCCAAGCCATAGAACACAGGTCAAGAGAGAGGAGAGGAAAGAAGAAGAAGAATACGAGACAAGAGTGCTAAAAGATGAATAAAGGAATGGGTTGAAAGATGGCTGTCAATGGAGTGAGAGATATTAAACATATAAAAACAAAGGATGGGGAAGAAAAATGATGTAAAATATAAAGAGAAACCAAATCACAGAGAGAGAGAGACCAAACATCAGAGAGAGAGAGTGAGAGAGAGAGACCAAACAACAGAGAGTGAGAGAGAGATACCAAACATCAGAGAGAGAGAGAGAGAGAGAGAGAGAGACCAAACAACAGAGAGAGTGAAAGATACAGAGAGAGAGAGACCAAACAACAGAGAGAGAGTGAAAGATACAGAGAGAGAGATCAAACAACAGAGAGAGAGTGAGAGAGAGACCAAACAACAGAAAGAGAGAGTGAAAGATACAGAGAGAGAGAGACCAAACAACAGAGAGAGAGTGAAAGATACAGAGAGAGAGAGAAAGAGAGACAACATTATATGCAGAGAATAACCACAGTCTGGCCAGATGCTCTTTGTTGAGCACATTATAATGGTCACCTTATCATCTCTTTATTCTCAGGAACAATTTACAGCACTTTTCTTTCTCAACCATCTACATAGGGGAGAGTGGGGTAAGTCAAGACAGTTTATACATTCAGCATCCCCGCCAAGAGAAATAAAGTATTATCTCAAAAACAAAAATAAGATATCTTAAAGTGTGTAAATACTGTAGAGGGAGAAATTGAAAGGCAGAGTGTCTAAGTATTGGGGGGAAAAAGAGAAGGACAAGGAGAGAGAAGAGAGAAAGGGGATTTGCGCTGGCACTTAAGAGGAGGAGAGGAAGAGGAATGCAGCTCTTCCCTCTCTGAGATCCACAGTGCGAAGGTGTTTGTGGGTGAGAGAGAGTGTATGTGAGAGAGATGCATTCCTCTTCCTCTCTATTTATGTCATTAAAAAGTAGCCACAAAACTAAATTAGCTTTGTTCCCACCTTTATGACCTGTAGAGAAATGTATGCAAAGCCTTTGCTTAATCTTTTCCAAAGACACCTGAGTCATAGATCCAAGTGTTTACTTTTAAGTAGTTGGGCACTACCATTATTATTACAGCTTGTTACTGTCATTTGGCAAACAAAATGTTCCGGATTTCCAGAGACATTCTGGCCAAGGTCAGGTTTTTCTTGACGATAGCAACTAATATCAATAGAAGACAGAACTTCTGTTGTCTCCCTTTCAACTGTAATCCCAAGAGCTGGAGCTCTCTTCCTCTCTCAAACAAACATACTGATAAATCATGAATCGTATAGACAACTCTGTTAATAATAGTGAGAAGGTGTTTGTGGGTGAGAGAGAGTGTATAAAAATAAATGATTATCTAATGATGTGACTAAGTATCCCGACTTTACCAGCTCCAACAATGATGAGGACAAAAGAATAGACAGAGTGGAAATAAGTTACTACTTGTGGATGTAGGCTATACTTCGCTAATAGATCAGATACATATTACTGCACATAGTTTAACATTCCAAGAAGTTCATTGTTAGAGAACTAAAACAAATGATTATCTAATGATGTGACTGAGTATCCCAACTTTACCAGCTTCAACTCTGCAGAATGGAACGTTGTTAAAAGCATTCGTGAAATATGCACACAGCCATCTCTCTAACCGTGACACACCTGTATAAGGTAGACTAAACTTACCTGTGCCAGGTACAACGTTTTGTGTGCTGCTCGGCCACAGTAACACACCGAGCAGCAAACAGGAAAATCCAAGCCACTCCATCATGAATTGGATCAATATGTTATGATGAAATAGAGCAAACAAGTGCACCTTGAATGGGACCTTCTCAAGTCACTGTCCATAGCTTTGTTGTACTGTATTACAGTTCCTTCCCTCTCACACTTCCTCGAGATTCTCATGCGCCAAGGGATAAGTCTTGTTGTACAGCCTGCTTCCTTAGAAAGGCTGAAAAGTAATCACAAACTGGTACCACACAAGGGCGCTCTGGTATGCACACACACACACACAGCGTAGACGACTTTATCCACACTACCTCATTCAAAACGTATACAAAAATGTTTGATCAATTTAATTTATTTCCACTTTTAGTCCAATTTCATTACTTTTATCACTGGCACAAGTCTCCCACTTTCACAGAATGCATTTACCCCCCTCTCCACAAGATCAACTGATAAAGTGCTTCTTCTATTTAATTTCCTCCTCACCCTCCAAAATCTTTAAGTCCTCTCCTCCCCCTTCTCTTTCTGTGTTCCTTTCTCAAGCCTTCTCCCCTCAACAGTCAAGAGTGTTTTGGCATCACTTTTGTTGGATTTTGGCCCAGTTTCGGACATTATCCAGGTTCAGTTGTCACACTGTCAACAAACTCATTATCACAAATGTGATTAACACTTTATTGACTCCACTGGTATTCATCACTCTGCCCTCATACTTGAACCCCCCTTCAGTGAACCAACCTGGTCTCAGAGCATTTCGTATTATTGAGTGAATAGGTTTGTGTTCTACTCAGGGATTGGGGGAACAGTGTGCTGGCACATCTTGAGAGGATGCAGGCTAACAGGGTGGAGTGGCAGCAAACTACTCATTGCAATAATTATAGTAGGGGCTGTAACAATGAATATGCAACTTTCAGGGAAGTTAGGAAAGCAAAGGATAGCTTTTTCAAACAGAAATGTGCATCCTGTAGCACAAACTCCAAAAAGTTCTGGGACACTGTAAAGTCCATGGAGAACAAGAGCACCCCCTCCCAGCTGCCCACTGCACTGAGGCTAGGAAACACTGTCACCACCGATAAATCTACGATAATTGAGAATTTCAATAAGCATTTTTCTATGGCTGGCCAGGCTTTCCACCTGGCTACCCCTACCCCGGTCAACAGCTCTGCAGCCCCCACAGCAACTTGCTCAAGCCTCCCCTATTTCTACTTCACCCAAATCCAGATAGCTGATGTTCTGAAAGAGCTGCAAAATCTGGACCCCTACAAATCAGCTGGGCTAGACAATCTGGACCCTCTCCTTCTAAAATGATCCACCACAATTGTTGCAACCCCTATTACTAGCCTGTTCAACCTCTTTTTCGTATCATCTAAGATCCCTAAAGATTGGAAAGCTGCCGCGGTCATCCCCCTCTTCAAAGGGGGAGACACTCTAGACCTGAACGGTTACAGACCTATATCTATCCTACCCTGCCTTTCTAAAGTCTTCGAAAGCCAAGTTAACAAACAAATCACCGACCATTTCGAATCCCACCGTACCTTCTCCGCTATGCAATCTAGATTCCAAGCTGGTCATGGTTGCACCTCAGCCACTCTCAAGGTCCTAAACGATATCATAACCGCCATCGATAAGAGACAATACTGTGCAACCGTCTTCATAGACCTGGCCAAGGCTTTCGACTCGGTCAATCACCACATTCTTATTGGCAGACTCAACAGCCTTGGTTTCTCAAATGACTGCCAATGTCCGAACCTCTGGCAGTCTCTATGGGGGTGCCACAGGGTTCAATTCTCGGGCCGACTCTATTCTCTGTATACATCAATGATGTCGCTCTTGCTGCTGGTGATTCTCTGATCCACCTCTACGCAGACGACACCATTCTGTATACTTCTGGCCCTTCTTTGGACACTGAGTTTCAATGCCATACAACACTCCTTCCGTGGCCTCCAACTGCTCTTAAATGCAAGTAAAACTAAATGCATGCTCTTCAACCGATCGCTGCCCGCACTGCCCGGTTCTGACTTAGAATATGTGGACATGTACAAATACCTAGGTGTCTGGTTAAACTGTAAACTCTCTTTCCAGACTCACATTAAGCAACTCCAATCCAAAATTAAATCTAGAATCGGCTTCCTATTTCACAACAAAGCCTCCTTCACTCATACTGACAGATCCTACAGATCCTTGACTTTGGCGATGTCATTTACAAAATAGCCTCCAACACTCAGCAAATGGGATGCAGTCTATCACAGTGCCATCCATCCGTTTTGTCCCCAAAGCCCCATATACTATCCACCACTGCGACCTGTCTGCTCTCGTTGGCTGGCCCTCGCTTCATATTCATTGGCAAACCCACTGGCTCCAGGTCATCTATAAGTCCTTGCTAGGTAAAGCCCCGCCTTATCTCAGCTCACTGGTCACCACAGCAGCACCCACCTGTAGCACGTGCTCCAGCAGGTATATTTCACCGGTCATCCTTACAGTTCTCTGCTGCCAATGACTGGAACGATTTGCAAAAATCACTGAAGCTGGAGTCTTATCTCCCTCACTAACTTTAAGCATCAGTTGTCAGAGCAGCTTACCGATCATTGCACCTGTACATAGCCCATCTGTAAATAGCCGACCCAACTACCTCATCCCCATATTGTTTTTTGTTTTTTTGCTCCTTTGCACCCCAGTATCTCTACTTGCACATTCATCTTCTGCACATCCATCACTCCAGTGTTCAATTGTTAAAATGTAATTAGTTCGCCACTATGGCCTATTTATTGCCTTACCTCCCTAATCTTACTACATTTGCACACATTGGATATCGATTTTTCTACTGTGTTATTGACTGTACATTTGTTTATTCCATTTGTTACTCTGTGTTGTTTGTGTCGCACTGCTTTGCTTTATCTTGGCCAGGTCGCAGTTGCAAATGAGAACTTGTTCTCAACTGGCCTACCTGGTTAAATATAGGTGAAAAATAAATATATAAATAAATAAATAATAATAAATGAACTGGATTTTGGATGTTACATCCAGTATAGCATCCGGCTCAGAGTTACATCTAGCATCCGGCTCAGAGTTACATTCAGCGTCTGGCTCAGAGTTACATCCATTATTCTGCATTCAGCACAAAGTAACGTCCAGCATCCAGCATCTTGCACAGTTTCATCCAGCATCTGTGTCAGAGTTACATCCAGCGTCTAGCTGGTGTTACATCCAGCAACTCTGAACTGGATAACATACTTCAAAATAAGAGTCCCCCAATATGTCATGCTAAAAATGAGTCTTGTATTACTGTTTTCAAAATAAGAGTCCTTCGATTTGGCCTGCCAAAATAAAAGTCCTGCATTTCCAATTACAAAATAAGAGTCCTTTGCTTTTTCATGCCAAAATAATAGTCATGCGATTTCTGAAATCAAAATAAGAGTCCTTTGATTTGTCATTTAAATAAAAGTAATGTGAGTTCCAATTTCAAAATAATTGTACCTTGATTTATTATTTCAAAATAAGAGTGTTGATTTGTCATGCCAAAATAAGTCCCGCATTTCCAATTTCAAAATAATGTCCACAATTTGTCATGTATGTTTTTCATGTATATTTAAGGTAATTTCATACCTTAAGGGAACATTTCGGCATTTCGTGTATGATCAGTGAGAAAGTCCATATTGCAAATGTATGGTCCCTTACTAGACGTCCGAAATCGTTTGTAAAATTCGCGGTCGGCGTCGGGCCGTGCGGTAGGGCCAGACCTACCGGGAAGTCATCAAATGAACTTTGTCGGACATTCGGTTTCCGTTTTATAAAATAAACAAGTTTTTGACCGTTTTTCCGCTATCCCGGAATTTCCCACAAGAGGGCATACGGAATCATATGGCAATTTGGCAAAACATCACGAATCACGACGGGGCCTTATCTCGAAAACGGAAAATATTTCGAAGCCGAAACTTGGTGAGCGTAGGTTTGGCATAATGGGCAGTTGGCCCCGAACAAGATGGCGTCTAGGCCTCAACGGTTTTTGAGTTATGGCCGTTTTTCTGGGATTAAAGGTCCAAAATGGAAATAGAGAAATTATTTTTCCACTTCAGGTCAAAGTCAAGGAGCCTCCGGTGTCAATAAAAAAAGAACCAGACATTTATCTATCGTCATTTAAGAGAAACGGAACAATGACAACTTGGCGATGGTCACAAATAGGCGTTTTTTTTTTTCAACGGTTACAGATCCAGTTGCAGGGTGTTCATACGAATCTTTTTAAAGTGTGCTGCGGAGCTCTGCGAGATTTCTGTGATTTTCTATGATTTTCTGAAATAACACACACATACTAAACCCTCCGTAAATAACTCAGTTCTTAACGTAAAGACTTAAAACTCAGGATTATGTAAAAGCATACCCCAATGAGGATATGTGGTGAATTATAGCTTCCTGTGCCAACCGAAAGTGCCTTAAATGGTGTCTCAGGGGCTGTTTCGAAGGGTTAAAAAAGTCAGATCTGTCCAAAACTTCATATATGTGATTAGGCAACCCCCATGAACTGTAAATCAGTCATTTTTCCCCAAAAAATTCAAAGGAAAAAAAAATCACACTAAAACACAGCAGCTAGAACGTAACTATGTGTTTTACCTTTTTATTATGTTTTAAACTAAAGGCGCTGTGAATAATGGGACTGCTCTGACATATGTGATAGTTGGCTTCTAAATGAGTAGTAAAAAGTGGGTTTGGTGTCATAATGACATCTAATTGACTGATGGACACTGACTTGCTAGTTGACTTTTGTGCATTTGCAATATGTTTAAACGGAGAGGGACCATCACCAAAATGGCATCTTGAAATCAACACAAAAAATGGCATCACCATAGTCTCCAGACTGTGCTGAGTTCAACGAGCTATCCCGCTTGACCGTAGCTCGCTTGGTCTAAGCGCAACGACCATTAGAAAAGTAGGCCCAAAATGAAGCCTGCCCCACAACGTCATTTGATTTTGGGTGAGAGTGAGAGAACCGTTAGGGTGAGAAGAAAAATTACACCACATGAATGTTCCTAAGGTCCTCCCGATCCGTGCAAGCCTAACCTTGACCGTGTGGCATTAACCCTTAACAGTAAAACAGTGTTTTTTGATCTCACAGAATGCAGTGTCATCTCTCCCCATAGGAATACATTGCCTGCACCCCTAATTTCAACCTGAAGTCTATATGGGTTATGAATGCCGTATGAACCTGTCTTCGGTACCAGTCCATCAGGCCACTATGAGGTCTACCTGTGTTGATTCTGAGCTTCCTGGACCAACCGGAAGTGGTTAAAATGCCCCTAAAAGTGTTTACCCATACCCTGCCTGCAGTTTGATAGACATAGTGCATTCAACCCTGTGTAAATCAGTCAATTCTTAACGTAAGGACTTAAAACTCAGGATTCTGTAACAGCATACCCCAATGAGGATATGTGTTGATTTGTAGCTTCCTGTGCCAACCGGAAGTGCCATAATTGGTGTCTCAGGGGCTGTTTCGAAGGGTTAAAAAAGTCAGATCTGTCCAAAACTTCATATGTGTGATTAGGCAACCCCCATGAACTGTAAATCAGTCATTTTTCCCCAAAAAATTCAAAGGAAAAAAAAATTACACTAAAACACAACTTGGAAGGAGGGACGTATTGGGGTGCGTAGAGACAGACAGTGGCTGCAATAGTTAGCTTTGTTCGAGCTAAAAAAGAACCGTCAGACCTAGAGTTCCGAAACTTTAGAAACCTGTTCTAGACCTCCGGTCGATGGTGCGTGGTGAGTTACGTGGCTCTAGATGGTTCTCGGACCGAGAAACAGCCTCGTACATTTGCAATACCTTCAATTCATTTTGACCATCACGAAAATGACGACGTTTAGAAAAGTCTCAGAGACGCAAGGCTAGGTGCATTGAAACCGGCTCGGCCCATAGAGACGGACCCCGACGTTTCTGTCCGATAGCTCGTTCAAGGACCCCGTAGCAAGTCATGGAAAATAGTGGATTTTCAGCACCAATTAGGGTTTTTCTCGGACACCAAATGACCTATCGAGCCGAAACTTGGGATTCGGGGTCGCCTCAGCTAGGCCAACACATAACTTAAGAAATGGACCCGCAGCTAGAACGTAACTACGTGTTTTATGGTTTTTTTATGGTTTGAACCCAAGGCGTTGTGAATTTTGGGCCAGCTCTGAAGTATGTAATAGTTGGCTACTAAACGAGTTGGAAAAAGTGGGTTTGGTGTCAGTTTGTATCAGTTTGGTGTCAGAATGATATCTAATTGACTGATGGACTCTTGTCCACTTGACTCTTGTACATTTGCAATATGTTTAAACAGTGAGGTACCATCACCAAAAGCGACATTCTGAAATCAACCCTAACGAGCGATTGAGATGAACCAGAATCACTGCAAAGCCATCCCGAGTTCATCGGGCCAGTCAATTTCACATTCCTGCAGGATTTTTATAGCATGACCAATTCGTGATGGTACCTGCCCATTGAAACATATTGCAAATGCACAGTGACTTTGAAAAAGTAAGGAAACATAAACAAAAAAAATCCAAAATTTTTATTTTTGGGTGACCAGTTGCACGTGCATTTGCAATATGATTCTATAGTGAAAAAACATATTGCAAATGCACAGTGACTTTGAAAAAGTAAGGAAACATAAACAAAAAAAATCTAAATTTTTTTTGGGGGGGTGACCAGTTGCACGTGCATTTGCAATATGATTCTATAGTGAAAAAACATATTGCAAATGCACAGTGACTTTGAAAAAGTAAGGAAACATAAACAAAAAAAATCAAAACATTTTTTTTTTGGGTGACCAGTTGCACGTGCATTTGCAATATGATTCTATAGTGAAAAAACATCACCAAAAGCGACATTCTGAAATCAACCCAAACGAGCCATTGAGATGACCCAGAATCACTGCAAAGCCATCCCGAGTTCATCGGGGTAGTCAATTTCACATTCCTGCAGGATTTTTATAGCATGACCAATTCGTGATGGTACCTGCCCATTGAAACATATTGCAAATGCACAGTGACTTTGAAAAAGTAAGGAAACATAAACAAAAAAAATCCCAATTTTTTTTTTTTGGGTGACCAGTTGCACGTGCATTTGCAATATGATTCTATAGTGAAAAAACATCACCAAAAGCGACATTCTGAAATCAACCCAAACGAGCGATTGAGATGACCCAGAATCACTGCAAAGCCATCCCGAGTTCATCGGGCCAGTCAATTTCACATTCCTGCAGGATTTTTATAGCATGACAAATTCGTGATGGTACCTGCCCATTAAAACATATTGCAAATGCACAAAACATATGCCTTATGCACAAGTAAAACAAAAAAAAATATGATAATACAAGTTGACAAAGGTATAGTTTGAGCAAAGTATAGTTTGAATTTTGAGCATGACAAATTCGTGATGGTAAAACATATTGCAAATGCACAGTGACTTTGAAAAAGTAAGGAAACATAAACAAATGGACATAATGAAATCATCATTTTTTTTTTCCCGGTTACCAGTTGCACGCGCATTTGCAATATGATTCTATAGTGAAAAAACATCACCAAATGGACATGATGAAATCAACACAACGAGTGATGGAAATGAACAACTATCACTGCCCGGCCGTCCCGAGTTCATCAGTTCAGTCAATTTTGGCCCCCCAAAAAATTTACTTTTGACTTTGACTTTTGACTTCCTATGAAATCATATTGCAAATGGACAAATCATATTCCTTATGCACAAGTAAAAAAAATAAAATTATGATAATAACATTTTACAAAAGTATATTCATACACTTCTTACACATGATTAATTGTCTTAAAATCGAAACAATTTCGAAAAACGGTCCAGAAAGCACTTTTTTTAGTTTTTAAAGTTTAAAAAAAAAATCAAATTTTCGACTCTTGACATCCTATTAAATCATATTGCAAATGGACAAAACATATGCCTTATGCACAAGTAAAAAAAAAAAAAAAATTATTATAATAAAATACGAATAAAGTATGTTGATACAGTTCTTATACGTGTGTAATTGACACAAAATTCGAAAGAATTTTGAAAAACGGTCCAGAAAGCACTTTTTTAAGGATGTGTGAAGTTTTTTACCAAATTTTGACATTTTTGACTTTTGACTTTTGACTTCCTATGAAATCATATTCCAAATGGAGAAAACATATGCCTTATGCACTAGTAAAAAAAAAAAAAAATGATAATAAAGTATGACTAAAGTATGTTGATAAAGTTCTTATACATGTGTAATTGACATAAAAATTGAAAGAATTTTGAAAAACGGTCCAGAAAGCACTTTTTTAAGGATGTGTGAAGTTTTTTACCAAATTTTGACATTTTTGACTTTTGACTTTTGACTTCCTATGAAATCATATTGCAAATGGACAAAACATATGCCTTATGCGCATGTAATTAAAAAAAAAAAAAATTGATATCAAAATTGGACAAAAGTATGATCATACAGTTCTTACACATGTGTAATTGACAAAAAAAGCGAAAGAATTTCGAAAAAAGGCCCAGAAAGCACTTTCTTAAGGGGTGAAAAGTTTTTGAAAAAAATATCCTTTTTTCAAAATTTTTCTTTTGGATGTTGACTTGGGTTGCATTTCCAATATGAAAAACCCAGGTGGAGCGCACTCGCCCCCTGTTGGATTTTTGAGGTGTTACAATTGGCAATTGCCATATGGCATTTGCCATATACTTTGCACGAATCAACGCCGCTTTGGGTGGTATTGGACATCGTGTACATGGTTTGTCCAATGCCAATATCTTGCCATTCATTTTTGTACAATTCAGGGGGGTATTCCCTTACAATAGTAATGAAGGGGGGAATGTCAAAAAAAAAAATATTAGAAAGAGATATACATTAAACATTATGTCATACTGTTAACCCACCACTTTGTTTGTGTTAGCCCAACTCATGTTATGTGGTCTCTGATTACCAGAACAGACACTTCTACGAATGCATTTAGGTCATATCACTGACTCTACCTTTAAAAGTGACATTCCGGTGGCATGCATTGAAACACTTGGCCTTATCGTGGCTTTCGTTTGCAAAAATACTATGAATTTTGCAGATCCACAGATGATGCAATCTCTATTGCACTCCACACTGCCCTTTCCCACCTGGACTAAAGGAACACTTATGTGAGAATGCTATTCATTAACTACAGCTCAGCGTTCAACACCATAGTACCCTCAAAGCTCATCACTAAGCTAAGGATCCTGGGACTAAACACCTCCCTCTGCAACTGGATCCTGGACTACCTGACAGGCCGCACCCAGATGGTGAGGGTTAGGAAGCAACACATCTGCCACGCTGATCCTCAACACTGGAGCTCCCCAGGGGTGCATGCTCAGTCCCCTCCTGTACTCCCTGTTCACCCACGACTGCATGGCCAGGCATGACTCCAACACCATCATTAAGTTTACAGACGACACAACAGCCTGATCACCAACAATGACGAGACTGCCTATAGGGAGGAGGTCAGAGACCTGGCCGGGTGGTTCTAGAATAACAACCTACCCCTCAACGTAACCAAGACTAAGGAGATGATTGTGGACTACAGGAAAAGGAGGACTGAGCACGCCCCCATTCTCATCGACAGGGCTGTAGTGGAGCAGGTTGAGAGCTTCAAGTTCCTTGGTGTCCACATCAACAATAAACTAGAATGGTCCAAACACACCAAGACAGTCGTGAAGAGGGCACGGCAAAGTCTATTCCCCTTCAGGAAACTAAAAAGATTTGGCATGGGTCCTGAGATCCTCAAAAGGTTCTACAGCTGCAACATCGAGAGCATCCTGACTGGTTGCATCACTGCCTGGTACGGCAAATGCTCGGCCTCTGATTGCAAGGCACTACAGAGGGTCACTGGGGCTAAGCTGCCTCTTCAGGGCCTCTACACCAGGTGGTGTCAGAGGAAGGCCCAAAAATTGTCAAAGACCCCAGCCACCCCAGTCATAGACTGTTCTCTCTACTACCGCATGGCAAGCGATACCGGAGTGCCAAGTCTAGGACAAAAAGGCTTCTCAACAGTTTTTACCCCCAAGCCATAAGTCTCCTGAACAGGTAATCAAATGGCTACCCGGACTATTTGCATTGTGTGCCTCCCCAACCCACGCCCAACCCCTCTTTTTACGCTGCTGCTGTTTATCATATATGCATAGTCCCTTTCACTATACATTCATGTACATACTTCCTCAATTGGGCTGACCAACCAGTGCTCCCGCACATTGGCTAACCGGGCTATCTGCTTGTGTCCCACCCACCACCCGCCAACCCCTCTTTTACACTACTGCTACTCTCTGTTCATCATATATGCATAGTCACTTTAATCATATCTAAATGCACATACTACCTCAATCAGCCTGACTAGCCGGTGTCTGTATGCAGCCTCGCTACTTTTATAGCCTCACTACTGTATATAGCCTGTCTTTTTACTGTTGTTTTAATTCTTTACCTACCTATTGTTCACCTAATACCTTTTTTGCACTATTGGTTAGAGCCTGTAAGTAAGCATTTCACTGTAAGGTCTACCTGTTGTATTCAGCGCACGTGACAAATAAACATTGATTTGATTTGGAATTAATGGACTTGTTTACTAAAAGTATCAATAGTAAACACCTTATTTAGGTGTGGGACGTTCATTATATGACAATAAAAAATGTGCGGGTCTATTTCGCTCCAGCAGATAGCATAATCTGTCTATTCACAATTCACCATGGCAACATGGCAGCACCAGACAACATAAAGAGCTGGCAGCAACTAATTGAAAGATTTTTCATGAGGGGATTATCTCTGCCCTTGACTTGCAATTGAAACCGGTAAATTAATCACTCGCATTGCTCACTTATGAAGTGGATGTCTATTCAACTAAAGTGGAAAATCTGGAGAAGGCGGCCAAATCCGACAGAAGTGCGACTCCATGACCTGGAAACAGCACCAGCTAAATTAGAAGGGGCAATCAATATCCTAAAATAGAAAATGGAATTACTTGAAAATCATTCCCATGAATTAAATATGCAGGTCATAGGACTTGAAACTGACATGGAAGCTGGAAACCCAACTTCTTTAATGAGAAATCCTTTGTTTTAGCTGTTTGGGTAGGACAAGTCAGGTCTCATACCGCTAATTAACATTATGCACCGTCCAGGTCCTATCCGGAATGGCTCTCGCTATATGATTGTACGAATCCACAGTTTTTAAGTCAACTTTCTACTGCTAAAGAGAGATGGCCAGTCCCATATGGGCTACTACACAGTTGTTTTTTAGATATTCCTATTGATTACTGTCCCCCGTCATTTAGGGCATTCTACTGAATTTATCTCCCATGGAGGACTTGCCCTACAGGCCATGATGAATGATTGTGAAGATCTAGATTATCAACTGCATTTCTTGTCTTATTTGTTTTGTACATAGTATGGATCAATTAAATGCTTCAGCTACAGAATCCTATTTGACTCTTAAAGCTTTTTTACTTTATCCAACCTAACTCATGAAGTCTGCTAACTAAATTGTAAAGGTCTGAAAACAGTTTCCCATGTGTATCGTGAATGGGCCACCACCCAAACAACATTCAGCCAACTTGACACAACTGAGGGAAGTATTGGAGTCAGTATGGGCCAGCATCCCTGGGGAACGCTTTTGATACCTTGTAGAGTCCATGCACCGACCAATTAAGGCTGTCCTGAGGGCATGAAAGGATGCAACTAAACAGTAGGAAGCTGTTCCGAATGTTTTGTCCACTCAGTGTATATCATTAATATAACATTCCTTTCTGAAAAGAATGGCAACACTACCTATTCTCTCCTGGAATTTGAAAGGCCTATCAAATGTTCCAGTTGCCTTAATATCCTAACAAGAAACCATATCGATACAGCAATGCTTTATAAGGACACACACAGAATGCAGAACCGTTTGTAAAAACTTGCTGCTTTTCATCAGCCCCAAATAAAACTAAAGACGTAATCATAATGCTACAGTGCATTCGGAAAGTATTCAGACCTTTTCCCCTTTTCCACAGTTTGTTACGGTACAGCCTTATTCTAAAATGGATTACATTAAAAATGTTCCTCATCAATCTACACACAATACCCCATAATGACAAAGCAAAAAGAGGTTTTACAAACTTGAGCAAATCTGTAAAAGAAAGAAGAAATATCACATATACATAACTGTTCAGACCCTTTGTGAGACACAGAGTAGGTGAGCGGATGATCTATGCATGTGTGGTTCCCACTGTGAAGCAAGGAGGAGGAGGCGTGATGGTGTGGGAGTGCTAGTGACAATGTCTGTGATTAATTTAGAATTCAAGGCACACTTAACCAGCATGGCTACCACAGCAGTCTGCAGCTATATGCCATCCCATCTGGTTTGCGATTAGAGGGACTATCATTTGTTTTTCAACAGGACAATGACCCAGAAACGCACTGCCAGGCTGTGTAAGGGCTATTTGGCCAAGAAGGAGAGTGATGGAGTGCTGCATCAGATAACCTGGCATCCACAATTACCCGACCTCAACCAAATTGAGATGGTTTGGGATGAGTTGGACCGCAGAGTGAAGCAGCCAACAAGTGCTCACCATATGTGGTAACTCCTTCAAGACTGTTGGAAAGCATTCCTCATGAAACTGGTTGAGAGAATGCCAAGAGTGTGCAAAGCTGTCATCAAGACAAACGGTGGCTACTTTGAAGAATCTCAAATGTAAAATATATTTTTATTTGTTTAACTCTTTTTTGGTTACTACATGATTCAATATGTGTTATTTCATGGTCTGATGTCTTCTATTATTCTACAATGTAGAAAATAGCAAAAATAAAGAAAAACCCTTGAATGAATAGATGTGTCCAAACTTGTGATATTTCAGTTTTTGTAAATTTGTAAAAATGTATTAAAACCTGTTTTTGCTATGTCTTTATGGAGTATTGTGTTTAGAGTGATTAGGATTTTTTTAAATCAATTTTAGAATAAGGCTTTAACGTAACAAAATGTGGAGAAAGTCAAGGCGTCTGAATACTTTCCGAATGCACTGTAAGTTTTTCTTTATTGTTCACACAATTTCTATTTTATTATTTATTTATTTATTTATTTATTTATATTTTTCTATTCTGAAATTTGAAAAACAATGTAACTTGGAATCAAAATGGCCTTTTGCATCCCCCAATGGTCCAAATGTGTAATCTGTATCCTTGTCGAAGTCATGGACACTAATAGTTTGAGAACATTCCAAGATTTGAAAGACAAATACACATTACCAGGCAACTCCTTTTGTTCTATATTTACAGTGCATTTGGAAAGTATTCAGACCCCTTGACTTTTTACACATTTTGTTACGTTACAGCCTTATTCTAAAATTGATTAAAAATATATATTTTTCCTCATCAATCTACACACAATACCCTAAATTGACAAAGTGAAAACAGGTTTTTAGACATTTTAAAATAAAAAACAGATTTACATAAGTATTCAGACCATTTGCTATGAGACTCAAAATTTAGCTCAGTTGCATTCTGTTTCCATTGGTCATCCTTGAGATGTTTCTACAACTTGATTGGAGTCCACCTGGGGTCAGTTCAATTGATTGGACATGATTTGGAAAGGCACACACCTGTCTATTTAAGGCCCCACAGTTGACAGTACAAAACCAAGCCATGCGGTTGAAGGATTGTGTCGAGGCACAGATCTGGGGAAGGCACAATTTCTGCAGCATTAAATATCCCCAAGAACACAGTGGCCTCCATCATTCTTAAACGGAAGATGTTGGGAACCACCAAGACTCTTCCTAGAGCTGGCCGCCCAGCCAAACCGAGCAATCGGGTGAGAAGGGCCTTGGTCAAGGAGGTTAGCAAGAACCCGATGGTCCCTCTGACAGAGCTCCACAGTACCACTGTGGAGATGGTAGAACCTTCCAGAAGGACAACCATCTCTGAAATACTCCACCAATCAGGCCTTTATGGTAGAGAGGCCAGACGGACGCCACTCCTCTGTAAAAGGCACATAACAGCCCATTTAGAGTTTGCCAGAAGACAGCTAAAGACTCTCAGACCATGAGAAACAAGATTCTCTAGTCTGATAAAACCAGGATTGAACTCTTGGGCCTGAATGCCAAGCATCACGTCCGGAGGAAAGCTGGTGCCATCCCGGTGAAGCATGGTGGTGGCAGGATCATGCTGTGGGGATGTTATTCAGTGGCTGGGACTGGGAGACTTGTCAAGATTGAGGGAAAGATGAACAGAGCAAAGAACAGAGAGATCCTTGATGAAAACCTGCTCCATAGTGCACATGACCTCAGACTGGGGCGAAGGTTCATATTCCAACAGGACAACAAACCTAAGCACACAACCAAGACAATGCAGGAGTGACTTCGGGACAAGTCTCTGAATGTCCTTGAGTGGCCCAGCCAGAGCCCGGACTTGAACCCAATCGAACATCTCTGGAGAGACCTGAACATAGCTGTGCAGCAACGCTCCCCATCTAACCTGACAGAGCTTGAGAGGATCTGCAGAGAAGAGTGGGAGAAACTCCCCAAATACAGGTGTGCCAAGCTTATAGCTCATACCCAAGAAGACTCAATGCTGTAAATGCTGCCAAGGGTGCTTCAACAAAGTATTGAGTAAAGGGTCTGAATATTTATGTAAAAGTCATATTTCAGTTGTTAATTTGTAATACAACTGTTTCTCCTTTGTCATTATGGGTTATTGTGTGTAGATTGATGAGAAGGAAAAAATAATTTAATTCATTTTTGAATAAGACTGTAACTTAACAAAATGTGGAAAAGGTATGAATACGAGTGCACTGTACATTTTTAGGTCAGCTAGGCTGGCCTATGGAGTCCCTTGGGAAACCCAACTACCAGACCATCCAATGATGGGATTTATAAATAAATTATCTGACCTCCCAAAAGGACTGCTCTATAATATATAAACAACCTTTGGAAAAGCTAATATTCTAAGCTAGCCATGAAAAAAGTATGGTCAACAGATCTAAGGGAATCTGAACCACCTTGTAACTGGAACAGAATATGGAAAAATTGGACCTTGACTTTTTCCAAACTGTTCACTGTGTCCCCTAAATCAGGAAGGCACATTCCTTTATATGATGTGGAAGTGCAATGCAGTGAAATGCTTCTGGGACAAAGTTACAAAATGTATATCAAAGTGCATGAATGTAAACACTCTGTATGTTGCATCTACTATGTTACTTAACAATGAAAGCTCTTGAATATCTCAATCAGCCAGAGACTATTACTGCTGGCAGGAAGCACTTGCACACAAAAGCTGTTGGCAAACACCCCACTCTCTCCCAATCCACCAGTGGATACAGTTACTATTACAAGTTATAACATTAGAATTATCGACAGAGAGAATGAATGGTGCAAGTTAAGAAACAATTGAGGCTTGGACAAATACATGTATACTTCACTCTGTAAAGAATTATCTCAGCTAAAGCCCAACACACACAAATAGACAATCTATAAAGCGCAACACACAAAGTACATACAAAATATACCATATACATGTACACATTGAGTGCACAAAGCATTTCTCTTTCCATGACATAGACTAAACCGGTGAATACATTTGAAAGCTATGATCCCTTAACGATGTCCCTTGGTAAATACACTTCAATCAGAGACAGGTTATAGAAGGATTTTTAAGCCAATTGAGACAAGGTTTGTGTATGTGTGCCATTCAGAGAGTGAATAGGCAAGACAAAATATTTGAGTGCCTTTAAACGTGGTATGGTAGTAGCTGCCAGGTGCACCGGTTGGTGTGTGCATGCGAGTGTTTGTGTGGCGCCAGCATGCATGTGTGTACAAGTTATGTTTGTGGGCTTATGTCTCTGTGTGTGTGTGTGTGTGTGTGTGTGTGTGTGTGTGTGTGTGTGTGTGTGTGTGTGTGTGTGTGTGTGTGTGTGTGTGTGTGTGTGTGTGTATTCCTCCCTACCCCTACCCCATGCCAAGGCTGGCAGTGCCAAGCACAAGCTGGATGTGTGTGCGGATGTGGACGATGGACATTGTCCTTTGTGAAATCACTTGTGACTTCATACATAACATTGGTTTTGCCAACACTAAAACAGAAAACTGTTTCAACAACTCTACCTTCATTATATTCATGTAAATGTCAGTGTGACACAGGCTTTGTGGAATAGTGTAAGCTAAGTTCAGGGGCACAGATATGTGGATGATGATTGTCATGTGAGCCTGTGTGTGTTGGGGTGTCAGTGTAAGTATGTGTGGGTAGAGTCCAGTGTGTGTGTATAGAGTCAGTGCATGAGAGTTAGTGAAAAACAGGTAAATGCAGGTTCTCCAGGTAGCCATTCAATTAGCTATTTAGCAATCTTGTTTAGAAGTCTTATGGCATGTGGGTAGAAGCTGTTCAGGGTCCTGTTGTTTCCAGACTTGGTGCATTGGTACCACTTTCTGTGTGATAGCAGAAAGAACAGTCTGTGGCTTGTGTTACAAAGGGAAAATGTGTCTCGTCCTGACCTTAGTTCCTTTTTTATGTCTCTGTTTTAGTTTGGTCAGGGCGTGAGTTGGGGTGGGCATTCTATGTTGTGTATTCTAGGTTATGTATTTCTGTGTTTGGCCTGGTATGGTTCCCAAACAGAGGCAGCTGTCGATTAGTTGTCTCTGATTGAGAACCATACTTAGGCAGCCAGTTTTCCCACTATGATTTGTGGGTAGTTGTTTTCTGTGTCTGTGTTTTACCATACAGAACTGTTTCGGTTTTCATTTATTTCTCTTGTTCTTTTGTATTCAGTGTTCGTTTATATTTCATTAAAATATGGACACTTACCACGCTGCGCAATGGTCCGATCTTTCCTACTCCTCCTCAGACGAGGAGGAAAACCGTTACAAAGTTTCCATCAACCTCACTTGCACTGCACACAATGTAGATATCACAGAATACCGCAGTTCGTGGGCAGAGTAGTGGGTGAAACCATTCACTTTAGAGAAAGGTGTGATATAAATAAAGTTTCCTTTCATTATGTGTTGTCAAATTCATAAAAATATTTGCTGCCATTGCAGTATGGTTGGCAATACGAGAGCTCTTCAGACAATCCTTTTGTGTATTATTTTCCTTGAAAGAACTAGTAGGTGTCACACTGACCATTATTTGAGTTGTTCCTATGTTTTGTTTGGTCAGGGTGTGATATGAGTGGGCATTCTATGTTGCATGTCTAGTTAGTCTGTTTCTATGTCTTTTGGCCTGATATGGTTCTCAATCAGTGGCAGGTGTTTGTCGTTGTCTCTGATTGGGAACCATATTTAGGTAGCCTGTTTTGTAATGTGGTTCGTGGGTTATTGTCTATGTGATGTTGCTTGTTAGCAGTGTTTCTTTAGCAGTCACGGTCGTCTTGTTAGTTTGTTTGTTTTAGTGTACTTCATTTTTTTTCCCCATCTTTTCATTAAATCATGCATTCACACCATGATGATCGTGACAGTAGGTTTGAGTGCTTCTCCCCTATTTGGAAAGTTGGACTGCCTGCTCTTCAGCCTGTAAGAGATATTCTGAGTGCATTTTCATATCTCCTTCCTCTGTGCATAAAAAAACTGTTTAAAACTGTATAACACAATAGTGTCTTTGGAAAACTGGTTAATATATCCCAAAGTCAGAAGTGAATGTGAATATGTATATATTTATGTTGCCGTTAATGTATTTAAAGTTAACCAAGTTTTCGATGGCTTAGCTAGCCATGTTAATGACGAACTAGCACCACCAGTCAGTGAACTGTAATGTCATGCTATTGCTAGCAGGTGATTTATTGAAATATTAAGTGGACGTTCATTTTATTACTACCTTAAAATGTTTCTATAAAAAGGGTTGTACTTGTGCTCTGTATTTATGGATTGATGCCAATTCACATCGAGGGCATGGATTATTACTGTTGCTCCCATCTAAAAGATACCTAACCAGTGAAAGTGTGGCTGTGACCGTCCTGTCAATGCCTGTCATCACTGTTTGATATCTTTTACTACAGGTATGATTTACTGTATTTTATTTTTTTACTAAACACAACGCATTTATACTATACGATGATTACCTTGTGCATTGAGTCTCAGAGAGATATTCTGAGAGCAGTGAACGTGTGGCTGTGACCGTCCTGTCAATGCCTGTCATAACTGTTGGATATATTTTACTGCAGATAAAAACCAAGTCAACCTGAAGTGTGGGTAGGGCTGTGGCAGTCACAAAATTTTGTCAGCCTGCGATTGTCAAGCAAATAACTGTTGGTCTCATGGTAATTGACCGATAATTAACATAAACAAATTTAGCATCTCCTGGCTTCCACACAGCCTACAAGCCACTGATGCAGCCCTTTGGAACATCTACATTTTCAAAAGTCTAATAAACATGATATGTAGTTTATTTCAGAAGAATAGAATAGCATACTCTCAGTTGTCCTTATGTTAGGACCTGATCTGACTATGCCATATGGCTGTGGGCTACACTGGTTCATTTAGCAGACAAGATTTGCTTAGAATTCCGTGGCATCATTTTATATTATTTTATAGTATGGGAGACGTGAACGAAGCTGAATAAAATAGAATGGATATTTTCTCCAAAGGATTTGAGGGAGTGCGCACATACGGCTATTCTGTGTTGAGCGGTTAACAAAGAAATAGGTATTCCTATATGCTTACTTTAGAGTTACTAAGGTAACTTAGTTGTGATACAAACGTTGGGCTACATGTTTTCATTTTTAATACATTGTAAGACTGCATGATGCAACTCTAATGATTATTTTTAAAAAGTTGCTTGAAAGGCATGAGCTCTGCTTTGTTATTGCGCAGGCTGTACACACTTTGTCAGTCTCTCATTCACAATTTGAGAAGCACTTGATAACGCCTCGAATTTCCCATCAGCATTCCCTTTTTATGGTCATAATGCATCCTAAAAAAATCCATACCTTTTGCAAACCTTCTCCCTAAATGCTGCCACTCTGAAGCACCTCTGATCTCACTCACACCGCTCTCCATAACATGATTGGGTCGTTCTCACAGGCTACAAGTGAAGTCAGACACATTGGGGACACAACTGAGCCCGTCCTTATCCAATTCCAAGGAGCATGTTGAAAATATTGGAACAACTTTCCACATTTACTTTTCGTCAGCCAACAATATGAGTAGTCCTAACGAACAGCAAAAGCACTAGCCTATGTCAATCTACTATCCCCCATTGTACAAAAGTTGACCGATTCTCTGCAGAAATAAATAATCCAAACATAGTCTGGGACCATTGTGGGATGCGATAGATCCCAAATTTTTAAAAAAAGGCATTGTTTCTTGCCTTAAGCTGGGGATCATTCACAAGTGGTAATATATCATTCACAAGTAATAGGCTAATATTGTCACCTATATCAGACTATTTTTGATTGAATCTTGTCTTTACGTATACTAAATAATGTATGTGTGAAATTCGTTTTGATTTAGAATGGACCATTATCATGCACCTGTCTTGAAACAGGGGCAGCGGGGAAAAAACACCTATTCTATGCACTTAAATAGCAAATGGAGGACACTTTTCCTGTGGTCCATTTTCATGCCAGCCAGGTAGGCTATACTCCTGTAGTAAAGATAAGCAATGTACTTAATATTAGGAAAGTTGAGAAATAAATATAGTAGGCCTAGCCTATAGAAAGCTGATGGGATCATCTTATAAATAGAGGCCATCACTCTGTTTTCTCACGCAATGGCATAGCCTTTAGAAATGTTGCGCAACATGGGCTCATGGGCTCTCATGAAGTGTTTGATTAGATTTTCGTTTAAATTTCTTTGATATCAGAGTGATTAGAGGGACAATAGAGTGCTGAGTACCAGGCAGTTAGCAAGCTTGGTAGGCTACTAATGACCATCAGCAGCATCAGAGCTGGGAAAAGCCTAATCACCGTGACTAACCGGTCATGGCGGTAATACAGTCACTGCAACAACCCTAAGTGTGGGTGTCCTGTACCTTTCTTCTGGGTGGCTATGAGAATGCTGGAGAATTTTTTGGGGTTTCCTCTGACACCGCCTGGTATAGAGGTCCTGGATGGCAGGAAGCACGGTCCCAGTGATTTATTGGGCCGTACACACCACCTGTCACGGGTAACTTGGTGCGTGAGGGAAGAATCAGGCGCAGAAAGCATATAGTTCTATAGGAAGACGTGCACTTTTAATATCGCACAGAAAATAATGCCCAACAAAACAGGGCGCGGAAAATGTGGACCAACCCAACACAACAGGGTACCAGGTCCAGAGCACGACACCAAAAAAACATACGCACGTAACATATGAGTAATCCCGCACGAAACAAGGGTGGGTAAATGTACTATAAATAAGGAAGCCAATCAACCACACAAATAGACAGGTGCAACTAATAAGACAAAACAAACAGACAACGAAAAAGGGATCGGTGGCGGCTAGTAGGCCGGTGACGACGACCGCCGAGCACTGCCCGGATAGGTAGGGGAGCCAACTTCGGTGGAAGTCGTGACAGTACCCCCCCCCCCAGACGCGCCGCCAGCCGGCTTCGAGGACGACCCGGAGGGCGAGGCGCCGGGCGATCCGGATGGAGGCGGTGGAAGTCTCTCAGGAGGGAAGGATCCAAAATGTCCCCCTCCGGTACCCAGCACCTCTCCTCCGGACCGTAACCCTCCCAGTCCACGAGGTACTGTAGGCCCCTCACCCGGCATCTCGAGTCCAGAATGCCAAGCACTGTGTACGCCGGGGACCCCTCGATGTCCAGAGGGGGCGGAGGGACCTCAGGCACCTCACCTTCCTGAAGGGGACCAGCCACCACCGGCCTGAGGAAAGACACATGAAACGAGGGGTTAATACGATAATACCTAGGAAGTTGTAACCTGTAACACACCTCGTTTATTCTCCTCGGGACTTTGAATGGCCCCACACACTGCGGCCCCAGCTTCCGGCAGGGCAGGCGGAGGGGCATGTTTCGGGTCGAGAGCCAGACCCGGTCCCCCGGAGCGAACACGGGGGCCTCACTGCGGTGCTGGTCAGCGCTCCTCTTCTGCCGTCCCCCCGCCAGTCTCAGCGACTCCTGAACGGCTTTCCAGGTATCCTTTGAGCGCTGTCCCCATTCCTCTACCGCAGGAGCCTCGGTCTGGCTCTGATGCCAAGGGGCAAGGACCGGCTGGTAACCCAACACACACTGAAACGGGGACATGTTCGTTGAGGAGTGGCGGAGGGAGTTCTGAGCGAGCTCAGCCCAATGAACATACCTCGCCCACTCACCTGGCCGGTCCCGGCAATATGACCGCAGAAACCTGCCCACATCCTGGTTTACACGCTCCACCTGCCCATTACTCTCGGGGTGAAAACCCGAGGTCAAGCTGACCGAGACCCCCAGTCTCTCCATAAACGCCCTCCAAACTCTGGACGTGAATTGGGGGCCCCGATCAGAAACGATGTCCTCAGGCACCCCATAGTGCCGGAAGACATGGGTAAACAGGGCCTCCGCAGTCTGCATGGCCGTAGGAAGACCAGGCAACGGGATGAGACGGCAGGACTTAGAAAACCGATCCACAACGACCAGGATCGTAGTACTTCCCTGGCATAAGTGTGTCCACGGCCGTTGTGGAACGGGGAGGGGCTGTAATTTCCCTCTAGGCAAGTGTCGAGGAGCCTTGCTCTGAGCGCATACTGAGCAGGAGGAGACATAAAATCTCACGTCCTTAGCCAACGTCGGCCACCAGTATCTCCCCCTAAGACTCCGCACTGTCCTCTCGATGCCAGGATGACCCGAGGAGGGTAGAGTATGAGCCCAATGGATTAGTTTACCACGGACCCCCCTCGGCACGTACTGAGCCCCTGCTGGACACTGAGGGGGTGCCGGCTCTAACCGTGATGCCCTCTCTATCTCCGCGTCCACCTCTCATACTACCGGTGCCACGAGACACGAAGGTGGAATGATGGGGGTCGGCTCAATGGACTGCTCCTCGGTATCATAGAGGTGGGACAGCGCGTAGGCTTTGGTGTTTTGGGAGCCTGGCCGGTACGAGATGGTGAAACGAAACCGGGTAAAAAACATGGCCCATCTAGCCTGACGCAGATTTAGTCTCCTTGCTGCCCGGATATACTCGAGATTACGATGGTCAGTCCAGATGAGAAAATGGTGTTTAGCCCCCTCAAGCCAATGTCTCCATATCTTCAGCGCCTTGACTACAGCCAACAACTCCCGGTCCCCCACCTCATAGTTTCGCTCCGCTGGACCGAGCTTCCTCGAAAATAAGGCACAAGGGCGGCGCTTTAGAGGCACGCCCGAGCTCTGGGACAGCACGGCCCCGACCCCAGCCTCGGACACGTTCACCTCCAATATGATTGCTAAAGAGGGGTCCGCAAAGCGCTACAGATAGTGGTGCGGACAGCACGGTACATCACTGTGGCCTAGCTCCCTGCCATCAAGGACCTCTATATCAGATTGTTCACTCTGCTGCCGCCCGGCACACAGCATCATCTGGCTCTGAGACAGCTTCTACCCCCAAGCCATAAGACTGCTCAATTGCCAGACTGCTAAATAGTCAATTAACGGTACACAAACTATCAGCACTGACTCTGTCTTGCACTGACCCTACACACACTCACTGGACTTTATATACAAAGCATATACAGTACACACTCACACACACTAGATTGACACTCCCACACAAAACCCATACACATACACTACATACGCCCACACACACATAACACACACAAACCAACACAACACAACACAACACAAACACACATGCATACACATTACACACACACATGCACACGCACACGCACGTGTAACGGATGTGAAACGGCTAGCTTAGTTAGCGTGGGCGCTAAATAGCGTTTCAATCAGTGACGTCACTTGCTCTGAGACCTTGAAGTAGTAGTTCCCCTTGCTCTGCAAGGGCCGCGGCTTTTGTGGCGCGATGGGTAACGATGCTTGGAGGGTGACTGTTGATGTGTGCAGAAGGTCCCTAGTTCGCGCCCGGGTATGGGCGAGGGGAAGGTTTAAACTTATACTGTTACATTGATGCTGTTGACCCGGATTACTGGTTGCTGCGGAAAAAGGAGGAAGGTCAAAAGGGGGGTGAGTGTAACGGATGTGAAACGGCTAGCTTAGTTAGCGTGGGCGCTAAATAGCGTTTCAATCAGTGACGTCACTTGCTCTGAGACCTTGCTCTGCAAGGGCCGCGGCTTTTGTGGCGCGATGGGTAACGATGCTTCGAGGGTGACTGTTGATGTGTGCAGAAGGTCCCTAGTTTGCGCCTGGGTATGGGCGAGGTTACGGTCTAAACTTATACTGTTACACACGCACACACACGTATAAGCATAATTTGCTGCTGCTACTCTTTTCTTTATTTTACACTTATCTATCCTGACGCCTAGTCACTTTACCCTGCATTGACAAGTTTAAAAATAGGAACACAAGAGAAATAAAATGACATACACAAGAAAGGAGCTATATACAGGGAATACCAGTACTAGATCAATGTGCAGAGGTACAAATTATTCGAGGTAGATATGTACATGAATGTACATATCTACCTCGAATAATTTGTACCTCTGCACATTGATCTAGTACTGGTATTCCCTGTATATAGCTCCTTTCTTGTGTATGTCATTTTATTTCTCTTGTGTTCCTATTTTTAAACTTGTCAATGTTGGGAAGGGCTCATAAACAAGCATTTCACTGTGAAGTCTACACCAGTTGTACTCGCGCATGTGACAAATATAATTTGATTTGAATTGATGTGTGTGTGTGTGTGTGTGTGTGTGTGTGCGCGCGTGCGTGCGTGCGTGCGTGTGTGTGCGCATCATTAGTTCATGATAAAAAAGGTCTAATCAAACAGTCACTTTGTTCACTGTTTTAGTCTATCTTGTGAGGGATTGTGTTCTGATGGTTTCTGTTTGTTAAAAACCTGTCAAACAGACAGCCTCTTATGTAATTGTGCCATTTGAAGCATTTGGTTCGGGTAGGATCCTTCACGGCAGTGTGTATCTTTTCCCTTCAGTGTGGAGACGGTTGTAGACAAAACATGCACCATAGCTGCAACCACCTCTTCTGGTTCAGCTTGGGTTAGTGGTGTGTGGCATCTATACAGCTCACCCATGCAAAGGAATAAAAAAATAACTATGAATCAAGGCATGTAAGACCTTCAGTGATACTGAGAGCATCAACATGTTTTGCAATATTGGGTCGTTCTATGTCATTTCAGCAAACCATGAACCCCACCATCTCAGATTGTTCTGAAATCATTTGGATGTTAGGTACTATATTTATTGAATATTATATGAATATTATGAATTAAAAAGGACCATTTGGGTGCAATCGGCTTAATTTCTCAGACATCTAAGTTTATTTCAACAAAATAATGTTTCAGGAACGCTAATCTTATCTGTTTCTAACAACATAAATTATTTCAGAAAAATCTGAGATGGTGGGTGTCGAAATCCTCTTTCCTGTGCTATTTGAGCTAAAACAACCCAACTAGAATACAGATAATTAGGCTAGCTAGCCATAAAGATAAACAACTTCTGTTACTATGGTGGCTAGCTGGTAAAATGATTAGCTAAATGTAGCTTCAAACTACAAAACAGCACTTACATATAAAGCTACATTTGGACATGAAATTCATAATGATTTCATAACATAACTAACAGGTTAACAATAAGCCGTAGACATGTAATACAGACTAAAAATGAAAGGTCTACTGTCACAACAGCCAGTGAGCTAGAAGACTGAATGTCCTTTACCTAGCTAGCTAGCTTGCCGCTAGCTAGCATGCTAAGAACATTAGCTGACGGGTTCTTGTGTAACTAACTAATTTTGCAACGAAGTTCATTACTGTTTCGATTATATATCTTCACATGTTTATGTCATCGTTAACATGTCATTTGTGGGGGATACTTGCTGATACAGACCCAAAATGAATTGAGAGGAAGGCACGATCAGATGAGTTATTTTTACTACATCGGCTTCAAGAGTTGTGAAGCCTGGAGGCTTCGCCTCAGTGGATTCCTGGAGTAGCTGCAGCCTCTACTTGGTGAACCTAGCCAGACCAGTCAATTTACACTTTGATACATCTGCATCAACAAAACACACCAACACACGTACCTAATTTCCTTCAATAGGCTAATTATAATAATGAATACTCTAAACATCACATTGAAAAAATTTATAATTAGCCTACAAATTAGCAATAAAAAAGCACACTCATAGTCTTTGTAAATTAAACTAAACTAGTTTTGATAGTGTGTGCAACACAAGCTTGCCAAATATAATACCACCTCAGAGTTTATATCATACAAGCGCAGCTAATTGTGTTCTGAGCTTGTTAAAAATGCCAGAAAGAAAATTCCACCACTTTATAATATAACCAGTTACACAACGACTCACAGACTGCATTGCAACTCCCAGGATGCAATGCTCCAAGCCCAGCCAAAGTCTAAATATATGTGATATTCCACATTTGTTTGAGTTATAGTCATATTATAATGCTCGCATGAATGTAATGCTGAATATATGTTCATACCATTGTCACCAATCAACTGCATTACACTCCACATAAGTTAGCTAACCAAACCCATTATGATGGATAGCTATATTTAGGATGTAGCAGTATTATTTAACATAATATTCATATTAACTTTAAAGTGCGATTTTTACTTGACAGTTATTTTCAAACTCCAAAATGTTCTCTTAGCGTCATGGCAAAATGTGTAGAATTGCAGGAAATGTGCATTAACACTGTGTTGGGGGGCCTTCCACTTAAGACGTCAGCATGTTTCAGTTCGGCTGGCACTGAACGAGTTTGCTGGGATAAAGCAGCAATATTACCCTGGGACAGCTGAGGCGGATGAGCTGATAATAGCCATCTATGGCCAAACAAGGAAGTGACAACACCCAAACAAGGAAGAGAATAACACTAGAGAATAAAATGGTGTACACAGAGAGACACTTGACTGACGAGAATTGCCCGGGATCCAATAGATTTGCTTTACCTAGCAAGACAAGAGAGATAGGGAGACGAATGTAAGGGAATACGGTTGAAAAAGAGATGGTGAAATGTTTCAAGAGAGTTCTTTCGGGTCCAAATTGCTGCAGAAGATCCTAGATTCACCACTGCCAGCTGTCCTGCCAGGTAGAAAAACACCAAGTCCATGTTTTCCTGAGAGATGCAGCTTTCCCCCTACTTGAGAATCTCACACGTCCTTATCCAGGTATGTTGATAATAGAATGTTGGAATCTGTTTAACTTCTGTTCTGTTTCAAATTTCCCTTGTTGCTGCATACATGTATGCACCTCTTTTGGAATATGGTTCCAAGGGAAATGGTATGGTGTTTTTAGTTTTTTTGTTGACCAAGTACGCTATAGTTTATATCTGACATAAATTCTCTTGTTACCTCTCTTTCACAGGTGTCCATCTCAATGAACCTGGGCATACCTACAACTACTGCCACTCTTGTTGTCAGAGAGTCATAGAGAATGTCATATAGAATGCATTCAACATCATGGCTGCAAGAACATTGTGAAGGCATATGTGGCCCTCCACAACTACATGTCCTCCAATGATGAAGCTCTCGAGCTGATTACAAGATGCATGCCTCCTACTTTTGCTTGCATGCCCCTCCCTTCTGGCAACTACCAACTTGGAGAGTGGAGGGTTCTGGCAGGGGACCAAAATCTCCAAAAGCCAGGGAGACCTCATGTCAAGGCGACATGGCTTGCAAGTTAAACAAGAAACTAGCTAAGAGACTTATTCCTCTCCCCCTGGACATGTGCCAGGGCAGGAAGACATGGTTAGGAAAGGACAACTTAACCCAAGGCCAGCCAATCATGCAGAATTGGCTTTTGTTTGGACTGCTCACAGACTCACTCAGTTCTTCTTCCAAAGTACTTTGTACTAAAATGTGGAGTTGTAATCTGGTTAATAAAATTAAACTTGAAAATATTATGTATTAGTGTGCATCCGAGCTGGTCATGGGTGCACCTCAGTCACGCTCAAGGTCCTAAACGATATCATAACCGCAATCGATAAAAGACAATACTGTGCAGTCATATTCATCGACCTGGCCAAGACTTTCGACTCTGTCAATCACCGCATTCTTTAAGGCAGACTCAACAGCCTAAGTTTCTAAAATGACTGCCTCGCCTGGTTCACCAACTACTTCTCAGACAGAGTCCAGTGTGTCAAATTGAAGGGCCTGTTGTCCGGACCTCTGGCAGTCTCTATTGGGGTGCCAAGAGGTTCAATTCTCGGGCCGACTCTTTTCTCTGTATACATCAATGATGTCACTCTTGCTGCTGGTGGTTATCTGATCCATCTCTATGCTGATGACACCGTTCTGTATACTTCTGGCCCTTCTTTGGACACTGTGTTAACCTGTTTGGGATAGGGGGCATCATTTTCACGTTTGTATGAAAAGCGGAGGGGGGAATGAGGGCTCTTTGAGTCAGTGGTCTGGCAGAGTGCCACGAGCTGGTGAAGCGTGTTCACGTGAGAGTTAGCTTGAGTTCCATTGCATTTCTGAAGACAAAGGAATTCTCCGGTTGGAACATTATTGAAGATTTATGTTAAAAACATCCTAAAGATTGATTATATACTTCGTTTGACATGTTTCTACGGACTGTAACAGAACTTTTGACTTTTCGTCTGCTCCTAGTGATCACGCGTCATGAATTTGGAATACTGGGCTGAACGCGCTAACAAAAAGGAGGAATTTGTACATAAAGATGAACTTTATCGAACAAATCAAACATTTATTGTGAAACTGGGATTCCTGGGAGTGCATTCTGATGAAGATCATCAAAGGTAAGTATTTATAATGCTATTTCTGACTTCCGTTGACTCCAACATGGCGGATATCTGTTTAGCTTGATTTGTTGTCTGAGCGCCGTACTCAGATTATTGCATGGTTTGCTTTTTCTGTAAAGTTTTTTTGAAACCTGGAGAAGTATATCTTTAATTCTGTGAATAACACTTGTATCTTTTAGCAATGTTTATTATGAGTATTTCTGTAAATTGATTTGGCTCTCTGGAAGAAAAACATTACTGAATGTAACACGCCAATGTAAACTGAGATTTTTGGATATAAATATGCACTTTATCAAACAAAACATACATGTATTGTGTAACATGATGTGCTATGAGTGTCATTTGATGAAGATCATCAAAGGTTAGTGATTAATTTTATCTATATTTCGGCTTTTTGTGACACCTCTCTTTGGCTGGAAAATGGCTGTGTGTGTTTTTGTGACTCGGCTCTGACTTAACATAATCATATGTTGTGCTTTTGCTGTAAAGCCTTTTTGAAATCGGACACGATGGATAGATTAACAAGAAGTGTATCTTTCATTTGGTGTGTTGCACTTGTTAATGTATGAAAGTTACATATTTCAAAAAAATATTTTTGAATTCTGCACGCTGCCTTTTCAGCAGAATGTTGTGGAGGGGTGTCGCTGCCAGTACTTGCCCGCTCGTCTAGCATCACTACTCTGGACGGTTCTGAGAATATGTGGATAACTACAAATACCTAGGTGTCTGTTTAGACTGTAAACTCCCCTTCCAGACTCACATTAAGCATCTCCAATCCAAAATTAAATCTAGAATCGGCTTCCTATTTTGCACCAAAGCCTCCTTCACTCATGCTGTCTAACATACCCTCGTAAAACTGACTATCCTACCGATCCTTGACTTTGGCGATGTCATTTACAAAATAGCCTCCAACACTCTACTCAGCAAATTGGATGCAGTCTATCACAGTGCCATCCATTTTGTCACCAAAGCCCCATATACTACCCAGCACTGTGACCTGTATGCTCTCGTTGGCTGGCCCTCGCTTCATATTCATCAAGGTCAAGGTCATCTGTAAGTCTTTGCGAGGAGAAGCCCCGCCTTATCCCAGCTCACTGGTCACCATAGCAGCACCCACCTGTAGCACGCGCTCCAGCAGGTATATTTCACTGGTCACCCCCAAAGCCAATTCCTCCTTTGCTCCTTTGCTGCTAATGACCATAATGACCATAATGACTTGCAAAAATCACTGAAGCTTATATCTCCCTCACTAACTTTAAGCATCAGCTGTCAGAGCAGCTTACCGATCATTGCACCTGTACATAGCCCATCTGTAAATAGCCGACCCAACTGCCTCATCCCCATATTGTTGTTTGTTTGTTTTGCTCCTTTGCACCCCAGTATCTCTACTTGCACATTCATCTTCTGCACATCCATCACTCCAGTGTTTAATTGTTAAATTGTAATTATTTCGCCACTATGGCCTATTTATTGCCTTACCTTCCTAATCTTACCTCATTTGCACACACTGTATCTAGACTTTTCTATTGTGTTATTGACTGTATGTTTGTTTATTCTGTATGTAACTCTGTGTTGTTGTTAGTGTCACACTTATTTGCTTTATCTTGGCCAGGTCTCAGTTGAAAATGAGAAATTGTTCTCAACTGGCCTACCTGGTTAAATAAAGGTGAAGAAAAAAAAATTGTTTTTAATTTAGATTTGATTGAACTACCCCACACAAGTAGAAGAAAGTCGTTAAAAGCTGTGGCACAAAGCTCTTCTCAACGTTGTCAGCACTTAATGTTCAAATAGAATGCATTGAAACACATTGTATTGAGATGAGGAAACAGACCTTTTTCAGCACAATTTTTTTTACATTTATTTTTCACCTGGGCTCTTAAAGTAAACCACATTATAAAACTGGTTGTTTTGATCCTAGATGCTGATTAGTTTATATGCAGGAGTTGTGTAAATCATTATTTATTTAAGTTCTTGTTTCTCAACATAATTGAATCTCTGCTAGCTAGCTATATGCAAATGATTTGTTTAGCATAGTAATGTCAATTGAATAGAATGATTAACGACTGGATCAAAACATGAGAAAATAACTAACAACCAGCCCAACGTTACTACGCTAAACAAATCACTGGTATGTAGCTAGCTAGCAGAAATTCAATGATGATGAGAGTTGAGAGATGATTGAATAAATGTCCAATAGGGCTGGTTAATAAATTAATGGAATTCTAAGTGTTTACAGTTTCCATGGTGAATTATTAATTTCACGTTCATTCTAGGGCTAGCCAGCCTAATGGCACTGGAGAGATTGCATTTGTAAAATTATACATTGTTGCACATGTCATAGACGCAGACAGGTAGGTTTATACAACCCCGACCATTGCAAACCAAATAGTAGCATGGAAAAATAATGTGTAGATGCTTTTTTCCCAAGAGAGATATAGTTCATGAATTTCCTGCCTGGGCTGCGGGACAGTGGAATTATGACATTAAGATGTCATGTTATTTTGTCCCACAACTCCCGCATATCAACCAATCACCATCCAGGATCCGAACAACCCGTTTGAGAAGGAAATATAATTGAAGTGTCAGGGTGTAACTACAAATATTTATGAATAATAATACTTCAACCTGCGTGTCGTGATCGCGTTTGGTGTGGGGGGACAAAATCAATTTGCACATGATGCGCATGCAGACGCACGCGCACGCAGACACATGCGCGCATTCGTTTTGGGCATAGTGTAAGAAAATAAATTATATTATTTGTACAATAGCACAAATGTGTCTGCGAAAAACAGACATGTAAACAACAAAAGTGTCTATAGAATAAAATGAAAGTGTCTAGTGTCTAACTCCTGAGATGTCTGAACAACAACAAAACAAGTTGTTAATTTCACTGTGTTCCCAGTCGGTCCATGTCCTCTTCTTGAAGTCATGCAAATGGTGATCAAATTCCTCCCGCAATTTTGGCAATGAAATCACCTTTCTGTGCCAGGCCCTGTGGAGAGGATGGGGGGAGGGGGGGGATTAGAGGAGTGTCTGTGGAGAGCAGTGTGCATGGTGGGGAAAGGAGGAAAAATAACAACAGAAGAGAGGATTGGAGATCAGAATAAAGGAGGAGAGTCTGAAATTATTTACAGTGCCTTGCGAAAGTATTCGGCCCCCTTGAACTTTGCGACCTTTTGCCACATTTCAGGCTTCAAACATAAAGATATAAAACTGTATTTTTTTGTGAAGAATCAACAACAAGTGGGACACAATCATGAAGTGGAACGACATTTATTGGATATTTCAAACTTTTTAACAAATCAAAAACTGAAAAATTGGGCGTGCAAAATTATTCAGCCCCTTTACTTTCAGTGCAGCAAACTCTCTCCAGAAGTTCAGTGAGGATCTCTGAATGATCCAATGTTGACCTAAATGACTAATGATGATAAATACAATCCACCTGTGTGTAATCAAGTCTCCGTATAAATGCACCTGCACTGTGATAGTCTCAGAGGTCCGTTAAAAGCGCAGAGAGCATGATGAAGAACAAGGAACACACCAGGCAGGTCCGAGATACTGTTGTGAAGAAGTTTAAAGCCGGATTTGGATACAAAAAGATTTCCCAAGCTTTAAACATCCCAAGGAGCACTGTGCAAGCGATAATATTGAAATGGAAGGAGTATCAGACCACTGCAAATCTACCAAGACCTGGCCGTCCCTCTAAACTTTCAGCTCATACAAGGAGAAGACTGATCAGAGATGCAGCCAAGAGGCCCATGATCACTCTGGATGAACTGCAGAGATCTACAGCTGAGGTGGGAGACTCTGTCCATAGGACAACAATCAGTCGTATATTGCACAAATCTGGCCTTTATGGAAGAGTGGCAAGAAGAAAGCCATTTCTTAAAGATATCCATAAAAAGTGTCGGTTAAAGTTTGCCACAAGCCACCTGGGAGACACACCAAACATGTGGAAGAAGGTGCTCTGGTCAGATGAAACCAAAATTGAACTTTTTGGCAACAATGCAAAACGTTATGTTTGGCGTAAAAGCAACACAGGTCATCACCCTGAACACACCCTGAACACACCATCCCCACTGTCAAACATGGTGGTGGCAGCATCATGGTTTGGGCCTGCTTTTCTTCAGGGACAGGGAAGATGGTTAAAATTGATGGGAAGATGGATGGAGCCAAATACAGGACCATTCTGGAAGAAAACCTGATGGAGTCTGCAAAAGACCTGAGACTGGGACGGAGATTTGTCTTCCAACAAGACAATGATCCAAAACATAAAGCAAAATCTACAATGGAATGGTTCAAAAATAAACATATCCAGGTGTTAGAATGGCCAAGTCAAAGTCCAGACCTGAATCCAATCGAGAATCTGTGGAAAGAACTGAAAACTGCTGTTCACAAATGCTCTCCATCCAACCTCACTGAGCTCGAGCTGTTTTGCAAGGAGGAATGGGAAAAAATGTCAGTCTCTCGATGTGCAAAACTGATAGAGACATACCCCAAGCGACTTACAGCTGTAATCGCAGCAAAAGGTGGCGCTACAAAGTATTAACTTAAGGGGGCTGAATAATTTTGCACGCGCAATTTTTCATTTTTTGATTTGTTAAAAAAGTTTGAAATATCCAATAAATGTCGTTCCACTTCATGATTGTGTCCCACTTGTTGTTGATTCTTCACAAAAAAATACAGTTTTATATCTTTATGTTTGAAGCCTGAAATGTGGCAAAAGGTCGCAAAGTTCAAGGGGGCCGAATACTTTCGCAAGGCACTGTACCTCTGGGACAAGCTGGTGGCTCGGTGCAGATCTTGAGATCTGTCTTCAATCATTTGCAATGCATTTTTGAGTGATGTGTCAAGGGCTGAGTCTGCATCTCTTTTCTCCCTTCTCATACCCCTGCTACTACTGCTGCTGCTCTGTGGCATTGGTGAGGAGCAAGCCAATGGAGTAGGTCTTAGAGGTGGGCCCAGGATAGAACATCCCAGGTCCTGTATGGAGAAAGTTTCCCATTCTGCACTATAGCTCAGTGTGTGATAAGGCTAGGGGCCGAAGTATAGGGCTCTTTAGTCCACATGTCCAAACGATCAATTAACAACATATCAAATATCATTAACCAAGACAACAATAGACTATAATGTTGCATACATTTGAGCAGAGTTGTGTAGGTCTGGCCTAGTTACTCAACTCTGCTCAAACTTTTGCAACATTTTAGCTAGCTGGACCTTGCTACCAAACTTTGACTTCGGTGTTAACAATGTGGGAAGCTTATGATTTTCATTATCTGACAAAATTATGTTTGACCAAAAATTGTAATGATCTTTAGATTAGTTGGTTGGCTTGCTTTCTCTGCACAAGTATGCTGCTTGGCTAGCTAGCCAGCCAAGTAGCTAGTACTAGCTGGCTAGCTATTGTTATCAAATATGGCTACTCTTTTCCTCGACTACAATAGAAAATACAACAACTTACATGTCTGGTGAAGACAGCATGTTGCTTTCCAACTACCCATGCATCATGTGCCGAACAAGACAGGAAAGCTGCAGCAACATTTCTGGAGTAGCCGTTCTAGTGGCATCTCCCTTGGTTATTTTATTTTCCTTGATGAACTTGGCCTGAATATTACCCCACTTTTTCCAGCAAGTGATTGGGTCGGAACCAAGCATCTCTGCAATATCACTCCATGAATTGGCCTTTACATGCGGGTCTTTATATAATGCATGGCTAGAATTGTAGATGTGCAGGTACTTTTGTACCTCCTCAGCCAAGCCATGCTTGAAGTTGGTGTTGTTGTCATTTGCTATATTGAATACACACTGAATTTCGGGCTGAATCGAGAAGATCACCACTACAGTTGACCAATCACCAACGAAGGAGCGTAGACTTCAGTTACCAAACATCTGTTTGCCTCAAGGGAAAACCCTTGCCAAAGACAAAAAAGAACAAAAACATCACAAAATATCGTCATACTATACACAAACCGGTCAGACCTGATGGGAAGCATGCAAACGCCTTTATTCCTTTCCACTTATTCTGTTTTCAAAATACCCCTTCATATACCCCTCAAGAGAGGCATAATAAGTCATGCCAAACTGTGCAGAATTGCAAGAAATGCTTTGTAAAAATGTCCACAAAAAAAATCTGGAGGAGGACCCCCTTCTACCGTTCATGCTATGTTGCAATATAATGCTTATAAGACAAATAACAGTTTCTAAAACTGCACATCGAACGCTCTGGTCTGTCCTAGGAGTGAGGGTAAAACGGTTGGCATGTTCTCTGCTATCTACTTTGTTTTCATTATTCTTTTGGCTATGGGGAGGTTTCAGGGTAAAAATATATTTTACTGAAAGGAGGGCCATACATTTTCATTTCAGAGAGGTCAGATTTTCTCCCGGTATCCCTCATTATAAATAATGTGCTGTCCCTAACTGTTAATACCACACCTGCCAGATATCAGAAAAGAGATACAATCCTCTAGGATCACATGTAGGACTACTTTCATCTGACAGTTGGGAAAAAGGTACCTAGAAAAGGTGTGTGTGTGTCTTCCCTTGGAGGTCAGGGAAAGTGTAACTTTCATTTAGAATGGAAATAAGGGAATGCTCTCCTCTCACTCCCCATCATCATGTGAGACTGAGTTGAGTACTGGGGTGTAAATCATCGTGTACCATTTTCTGAGTCAATTGAGTGCCTGTGTGCGTGCATCAAATCAAATCAAATTTGATTGGTCACATACACATTGGTAAGCAGATGTTAATGCAAGAGTAGCGAAATGGCTTTGCTTCTAGTTTTGACTATGAGGTAAAATCTTACAAGTAATCTAACAAATTCACAACAACTACCTTATACACACAAATGTAAGGGGATGAATAAGAATATGTTCATATAAATATATGGATGAGCGATGGCGTTGTGGCATAGACAAGATGCAGTAGATGGTGTAGAATACAGTATATACATATGAGAAATGTAGGATATGTAAAAATTATTAAAGTGCCGTTATTTAAAGTGACTAGTGATACCTCTATGTAAAAATTATTAAAGTGCCGTTATTTAAAGTGACTTGTGATACCTCTATGTAAAAATTATTAAAGTGCCGTTATTTAAAGTGACTAGTGATACCTCTATGTAAAAATTATTAAAGTGCCGTTATTTAAAGTGACTAGTGATACCTCTATGTAAAAATTATTAAAGTGCCGTTATTTAAAGTGACAAGTGATAACCTTTATTAAGTTATTTAAGGTGGCCAGAGATTTGAGTCTGTATGTTGGCAGCAGCCTCTCTATGTTAGTGATGGCTGTTTAACAGTCTGATGGCCTTGAGATAGAAGCTGTTTTTCAGTCTCTCTGTCCCTGCTTTGATGCATATCTGTACTGACCTCGCCTGCTGAATGATAGCAGGGTGAACAGGCAGTGGCTCAGATGGTTGTTGTCCTTGAAGATCTTTTTGGCCTTCCTGTGACATCGGGTGCTGTAGGTGTCCTGGAGGGCAGGTAGTTTTCCCCCGGTGATGCGTTGTGCAGACCGCACTACCCTCTGCTGTGTAAGTGTGTATGTGTATGCATCTGTATTTATACTTAAAAACTCTTAAAGGATAAGTTTGTATGCATTCCAACAGTATTTCAATTCTCACACCATGTGTGCACCATGGACTGGTACTTTATTATCACAGCACATTTGTGAAATACAAAGCTGTAGCATTGCACTGTGTGAAAACATTAACTGGTCTGGGTTGCAGAGCACATCTGCAGTGGAGGGCGACATGCTGTTAAAAGCCATTTATGATTTCCATGCTGATTAGGTGGCCCCTGGCAGAGAAGCCCTTATTAACTTTCAGGTTAGCATGCAGTCATCTTCCCAGGCTTCCTGTTGCCTGGACTAACAAGGAGCTAGAGGATTATTCCTTCACAGGAGCTACATGTCACATGAGGATTTGAACCACTCTGACAAATAATTAAATGGTTTTTGGATACCTAGTCTAGATTTCCACTGAGGTAGGTGAATACAGTAGATTTGGAGACAGTGCACCCATGCCCTTGAGCATATATACCATACTGAAACTATCTGGAGGATGTCACTGACACCATTTGACATTGAATCGTTCTTATTTCCATACCGTGTTATTGACTTTGATGGATCTCTCAAGAACATTTCTGAACAAAATGTATTTGTAAAAATAGAAGGAAATAGCATGCAGCGAGCACTTGTACCGAACCACTGGTTAGAGGCTAATGGAGGGATAATGATTGGAAACTTCATGTTCGCTTTGCATGCCCACCCTTCATCTTTCATACTGTAAACCTACCTGACTGTCAGGGCATGCAGAATCTCTTCCCCTAACTAAACAACACACACTGATATCAGGATTTAGATATTTACCATGGAAATTCCCTGGAGTTTGTGTCAGGGCATACAGAAAGGTTGAAATGTATATGCCTATCAGACGAGAAGATACGCATTTGTTCCCCATGCAAAACAATAGGTTAACTGTCCTTTTTGTGGTACTTCATGATATAACTGGCCTTTTGTGTCGTCACTGTTCTTCAATCAGGGTATCTTAAACACTCATAAAAAGGGAATAAGTAATAGTGTTTGGTGCAGTTTATTGGTTAACCACAAATCTACCCTTTCCTACATGTCCATTTCCTTTCACCACACAGCAAGAAGAGAGAGTGAAAGACTTGTCATTATAGAGCTTTGGCATCTGTGCTTAGTTCTGAGAAGATACAGAGAGTTTTTGTATTGGGTTTGGAAAAGGCAAAGGAAACCCACAGAATGGGGAATATTTGTGAGCTCTCTAGGACACAAAGCCCTCATTGACACAAACAAACCACTAATTCAATCCAATCCAAATGTCAAACATGTGATGTTATCATCAGCCTGTCTATTAGCCATTTGGCATTATGGTAAAACCCAATCAGAGCTGAAAATGAGGACAAGGCCATGGGAACAACTGATGTTCTGGTGTCAGTCTTTGTGCACATGAACCTTCTGTTCCTGAATACAGACCCAGCAGAAAACACTTAATGTGTTCATTATTGGCTGATTTGTGCACTTGGGGAAGTTTCCCAGCTATTCACCCTGCTTCATTGGCTTAGTCAGTGTGTGCTTGACACTTTTATAAGAAGGCTGATTTAGTTGAATTAAGGTGTTTGAAAGGGAAAGGGGGGGGGGGGGGGTTGTTTTGATACTTCTAGGGGGCAGTTTCCCAGACATAGACTACATTTTTAATTGTACATCATTTTGTGTCCAGTACTAGGCTTAATATTGGTCCTGTAAATGCCCATAGACATTTAGGCAATGGTGCAGTTGAAGCTGGTACAGCAGTTAGCCTAGCGTCGACAGTTCGAATCCCAGATCCGATGGGAAAAATCTGGCGTGAAGTGAGCTGGTGAGGGTTGCTGGTATCAAATCTTAGATGCCATTGCCTGCTGTTGAGTGTGACGTGGTGAGGTTGAACGCAGGTGCAGAGAATGGACCAGACGAAGAATCAATGATTTAGGATAAAGCAAATACTTTACTGAGAAACAAGGTAACAGAAGGATCACACATGCCACATATGGCAACCAAAAACCAAGCTTCTGCAAAAACAGAAACACACTCCTTTTAAAGGGGAAATCATAATGGCAAATAGATAACACCTGAGTGTCATAATTGTCTCTAAGATGGTCTCTGCCGCTATCTGGTGGCTGGTGGAACCATGACACTTGTGCGTTTGAGCAAAGCACATAACCCCCTACAACAACAGCTCCCTGGGCAGTCCCCCGCACCGCTCCAAAAACCTGTATACTGTATGTCTGTATGTAAAGTATGTGTGTATTTTGGAGGGGTTGGGTTAAAAGCAGAAGTCAAATTTCAGTTGGACTAATAAAGTGATCTTATCAAATAAAGTGATCTTATCCTAAACGAAGTCACCTTGTCATCGTACCAATTAATAGTATTATCTTTTTGAACCACACCTGGATTGTACAATATTTGCACATTTTTCTTTAAAAAATTGTTCAAGCTCTTGTCAAGTTGGTTGTTGATCATTGCTAGACAGCCATTTCCAAGGCAATTTAAATCAAAACAGTAACTAGGCCACTCAGGAATGTCATCTTGGTAAGCAACTCCAGTATACTGTGGGGCAAAAAAGTATTTAGTCAGACACCAATTGTGCAAATTCTCCCACTTAAAAAAGGAGAGAGGCCTGTAATTTTCATCATAGGTACACTTCAACTATGACAGACAAAATGAGAAAATAAATCCAGAAAATCACATTGTGGGATTATTTATGAATTTATTTGCAAATTATGGTGGAAAATAAGTATTTGGTCAATAACAAAAGTTTATCTAAATATTTGGTTATATACCCTTTGTTGGTAATGACAGAGGTCAAACGTTTTCTGTAAGTCTTCACAAGGTTTTCACACACTGTTGCTGGTATTTTGGCCCATTCCTCCATGCAGATCTCCTCTAGAGCAGTGATGTTTTGTGGCTGTTGCTGGGAAAAACGGACTTTCAACTCCCTCCAAAGATTTTCTATGGGGTTGAGATCTGGAGACTGGCTAGGCCACTCCAGGACCTTGAAATTCTTCTTACGAAGCCACTCCTTCGTTGCCCGGGTGGTGTGTTTGGGATCATTGTCCTGCTGAAAGACCCAGCCACGATTAATCTTCAATGCCCTTGCTGATGGAAGGAGGTTTTCACTCAAAATCTCACGATACATGGCCCCATTCATTCTTTCCTTTACACGGATCAGTCGTCCTGGTCCCTTTGCAGAAAAACAGCCCCAAAGCATGATGTTTCCACCCCCATGCTTCACAGTAGGTATGGTGTTCTTTGGATGCAACTCAGCATTCTTTGTCCTCCAAACACGACGAGTTGAGTTTTTACCAAAAAGTTATATTTTGGTTTCATCTGACCATATGACATTCTCCCAATCTTCTTCTGGATCATCCAAATGCTCTCTAGCAAACTTCAGACGGGCCTGGACATGTACTGGCTTAAGCAGGGGGACACGTCTGGCACTGCAGGATTTGAGTCCCTGGCGGCGTAGTGTGTTACTGATGGTAGGCTTTGTTACTTTGGTCCCAGCTCTCTGCAGGTCATTCACTAGGTCCCCCCGTGTGGTTCTGGGATTTTTGCTCACCGTTCTTGTGATCATTTTGACCCCACGGGGTGAGATCTTGCGTGGAGCCCCAGATCGAGGGAGATTATCAGTGGTCTTGTATGTCTTCCATTTGCTAATAATTGCTCCCACAGTTGATTTCTTCAAACCAAGCTGCTTACTATTGCAGATTCAGTCTTCCCAGCCTGGTGCAGGTCTACAATTTTGTTTCTGGTGTCCTTTGACAGCTCTTTGGTCTTGGCCATAGTGGAGTTTGGAGTGTGACTGTTTGAGGTTGTGGACAGGTGTCTTTTATACTGATAACAAGTTCAAACAGGTGCCATTAATACAGGTAATGAGTGGAGGACAGAGGAGCCTCTTAAAGAAGAAGTTACAGGTCTGTGAGAGCCAGAAATCTTGCTTGTTTGTAGGTGACCAAATACTTATTTTCCACCATAATATGCAAATAAATTTAAAAAAAATCCTACAATGTGATTTTCAGTTTTTCTAATTTTGTCTGTTATAATTGAAGTGTATCTATGATGAAAATTACAGGCCTCTTTCATCTTTTTTAAGTGGGAGAATTTGCACAATTGGTGGCTGACTAAATACTTTTTTGCCCCACTGTATATTTGGCCTTGTGTTTTTGGTTATTGTCATGCTGAAAGGTAAATTTGTCTCCCAGTGTCTGTTGGAAAGCTGACTTAACCAGGTTTTCCTTCAAGACAGCCTTTCTTAAATTATGGGTCACGTGTCAGAGTACATTTATAATTATTTCATTAATTACTGGTATTGATTTGTACATCCGCGCTCTCTGTACAGTGCGCTCTCTGCTTAGCAGCAGTCTCTGCTCAGTTTGGCAGCTGCGCAAGTGTGAGAGGGAGATGCCTGTGTGCTTCTCCCTTTTCTTGAAGATCACTCCGCGACACGCACGATGCAGAGCTGTCGTTCAAGCCACTGACTTGTTATTCCCACTTGCCATCACTCACTGATGTCATGAAATGGACTCGTGCAAGCTACATGTTTTGACTGAGCTCAATTATCATGAAACGCATATACAGCGATGAGTTTCTCTCTCTTTCATACAAACTTATAACGATGAGCGCCCACAATGTGTTTTGTGCTGGGAAGTGCGACAGTGGAAAAGTAAGTCAGCTAGCGAGGCATTGTTGTCATTTTATAACAGGTGATGATAAGCAGAAATAAGGGAGTACTAACTCTCATAGTAGTATATGTGAGTTTCACTTTCAAACTATCCCCTATGCACAGCTAATAGGTAACATTCGCCAAAGCAAGCTAGTTACTGATAGTGCCACACTAGTAACTGTACAGATGAAGATGAAAAATGATCAGGTCTGCCTCCCGAGTGTCGCAGTGGTCTAAGGCACTGCATGGTAGTGCTAGCGGTGCCACTATAGATTCTAGGTTCGAGTCCAGGCTCTGTCGCAGCCGGCCGCGACCGGGAGACCAATGGGGCGGTGCACAATTGGACCAGCGTTGTCCGAGTTAGGGGAGGGTTTGGCCGGCAGGGATGTCCTTGTCCCATCATGCACTAGCGACTCCTGTGGCGGGCCGTGCACACTGACACGGTCGCCAGGTGTACGGTGTTTCCTCCGACACATTGGTGCGGCTGGCTTCCGGGTTAAGTGAGCATTGTGTCAAGAAGCAGGCTTGGTTGGGTTGTGTTTCGGAGGATGCACAGCTCTCGACCTTTGCCTCTCCCGAGTCCACACGGGAGTTGCAGCGATGAGACAAGACTGTAACTACCAATTGGATACCATTAAAAAGGGGTATGGGGTAGGCCTACTGTACATCTTACTGTATAAATTATTGTTGACAACTAGTCTAGGTTGGAACTGTTGCTGTACAAATATAATTTTTATACTTAACTGGAATAAACTGATTGAAGCAAGATGCTTTTTGCTGCAAACACACTCACGCAGTTCTGGGTTGTTCATCTACAGCAAGAAGCGGTCTCCTGCCTGACTGAGAAAGCAGTAGATGTTCAGATCCAGTTTGGCACCACATACCTATGTTAGTCAGGGTTCTCAACTCTGACATAATTTTACAAAACAAGTACAGAAACAATTTCAATGCCGAGCATGACCTCAGTGTTGCACTGTCAAAAACAGAGCCCAGAATAGACATGCTTGTTGAAAACTTTAACCTACCACACACCTCTCATTAGGACTGTGTGTGTGTGTCTGGTCTACATCTGTGTGATGTTATCAATCAGTTTATTCTAGTTCAGAATTTAAAAAATACATTGTATTTTAACAGCAACAGTTCCAACCTAGACTTCCTTTCAACAATAAGTTCTACAGTAAGATGTCGATATTGCATTTGTTTTAGGCATAAGGGCAATGAAATGTACCAATATTTATGTAGAGTTGCATATTTTCCTAAGTTTGGGTCCCAAGAAAACACTGAATTTCTAATTTGGGTCCCAGGCTGAAAAAGTTTAAGAACACCTGCTCTAAGATTTTACCTGTGCTGAGCTCTATTCCATGTATGTTTTACCTGAAAAAATACCTAGTCGTCGCCGATGACAAGCATACCCATAACATGATGCAGTCACCACCATGCTTGAAAATATGAATAGTGGTACTCAGTGATGTGTTGTGTTGGATTTGCCCCCAAACATAACACTTTGTATTCAGAAAATAAAGTTTATTTCTTTGCCACATTTTTTGCAGTTTTACTTTAGTGCCTTATTGCAAACATGATGCATGTTTTGGTCTACTTTATTCTGCACAGACTTCCTTTTAACTATTTTATTTAGGTTTGTATTGTGGAGTAACTACAATGTTCTTGATCCATCCTGTTTTCTCCTATCACAGCCATTACACTCTGTAACTGTTTTAAAGTCACCATTGGCTTCATGGTGAAATTCCTGAGCAGTTTCCTTCCTCTCCGGCACCTGAGTTAGGAAAGATGCATGTGTCTTTGTATTGACTGGGTGTATAGGTACACCATCCAAAGTGTAATCTACCAATAGGTGCCCTTCTTTGTGAGGCAATGGAAAACCTCCCTTATCTTTGTGGTTGAATCTGTGTTTGAAATTCACTGCTCAACTGAGGGACCTTACAAATAATTGTACGTGTTATCAAGGCACAAGGCGAGACCCAGATGCAGTCACAGGAGGCAGATGGTTGGAGTCTTACAATGTTTAATAATCCAAAGGTGTAGGCAAGAGAATGGTTATGGACAGGCAAAAAGGTCAAAACCAGATCAGAGTCCAGGAGGTACAGAGTGGCAGACAGGCTCGTGGTCAGGAAGGCGGGTACAGAGTCCAGAAACAGGCAAGGGTCAAAACCGGGAGGACGAGAAAAAGGAGAATAGCAAAAGGAGTATGGGAAAAACACACTGGTTGACTTGACTAAACATACAAGACGAACAGGCACAGAGAGACAGGAAACACAGGGATAAATACACTGGGGAAAATAAGCGACACCTGGAGGAGGTGGAGACAATCACAGGGACGGGTGAACCAGATCAGGGTGTGACACGGGTGGTATACAGACATGAGGTAGTGAGTCCATGCAACTTATTATGTGACTTGTTAAGCACATTTGTACTCCTGGACTTATTTAGGCTTAACATAACAAAGGGGTTGAATACTTATTGACTCAAGACATTTCAGCTTTCATTTTTTATTAATTTGTAAAAATGTTATCACTTTGACATTTTGGGGTATTGTGTAGGACAGTGGCACAAAATCTCAATTTACTACATGTTTTATTCAGGCTGTTCTGAAGGCACTGTATGTGTGTGTGAGAGAAAAAGAGAGAAAAGAGAGAAGAAGAAAGGGAGAGGTCTGAGTAGTTCTCCACTGATGTAATGTAGACCTGTGAAGTCAGCGTGGCAGAGTGATGATGGAAAGAAAAGACCAGTGAATGAGAACGAGGAGGAGAAGAAGGGCATGCTCCCATCTCGAGGACCGTATCATCAGAGGACATTATGGGATTGTCTGCTCCGTCATTATTGAAGGGCAGAATGGGCATGAAGTACAGATTGAATTGTGCTCTATCATGCACTCCTTTCACTGTTGCATCGTGTAGGGATCACTGGCGTAGCGCAGTTTCGCGGGCCCTCTGCAACATTTTTTCAATATTTTGGGGGGGGGGGGGGGGGGGGGAACAGCAACCTTCCTACAATGTATTGTCTGGAAACATTTGCAGGTTTATAGCTAATCTCATGCTTTTCTACACATTTTGCAATGAGTCTGAGTTTATTTTTTATAAATGTTTTGGGTTGGGGGACCCCAGAGTCCGTGGGCCCTCGTGCCTTGCAAGGGCTGCAGGCGGGTGTTGTACACCAGTGGTAGAGATATATACTGTACTATGGGCAGAGTACAGACCGTTGCAGGCTCTCTTGCTCAGGTTGACACTGCTCTTCATTCTGAGAGTTTGTTATCAGGGCTTTATGGAACCTGCTTTGCTGTGATACAGTAGCTACCTGAGCAGTGGCTGAACTAGCAATTAGTATACATTCCTATGCAGAAGGTGTCCTCTGTCGTGAGGGTACTCTACTCAAATAAGCTGGGGCTTTATGAAGGAGATGGAGAGGAAGAATGAGGAGAAGCCTTAGAACACTCTGACTGTCCTTATTGTTTTTCCAGAGGGGAGCAGGGGGGATCCAGACACTAGAAGGGAAGGATGATGGAAGGCTGGGGGCCCAGTTTCCAATCAGTTCCAACTTTCCACAGGGCAAGAAATTCCTTTACTCTCTGGTTTTTCCATAGGAAATATTAACGTGTTACGACAGAGACATTTTGTCAGATAAGAGAGAGATAGTTCACTTTTCACCACTCTGGTCTGGTTGCTTTGGTTATAGTCTTATTCATATACATATTTTTTTTATCAATATAGCCATCACTGAATAATCTCACAAACAGTATCTTTTGCTTGGTATCAGGTATGTGAAAAGCAACAGTAAGCTAAACACTGAATAATCTCACATACAGTATCTTTTGCTTGGTATCAGGTATGTAAAAGCAACAGTAAGCTAAACACTGAATAATCTCACATACAGTATATTTTGCTTGGTATCAGGTATGTAAAAGCAACAGTAAGCTAAACACTGAATAATCTCACATACAGTATCTTTTGCTTGGTATCAGGTATGTGAAAAGCAATAGTAAGCTAAACACTGAATAATCTCACATACAGTATCTTTTGCTTGGTATCAGGTATGTGAAAAGCAACAGTAAACTAAACACTGAATAATCTCACATACAGTATCTTTTGCTTGGTATCAGGTATGTAAAAGCAACAGTAAGCTAAACACCGAATAATCTCACATACAGTATCTTTTGCTTGGTATCAGGTATGTAAAAGCAACAGTAAGCTAAACACTGAATAATCTCGGCATCCAGAAGCAGAGAAGATCCCTTTCAGGCTGTGACGAGAGACTTGGCACTCAAGAATAAGATTATAAAACAAGGCTTTGATGACTCATGAGATAAATTGATGTGAATTGAATAGGACAGTGAGAAAAATATAGATATGATATTAGTGCAGTATGTCTCAATGCACCTCAGGTTCACAGTGAACATGTTTCCAGTTGTGAGAATTAGTTATGTACAGAAAAACCCAGGGGGATTCCTGTGTGTAAGGGTTGTAATTAATTTGGCTCAAACCATAATTGTCTCCAAGTACTGCGAGACTGGCAGTTGCCTGCTCCCCCACTGGTGTTACTACTGATGCCAATTCACTTTGTCCTCCAACAGAAATCAACATGTTCTTTATAGGTAAATGAGGCCTTTGGCCCATTGTTCTCTGTAAATCAAAGAGCTGAATATCAAGGAGGTACAGATTAAACTGTACATTCTGTGCGCACCATTGTAATCTCTATGCAAATCATCTCCTAAAGCTGATGCTCTCTGTAACATTTCTTCAAATTGTCTCATATGTGCTCTATACACACACAAAGCAAACCAAGGTTGCCTAGTCACTGTTTTACAAGCCTTGAGAGAAATGTACTGGAATAACCATCAGGAGCATAATAACAACCATCAACAACATGCTGTTATGTATCATCCATTGAGCATCCGAAACCTTTATAAAATCGAGTTATCAGCAACTTATACCAATCGTCTTCATAAGCACATACTATATGCCTGCGCTAGTTTGCCTTGGTTTTAAAGGTTTAGAAGGAGCTGGCAGCCAATCAAATGCAAGGTTCCTAGGCTGCAGCATGCGTCACCACCACCTGTGACCTACATGTATCAGAGTGTAAGATGCACAGAATCTGGGCTGTTTGTGTTGAACAGTATGAGATGTACAGTGTCTGTAGACAACAGTGTTCAACTAGACCCCCATGCAGATGTGTTCACCTTGACATTATGCTAATATTGTCTCTAGTCAGCGGCTGTTGCCTGTGGTTGCCATGGGCACTGCATTGCTAGTTCCTGGCCTTGGAACTACCACACCAGTTACACAAACACTCTGTGTTCCGACAAATGATAAACTCTTTGACCTATTTGTGTCAGCCTGTACAGCCCAACCTACTTGATTTGATCATATTCCTCTCCCAATGCTCTTTGCCTTCTCTTTTTTACTATATATTCTTTCTAATATATTTTCTCCAACACATATACACATATACACATATACAGTACCAGTTTATTCATTTGAATTGTCCAACTTTCTCTCAAAGTCAAGCTCCCTTGTCCAAGATGTCAGCACCTCTACAGTACTAACCATAACATACCCTATATCCTTCATATACCCTATCCCCAAAACCTCCAGTATTTCAAATACCATGGTTTACAGCTCTTGTTTACTTGTAAGTGCATATTCTCAGGTCAAAAACATCTGTTCATGTTAGCCTTTTAAGTGCACATAACTCTTCTCCATGGTTTTTCATGCATTCCTGACATATTGTTGGCTATGAGTGTGCTTGTTGATGAGTTTCATATGTGCTGCATATTTATTTGTTCCATGCTTGCTCATGAGTTTCATGTCTGTTCCACGTCTTGAATCACTGTTCCTGCAACTGAATTGTCTATACTTGCAGTAGTGCACTCTTGCCAGGTATCTTCTGGAAAAAGGTAATAGGAGAGTGAAAGACATGATACACTTTGAAGGCATGCACAGCTATATTCTTAAGAAAACAGTAAACCAGTAATACAATACATGCATTGGTGTAAAGTACTTAAGTAAAAATACTTTAAAGTACCACTTAAGTACGTTTTTGAGGTATCTGTACTTTACTTTACTATTTATATTTTTGACAACTTTTACCTTTACTTCACTACATTCCTAAAGAAAATAATGTACTTTTTACTCCATACATTTACCCTGACACCCAAAAGTACTTGTTACATTTTGACTGGAAAATGGTCCGATTCCCACACTAATCAGAGGACATCCATGGTCATCCCTACTGCCTCTGATCTGACGGACTCACTAAACACAAATGCTTTGTTTGTAAATGATGTCTGAGTGTTGGAGTGTGCCCCTGGCTATCCGTCAATTTAAAAAAAAAATTGTGCCGTCTTATTTGCTTAATATAAGGAATTTGAAATGGTTTGTATTTTTACTTTTACTTTTGATACTTAAGTACATTTGAGCAATTCCATTTACTTTTGATACTTAAGTATATTTAAAACTAAATACTTTTAGATTTTTACTCAAGTAGTATTTTACTGGGTGACTTTAAATTTGACTTAAGTCATTTTCTATTAAGATATCTTTATTTTTACTCAAGTATGACAATTGAGTATTTTTTCCACCACTGAATACAGGGGGACCGAAACATAATTACAAATAATTTGTACACTGCAAATGGACTGCAAGAAAACCAAACAGATATAATATTTGACTGAAACATAACCATTTCACAAACCTTGCTTACATTTGTCTCTCTATTATGCGTGTGTTACGACTTCTGCTGAAGTCGATCCCTCTCCTTGTTCGGGCGGTGTTCGGCGGTCGACGTCACCGACCTTCTAGCCATCACTGATCCATTTTTCATTTTCCATTGGTTTTGTCTTGTCTTCCTTCACACCTGGTTCCAATCCCATCAATTACATGTTGTGTATTTAACCCTCTGTTATCCCTCATGTCCTTGTTGGAGATTGTTTGATTGTATGTTTGTGTATTATGTGATGGTGCGCGACAGGTTTTGTACCCACTTTTTATTATTTTGTAATTTTGGTTTTGGAGTTTTGTGAAGCACTGATTAAATGACTCCGTTTATACCAAGTTTGATTCTCCTGCGCCTGACTCCCCTGCCACCAACACGCGCACCCATTACAGCGTGGGAATACTTGGGAACAGATTTACAAGATTAAAATCACATGAAGCTGATTTCCTGGTATTTTACAGTCTTATGTCCAACAATGAAAATTCAACAAAAAATGGTTATATACAGTACCAGTCAAAAGTTTGGACACACCTACTCATTCAAGGGTTTTTCTTTATTTGTACTATTTTCTATATTGTAGAATAATAGTGAAGACACCAAAACTATGAAATAACACATATGGAATCATGTACATCTTAGCCATGTTCTGTTATAATCTCCACCCAGCACAGCCAGAAGATGACTGGCCACCCCTCATAGCCTGGTTCCTCTCTAGGTTTCTTCCAAGGTTCCGGCCTTTCTAGGGAGTTTTTCCTAGCCACCGTGCTTCTACACCTGCATTGCTTGCTGTTTGGGGTTTTAGACTGAGTGTTTGTACAGCACTTTGACATCAGCTGATGTAAGAAGGGCTTTATTATCATTGATTGATGTAGTAACCAAAAAAGTGTTAAACAAATCAAAATATATTTTATATTTGAGATTCTTCAAATTAGCCACCCTTTGTCTTGATGATAGCTTTGCACAGTATATTAGTGGAGGCTCCTCAGAAGATGAAGGATCATCCTCCTCAGTGAATTTCTTAATAGTGAAATATTAAAAAAGTTATCCCTTTTAGATAAAACTACACCAAATGTATTAAAACACGCTGTTTTGCAATGAAGGTCTACAGTAGCCTCAGCAGCACTCTGTAGGGGATCACCATGGTGTAGCCGGAGGACAGCTAGCTTTTGTTCTCCTCTGGGTACATTGATTTCAAAACAAAACCTAGAAGGCTCATGGTTATTACCCCCTTCAATAGACTTACATAGTAATTATGACATCTTCCGATGGACGTCCTCTAACCTATCAGAGCTCTTGTAGCATGAACTGACATGTTGTCCACCCAATCAAAGGATCAGAGAATGAATCTAGAACTGAAAGCATAAGCTACAGCTAGCTAGCAGTGCAGTGCATAACATATAGTGAGTAGTTGACTCAAAGAGAGAGAAAGACAATAGTTGAACAGTTTTGAACAAATTAATATATTCCAAAATGAAGGAGAAGAAACTAGCAAATGCAGCTAGCTAGTTTAGCCTACTCAAACACCTGGTTCAGACAGAGAGGGATTCTATTTTAGCTAGCTGGCTATGGCTATCCAACACTAGAACTCTTCCAAGTCAAGCTAAGCATTTGGTTTTTATTGCCACCGGGGCCTGTAATTTATTGCCACCGGGGCCTGCCGATGTAACTGCTAAACTACATGCTGTACACTGTACTGCATGATTGTAGCGGGTTTACTGATGTTTTAGTTCTATTAGCTATGCTGACTATGACATTAATATGGCTACATCGATGTAGGCTGTGTCTTGCAATTATGGTATGAAAGTTTGGCTTGGCTGGTCACAGACAGCTGTTGTGTTGTGCACAAGCGAAGGGAAAAGGTGAGAGGAGGAGAGAGCGTAAATGCGAGAAGGAATTATATATACAATGAGTAATCATGCAGTTTATATGTGGCTGTATTTGCATGTGATCAGGGGTGTATTCATTCCACCAATGTTGTTGAAGAATGTTTTTTGTCGGAAGCAAACAGAACAAAACTGAATTTGTCCAATAGAAACTCTCATTTGCAACTGTTGGGCTAATGATTACACCTAAATCAGTGTCCAGAGCATGGTGGCGCTACCAGGAGACAGGCCAGTACATCAGGAGACGTGGAGGAGGCCGTAGGAGGGCAACAACCCAGCAGCAGGACCGCTACCTCCGCCTTTGTGCAAGGAGGAGCAGGAGGAGCACTGCCAGAGCCCTGCAAAATGACCTCCAGCAGGCCACAAATGTGCATGTGTCTGCTCAAACGGTCAGAAACAGACTCCATGAGGGTGGTATGAGGGCCCGACGTCCACAGGTGGGGGTTGTGCTTACAGCCCAACACCGTGCAGGACGTTTGGCATTTGCCAGAGAACACCAAGATACGCAAATTCGCCACTGGCGCCCTGTGCTCTTCACAGATGAAAGCAGGTTCACACTGAGCACACGTGACAGATGTGACAGAGTCTGGAGACGCCGTGGAGAACGTTCTGCTGCCTGCAACATCCTCCAGCATGACCGGTTTGGCAGTGGGTCAGTCATGGTGTGGGGTGGCATTTCTTTGGGGGGCCGAACAGCCCTCCATGTGCTCGCCAGAGGTAGCCTGACTGCCATTAGGTACCGAGATGAGATCCTCAGACCCCTTGTGAGACCATATGCTGGTGCAGTTGGCCCTGGGTTCCTCCTAATGCAAGACAATGCTAGACCTCATGTGGCTGGAGTGTGTCAGCAGTTCCTGCAAGAGGAAGGCATTGATGCTATGGACTGGCCCGCCCGTTCCCCAGACCTTATTCCAATTGAGCACATCTGGGACATCATGTCTCGCTCCATCCACCAAAGCCACGTTGCACCACAGGCTGTCCAGGAGTTGGCGGATGCTTTAGTCCAGGTCTGGGAGGAGATCCCTCAGGAGACCATCCGCCACCTCATCAGGAGCATGCCCAGGCGTTGTAGGGAGGTCATACAGGCACGTGGAGGCCACACACACTACTGAGCCTCATTTTGACTTGTTTTAAGGACATCAAAGTTGAATCAGCCTGTAGTGTGGTTTTCCACTTTAATTTTGAGTGACTCCAAATCCAGACCTCCATGGGTTGATAAATTTGATTTCCATTGATCATTTTTGTGTCATTTTGTTGTCAGCACATTCAACTATGTAAAGAAAAAAGTATTTAATAAGAATATTTCATTCATTCAGATCTAGGATGTGTTATTTTAGTGTTCCCTTTATTTTTTGAGCAGTGTATATCAAGGTGACAGATATATATTTTTATGATATATATATTTATTTATTTATTTATTGCTCAGAAAAATTTGAGGGCAAAATAAAACCACCCACGGGCCTAATTCGGCCAGCGAGCCGCCAGTTTGGTAACCCTGATGGACACTGTCCCTGTCAAATAAATCTTATAAAGTAAAGGAAACTGCTTATGAATGTGTGTTTATGTTGTGTGCATACATGCGAAAGGTGAAGTCACATCTTATGAACATAGTATGTCTAGCAAATATATCCCTCTGGGTAATAAAGATTCTCCACTCTACTCTACTCTCGAGTATGGAGGTTTGTGCACACAAACAGTGTTGAAGCAGTATATTTTTTATGAGCACATGGAAGTTGTGTGTGTTTATGACGTGGCAGGAGGTGGGACACCTGTTGATGTCCAGGTGTGTAAGATGTGTGTCTGATGAAAGGACCATGACAGCTTATCTTCTGTTGACAGACATGACCCGGGTTCCATACTCTATCTCATCCCTTCTCTTCACTTCCATCACTTGTTTCTGTCATCCATCAGCTCCTGCCTTCTTCTCCTTTCTCCTCTATTCTCCTCCTGGCCCTCTAAGCTGCTCCTCATCTGCCTTTCTCATTCATCTCCTTCTCTGGCCTAGGGAGGGGCCAAGGGGGACTGGGGAGTCTAGCACTCTCCTCCTCTCAGAGTTGCAGGACTCAATGGATATGTCACCCAGGAAGGAGGGTGTTTGTTTATGTCTGAATTCTGTTGGTCTGTTGTGTTAGTAAGGATGATCTCCACAGGGTTGTGTGTGTGTGTGTGTGTACATTGTTAGGACCCGCCCTTGGGCTGTGTTTTTTCTGGAGCACATGAACAGCTCCATCGTCAGTCAACCTGTCTCTGCTGAACATCACTTCAGTCAGCACCTAAACACACACTGCCAGTCAATGTGGATTAGCGCTACATCACTGACACACCAGCACAATGGACTTTACCCTGGGGATCACACAGGAGTGTCAGGGCTGGGTTTTGGTGGAGGAGGATTTCACTCAGTGTGTCTGTTTGTGTTACCTTCACTGCCCTGTTTCATGTCCTTGTTGTATTCTGTACACTCTCATAGGTTTGCACTGTGTGTGTGATGTCTGTGAGTGTGTGTGTGTGTTTCTGTGTGTGTGTGCAGTAAGGTTTGTGGGGGTACCTCTTTGATGTGTGATGAAAGGGGACCCATATGCACTCAGTCTCACAGCAACAACCATGCTGCTCCCACCACAATGTGAAATCTTCTCACTGGAAGTCTGTCTGGATCTGAATCATTAGACAACAAGAGACTGGAGCCTCTGAGCCAATGATTGCAATGTCAGTCATTGACTCATGTAACCAAATGAAATGTGGCTCTCCCAATGATTTTTTATTTCACCTTTATTTAACCAGGTAGGCTAGTTGAGAACAAGTTCTCATTTGCAACTGCGACCTGGCCAAGACAAAGCGTAGCAATTCGACACATACAACAACACAGAGTTACACATGGAATAAACAAAACATACAGTCAATAATACAATAGAACAAAACAAAACAAAAAGTCTATATACAGCGAGTGCAAATGAGGTAAGTTAAGGAAACAAATAGGCCATGGTGGCGAAGTAATTACAATATAGCAATTAAACACTGGAATGGTAGATTGGCAGAAGATGAATGTGCAGGTAGAGATACTGGCTTGGAGGAGCTAAATAAATAAATAAATAAATAAATAAATAAATAAATACCAGTATGGGATGAGGTAGGTAGATAGATGGGCTGTTTACAGATGGTGTGATCAGGTGCAGTGATCTGTAAGCTGCTCTGACAGCTGGTGCTTAAAGCTAGTGAGGGAGATGTGAGTCTCCAGCTTCAGAGATTTTTGCAATTCGTTCCAGTCATGGGTAGCAGAGAACTGGAAGGAAAGACGACCAAAGAAGGAATTGGCTTTGGGGGTGACCAGTGAGATATACCTTCTGGAGCGCGTGCTACGATTGGGTGCTGCTCGGGTGACCAGTGTGCTCAGATAAGGCGGGGCTTTACCTAACAGAGACTTGTAGATAACCTGTAGCCAGTGGATTTGGCAACGAGTATGAAGAAATGGGCCAACCTATGAGAGCATACAAGTCGCAATGGTGGGTAGTGTATGGGGCTTTGGTGACAAAACGGATGGCACTATGATAGACTGCATCCAGTTTGTTGAGTAGATTGTTTTGAGGCTATTTTATAGACGACATCACTGAAGTCGAGGATTGGTAGGAAGGTCAGTTTTACGAGGGTATGTTTGGCAGCATGAGTGAAGGATGCTTTGTTGCGATATAGGAAGCCGATTCTAGATTTAAGTTTGGATTGGAGATGCTTAATGTGAGTCTAGAAGGAGAGTTTACAGTCTAAACAGATACCCAGGTATTTGTAGTTGTCCACGTATTCTAAGTCAGAGCCGTCCAGAGTAGTGATGCTGGACGGGCGGGCGGGTGCGGGCAGTGATCGATTGAATAGCATGCATTTAGTTTAATTTGCGTTTAAGATCAGTTGGAGGCCACGGAAGAAGAGTTGTATGGCATTGAAGCTCGCCTGGAGGTTAGTTAACACAGTGTCCAAGGAGGGGCCAGAAGAATACAGAATGGTGTCGTCTGTGTAGAGGTGGATCAGAGAATCACCAGCAGCAAGAGCAACATCATTGAAGTATACAGAAAAGAGAGTTGGCCCGAGAATTGAACCCTGTGGCACACCCATAGAGACTGTCAGAGGACCGGACAACAGTCCCTCCGATTTGACACACTGAACTCTCAGAGAAGTATTTGCTTAACCAGGCGAGGCAATCATTTGAGAACCCAAGGCTGTCGAGTCTGCCAATAAGAATGTTGTGGTTGACAGAGTCGAAAGCCTTGGCCAGGTCGATGAATACGTCTGCACAGTAATGTCTCTTATCGATGGCGGTTATGATGTCGTTTAGAACCTTGAGCGTGGCTGAGGTGCACCCATGACCAGCTCTGAACCCAGATTGCATAGCGGAGAAGGTATGGTGGGATTCGAAATGGTCAGTAATCTGTTTGTTAACCTCTAGCGTCGCGCAAACCCGTATCCGGGAGCGTAATCATAGCCTCAAGCTCATTACCATAACGTAACGTTAACTATTCATGAAAATCGCAAATGAAATGAAAGAAATATATTGACTCACAGTCTTAGCCTTTTGTTATCAACACTGTCATCTCAGATTTTCAAAAAATGCTTTTCAACCATAGCTACACAATCATTTGTGTAAGAGTATTGATAGCATAGCATTAAGCCTAGCATTCAGCAGGCAACATTTTCACAAAAACAAGAAAAGCATTCAAATAAAATCATTTACCTTTGAAGAACTTCGGATGTTTTCAATGAGGAGACTCTTTTTTTCCAAAAAGATTATTTGTGTAGCAGAAATCGCTCCGTTTTGTTCATCACGTTTGGCTAAGAAAAAAACCAGAAAATTCAGTCATTACAACGCTAAACTATTTTCCAAATTAACTCCATAATATCGACAGAAACATGGCAAACGTTGTTTAGAATCAATCCTCAAGGTGTTTTCACATATCTATTCGATGATAAATCATTTGTGGCAGTTGGGTTTCCCCTCGGAAGCAAACAGAAAAATACATGCAGCTGGAGATACGCAATAATTGCGACGGAGGACACCAAGCGGCCACCTGGTATATGTAGTGTAAAATGGTCAATCTTCCAATGATATGCCTACAAATACGTCACAATGCTGTCGACACTATGGGGAAACGACAGAAAGTCTAAGCTCATTCGTGACCCATACACAGCCATATAAGGACTCATTAAAACACAGCACCTTCAAAATCTGGGTGCACTTTCTGTTTGAAATTTCATCTTGGTTTCGCCTGTAGCATCAGTTCTGGGGCACTCACAGACAATATCTTTGCAGATTTAGAAACACTTTGGAAAGTGTTTTCTTTCCAAAGCTGTCAATTATATGCATAGTCAAGCATCTTTTTGTGACAAAATATTGCGCTTAAAACGGGAACATTTTTTTATCCAATAATGAAATAGCGCCCCCAGAGTTCCAAGAAGTTAACTTGTCTTTCGGAGACCTTAGAAAGACAGGGTAGGATAGATATAAGTCTGTAGCAGTTTGGGTCTAGAGTGTCACTCCCTTTGAAGAGGGGGATGACCGTGGCAGCTTTCCAATCTTTGGGAATCTCAGACGATACGAAAGAGAGGTTGAACAGGCTAGTAATAGGGGTTGCAACAATTTCGGCAGATATTTTTAGAAAGAGAGGGTCCAGATTGTCTACCCCGGCTGATTTGTAGGGGTACAGATTTTGCAGCTCTTTCAAAACATCAGCTATCTGGATTTGGGTAAAGGAGAAATGGTGGGGGCTTTGCGGGTTGCTGTGGAGGGTGCCGGGCAGTTGACCGGGGTAGGGGTAGCCAAGTGGAAAGCATGGCCAGCCATAGAGAAATGTTTATTGAAATTCTAAATTATAGTGGATTTATCAGTGGTGATAGTGTTTCCTAGCCTCAGAGCAGTGGGCAGCTGGGATGAGGTGCTCTTATTCTCCATGGACTTTACAGTGTCCCAGAACTTTCTTGAGTTAGTACCTCAGGATGCAAATTTCTGTTTGAAAAAGCTTGCCTTAGCTTTTCTAACTGCCTGTGTATATTTGTTCCTAACTTCCCTGAAAAGTTGCATATCACAGGGGCTATTTGATGCTAATGCAGAACGCCACAGGATATTTTTGTGCTGGTCAAGGGCAGACAGGTCTGGAGTGAACCCAGGACTATATCTATTCCTAGTTCTACATTTTTTGAGAGGGGCATGCTTATTTAAGATGGTGAGGAAGGCACTTTAAGAATAGCCAGGCATCATCTACTGACGGGATGAGGTCAATGTCATTCCAGGATACCCCGGCCAGGTCGATTAGAAAGGCCTGCTCGCAGAAATGTTTCAGGGAGCGTTTGACAGTGATGAGGGGTGGTCGTTTGGTTGCAGACCCATTACGGATGCAGGCAATGAGGCAGTGATCGCTGAGATCTTGATTGAAAACAGAGGTGTATTTGGAGGGCGAGTTAGTTAGGATGACATCTATGAGGGTGCCCGTGGTTACTGATTTGGGGTTGAACCTGGTAGGTTCATTGATAATTTGTGTGAGATTGAGGGCATCAAGCTTAGTTTGTAGGATGGCCGGGGTGTTAAACATGTCCCAGTTTAGGTCACCTAGTAGCATGAGCTCAGAAGATAGATGGGGGTTAATCAATTCACATATGGTATCGAGGGCACAGCTGGAGCAGAGGGAGGTCTATAGCAAGCGGCAACAGTGAAAGACTTGTTTCTGGAAAGGTGAATTTTTAGAAGTAGAAGCTCAAATTGTTTGGGAACAGACTTAGATAGTAATACAGAACTCTGCAGGCTATCTCTGCAGTAGATTGCAACACCGCCCCCTTTGGCAGTTCTATCTTGGCGGAAAACGTTATAGTTAGGAATGGAAATTTCAAGGTTTTTGGTGGTTTTCCTAAGCCAGGATTCAGACACGGCTAAGACATCTGGGTTGGCAGTGTGCTAAAGCAGTGAGTAAAACAAACTTAGGGAGTAGGCTTCTAATGTTAACATGCATGAAACCAAGGCTTTTACGTTTACAGAAGTCAACAAATGAGAGCACCTGTGGGGTGGGAGTGGAGCTAGGCACTGCAGGACCTAGATTAACCTCCACATCACCAGAGAAAAATAGGAGAAGTAGGATAAAGGTACGGCTAAAGACTATACGAACTGGCCGACTAGCACGTTCAGAACAGAAAGTAAAAGGAGCAGGTTTCTGGGCACGATAGCATAGATTCAAGGCAAAGTGTACAGACAAAGGTAAGGTAGGATGTGAGTACATTGGAGGTAAACCTAGGCATTGAGTAATGAAGAGAGAGATATAGTCTCTAGAGATGTTTAAACCAGGTGATGTCATTGCATATGTAGGAGGTGGAACAACATGGTTGGTTAAGGCATATTGAGCAGGGCTAGAGGCTCTACAGTGAAATAAGACAGTAATCACTAACCAGGACAGTAATGGACAAGGCATATTGATATTAGAGAGAGGCATGCATAGCCAAGTGAACATATGGGTTCAGTGAGTGGTTGGGCTGGCTGGGGACACAGCGATTCAGACAGTTAAACAAGCTAGCAGCTAGTAGACCGGGGCAAGCTAGCAGTTAGCAGGCCGGGTAAGCAAGCAAGCAGTTAGCATGGGCTAGCAGTTACAGACCGGGCAGGTAAGCTAGCAGTTAGCAGGACGGGGCCGGAAACTAGCAGTTAGTAGACCGGGGCAAGCTAGCAGTTAGCAGGCCGGGTTAGCAAGCAGTTAGCAGGGGCTAGCAGTTAGCAGACTGGGTTAGCAAGCAAGCATTTAGCAAGGGCTAGCAGTTAGCAGACCGTGCAGGCAAGCTAGCAGTTAGCCGACCGAGTTAGCAAGCAAGCAGATAGCAGGGGCTAGAAAGTTAGCCTTTGTGGGACGTCGCCTCTTCGTGCGGTGACGTCGATAGACCAGTTGTGGAATTAGTAGGGTTCCAAGTAGCTCTAGGTAGCTAGCAGGCCTAGCTGGTTAGCATAATGGGCCTTCAGCGGGCGTCGCACCTGAGGGGCCTGTTGGGACTCCTCGGGCAGATTATGTAGGTATTCCAGTCGTAGGGGATCTGCGGGGTCCATGCCCCGTACCGGCTGTAGAAGGGGTCTGGATATTGTAGCCCAGGAGTATAGTTCGGTGGTAGCACAGGAACCCTGGCCATGGCTAACTTCAAGCTAATTTGTGCTTGCTCTGGGATGGAAACGCTAGCCAGGAGTAGTCATCCGGGATTGCGGTTAGCTAGTTGTGAAGATCCAGATGAAAACGTTCAGTTTGCGGTAGGAATCCAGGGATAAAAATAACAGGTCCGTTATGCTCTGGTTAGAGTCACGTTGTTCGAACTGACGAGAGCTTTCCGAGCTGAAGGTTAGCTGATACCGCTGGCAATGGTTTGCTGACTGATAGCTGGTAGTTAGCTGGCTAGCTTCCATTGAGGGATTTCAGATCCGAAGTAAATATAAATACTTTAGGGGGAAAAAAAGCAGATCCACGCCACATTGGGTGAGGCGGGTTGCAGGAGAGTATTTAGATGGAGGTTTAGCAAAATGTTTTAAAGGATATATGATGAAAAATATGTAAAACGATATATACAAGGGACACGACAGGACAAAGACGTCTGACTGCTACGCCATCTTGGATATTTTGATGACCTGACTGTTGGCCCATACCACAGAACTTTACCACTGGAATAAGATTCATTAGGTCATCACTCCTTACTTGGATGAGTCAGTGATAAATGAATGGCACTGTTGTTCATAATCAATTGCCTTGAAATTGTCTGGACATAATGACACAAAACCCTTATGATACCAAACCTGCAAATGAGAGTCAAATTACATAATCACAGTGAGTCAGTCTCTATCAATTCATCCCCTGTGTTCATTTGTGCAGCAGGAGAACAATGCCAGTAGCCTCGGTAAAGTCCTGGCTGTAGTAGCGCCTCAAAATAATTCTAATAATTTTGACCAATGACCCCCTTTACTTCTCCTCTATCCCTATGTTAAATAAACTCTACTCTCTATCATGGCTTCAAATATATTAATTTTGTATTAAAATGGAAAACACTTCCTCCAAAATGTGATTGTAATACCAACAGTGGCTTGCGAAAGTATTCCCCCCCCTTGGAATTTTTCCTATTTTGTTGTTGTATCATTTGATTTACATAACATGCCTACCACTTTGAAGATACAAAATATGTTTTATTGTGAAACAAACAAGAAATAAGACAAAAAAAACATAACTATTACCCCCCCCCCTGGTGTACAGCAATCTTTAAGTCATACCACAGATTCTCAATTGGATTGAGGTCTGGGCTTTGACTAGGGCATTCCAAGAGATTTAAATGTTTCCCCTTAAACCACTCGAGGGTTGCTTTAGCAGTATGCTTTGGGTCATTGTCCTGCTGGAAGGTGAACCTCCGTCCCAGTCTCAAATCTCTTGAAGACTGAAACAGGTTTACCTCAAGAATTTCCCTGTATTTAGCACCATCCATCATTCCTTAAATTCTGACCAGTTTCCCAGTCCCTGCCGATGAAAAACATACCCACAGCATGATCCTGCCACCACCATGCTTCACTGTGCAGATAGTGTTCTCAGGGTGATGAGAGGTGTTGGGTTTGCGCCACACGTAGCGTTTTCCTTGATGGCCAAAAATAAAAATGTTAGTCTCATCTAACCAGAGTCCCTTCTTCCATATGTTTGGGGAGTCTCCAGGTCTACAGGTGTATATATACTGAGATCATGTGACACTTAAATAAAGTCCACCTGTGTACAATCTAGCTAATTATGTGACTTCTGAAGGTAATTGGTTGCACCAGATCTTATTTAGGGGGTCATAGCAAAGAGCGTGAACACATATGCACGCACAACTTTTCTGTTTTTTAAAACATTTGTATTATTTTTCATTTCACTTCACCAATTTTAAATATTTTGTGTATGTCCATTACATGAAATCAAAATAAAAATAAATGTTTCAATTACAGGTTGTAATGCAACAAAATAGGAAAAATGTCAAGGGGGTGAATCATTTTTCAAGGCACTGTATTCATCTACCACTGCAAAATCCAATAGCACTACTGTTATAGCCCATGACTATAAAGGACCTTGGTAGGGCCATAATGACGAGAGAGATTAGTGACACGGATCCATCATCTCATCGCAGAGTAATGGGAGGTCAGCAGTGGCCTATAATGAGAATGTATGGGGGGCGCAAGTAATAGGGAATTACATTTTCTAAAGGGGGATAGACTATAGAGGCATGAGACAGGCTAGATAGAGGACATGAGATTGTTTGGTAAAAGGGAATTAGCATTAAGCTGTAAATTGAAAGTAAAGCGACAAAAGGAGACATACTGAGAAATGGAGAGGAGAGAGAGGATTATACAATGTATCAGTGTCTCCCTTTGCCTTCTCTGGTGTGAGTAATGACAGTGAGAGTGTGGCAGACGCAGGGGGCGGACTCCATTTTTCAGGTTAATTTTGGGTCTGAAAATCAGTTGCTGTCAGGCACAGGGACAGAAAGAGACTGACTATGGGCAGGCACAGACAAAAGTTACAACAGGACTCAATACAAGGAGAGAGGGAATGAGAGAGAGAGTTAAAAAGTGTGAGTGGGAAAGTCAAGAGAGCAAAAGTAACTGAGGTGAGAGTGAGTACAAGACATGGAGAAAGGAAAGTGTAGCAGAAAATATGCATGGAGAGAGAAACTGACAGGGCCGACTCTATGGGTGGCAAAGCCAGGCATGGACCTCCCCCCCAGATAGAATTGGTGCCCTCCTCCAAGGTTTGTTTCCCCATAAACATAACAAATGGTATATGAATTACCATGCCCGGTTTGCAAATGTACCGCCGCTGGGCCTACCAGTAGCGCAGACCCGGACAGAGGCTATATGCCGGTGTGTGCTCATGATCTGAGGAGGGGGAAGGAGGGAGGGAAGGGGGATGTAATAATGTAACATTTAGTCATTCAAATCCAAAAATGCATTCTGATTGGGCACCTAGCCATGCAATTGCATAAGGTACTGCCTTCATTACCTTGTTTAGGAAGCTAATTTGGTCCCAGGACAGGGTAAAATTGGGGGGAAAAGTTGTTCACTTTTACATACAGCTACAGCTAGCGTCGTTAAGCTTTGGTAGTGGGGCACTGACTTAATAATTATAGCTAGTTAGCTAAGCTTTGATCAGCATGGATATCCGAAAATGGCTGGCCACTGCCAAGAACAAAAAACCTGAGGACCACCATGTCGAGACCGATGCTGAGCGTACCTAGCAGCTTGCTAGCCTGACCACTGAGGTTGAGGAGCCTAGCAGAAAATGCAATACCCGCCCATCCCCCATGCCTCCTGCTGACCAACAAGACAGAGAAAAGCCATGGCCTAGCACCAGCAGCATGAGGGTAACATCACAACAAGCACCTGCACCACCGTTACCCCAGCCACTAGCACCTGACGACCTCAGTGATGATGAGCCAGCGCGGGTTTGTCTTTCAGTGGGAGAAAGCAGGCCTTTTGTAGCACCTGGTTGTGGTGCACGCCATGTCGTTTCAGGAGGCGATTGAATACTTTTTTGTGTGTAGTTCCCTGCACAATTTCTATAGGAACCACACGGTGGCTGCACAGTACACTGGGGGAAAACTGCACAGACTTCTTGATCAGAGATGGACTGTGTCGTGGAAATGTCAGTACTGAGAGACTTTGTAAGTTCTTCAAACGATCATCTTTATTTAATGTTGATTAATTATTGCAATAAGTAAACCAGTCTGAGTAGCCTTTACAGACAATGCACAGTTTTTATATAGCTGATACCAAGAATGCTCAGTCATGGCTGGTTCCAGCCCTCCCATAAAGATGGTGGCGCACCATAAGCCACTTTGGGTTCATCCTGTGGTCATCTGCCTCTGGTGTTGTCTGTCTCCCAGATGCCAGGATAATTAGGAATACTGAGGCCTTTGTTCTGCTCCTCCAGGCTCATCTCTATCTCAGTGACACCCACCATATCTTATCTATGGAATGCCAGCTGTAGGTTTTTAGGGTCCTCCGTTCACACAGACATTTAATAGAATAGAAATGTCTCAGTGTTAAGTTAAGTAAATCATTGTTAAATATCCAACAAATCAGGTAAATATGTCATTTTTCTAACACAACTGGCAACCTCAACACAGTGTCAGTCATTTTGAAATCTAGTGACAACATCACAGAGATGCTCGTTGAAATCAAATCTATTTGCGCATATGGCACAGAAGTGAGACTTGAGGCCACATGCTTCTTGAAAGCAGTGGCAGAGGAGGGCAGAGCTTTAATAGTATTGCTAACATGACTCACAAAATCCTGGGGCTTCTCGACCCTCCAAACAAGTTACTGCAGTCTGAAGCAACTGATCTGCACACCGGTGTCAAACTTATCTGCAGTACATATGGGTGTGTTGACAAACTGTGATGTGATGCTGAATTCAAAAAGCTTTGGGAGGCATGCCAGGAGGGCACGAGCACACCAGCTCCAAGCAAACGATGGAGACTCGTGAGTAAAACTTTGAAAGAGTATGTAGTTCAAAGCACAGTAGGTCAGCATGATGATGGAGACGAGGGAATGTAAACAACTGTTTTTCAGCACTTCGGATGCTGTGCTGTGGGAAATGTCATCACAATTTAGGGAAGGTATTAGTCAACTGGTGGAATCTCTGTGCGCCATGGATCCAAAGAGCCCAGACTTTTTGGATGTGAACAACGTCAAGCTAGATCTAACCAAAACTGAATCAGTGGAAGCAGAATTTATTAAGACTCGTACAATCTTGCAAAGTGAAATAGCAACCATAGCCAGCAACAACAAATGGACCCCACTCAGTGTCCTTCAAAGATCGGACAGCCTTTGTCAGCAATGTCGACTGTGCTGTTGGCACTGATACATGTATTAACATTTGGGGCATCTACAGCAATGTGCAAACATTCCTTCTCCACCCTGAATGATGTATGCTGTGAGCACAGACGCAGCATGTTACAACAACAAAAGCCCAGCTTGTCCATCTGGCATTTTAGAGGGACCTGACAAGTGCATTTCGCCAGGAAGGAGAATGAAATTCAACACATAATCAAAGAGGCAGCAGTTCTTCTGAAAGGTAAGCTACTATCTTTATGGCCCTGTCCATTGTGCCTTAATCATACATTTTTTGGTTTTCCCTCATGTAAGCCTGATTGTTTGTCAGATTTTTTAACATAATGTATAGCTACTTTAGGCCTTTGTTTTTTACTTCAATGCAGGTTAGATTTATCTTTGATTCTTAATATCATTGTCTGGTTTTTGTGGGTATAATTGCTATTGATATATATACAGATTTGTGTTATTTTATGGGTATAGTGACAATGAGGTGAGCTCTGGTGCGGTGCTCCTATTGTCCTGGCTGTCCACTTCAGTGGTGCTGAAATTGGCAGCTCATCCTTTCATCCCCCTGACTGGCGGTAGCCTTCTCTCCATGGTTCTGAATTGTTGTTTTAATGAGCGCATCTTGGGCTACCAGTCTTCATGGGGATTCTCTTCAACATTGCATGCTTTTATTGTGTGCAAAATTAAATTTGTTGTGTATATGGCTACATTTCAGATAGGTCTACATTTTTTAAAACATTTTGTATGTTGCAATAGTATAGGACCAATACCGTGTGTAGCCTACTAAAAGAGGTAGACAAACGTTCACTCTGTTATCATTAATTTGCATTACACACAGTTGTTGTGTGGTAGGCTATTGTAAAAGTGATGTCAACACTATGAAGGCACGCAGCTTACTTTATGGCCCCTCCCTGCTCTCTTGCTGTAACGTGTGTGTGTGTTGCTCTCTGAATTGGCATTTACTCTTATTCGTGGCAGATTCAAATTGGCTACTGTCATGTAGGACATTTCACACCAGCTATGAATATAGTTGGATTTAGTTTGCTTTTCTGAAACTCTCCCGTAGAAAATGTTGCACACCTGGAGATGTGGAGGCTTGGCTTACTGTAGATTATGCTCATTGCGTAGTGTCACAAATTCGACTAATGCAGCCTATAGTTGTAGTAATTGATGTTTACATTATGAAGCCTGTGAGAATATTTGATGGCCTACTGGTGCTCATTCTGTCGAGCTGATCTGTGCTTTTTGGTAGGCGCAAATTATGTGTAGGCCTATGGCAGCTACAAGGTTGTTGATGTGCATTTCAGAAATGTTTTTGTAAATTTGAAAAGCAATAGGACCAATCTACCTTTTTTTATTAGGGCTCTAAAGCAAAACTAGTTGTGCCCCATGGATTTAAAATACCCCTCAGGCGTGTCATCCTGGAGTCGGGCCTGGAAACTGAGTTGTTTTTCCTGCATATAGAGAAAGAGATGGTGGTGCAGGGAGGGAGTGAAAATAGTTTGGACAGGAGAGGGGTAGGTAAAGAGAGATAGTGGGGATGGGAGATTAATAGAGATGGTAAATACTACAATGACAGTGATTTACTGCACTGGGAAATTGGAAGCTGAAGGCAGAGAGAGAAGGAAGGAGTGGAAACCGGAGTGAGAAAACATTATATACACCACACACAGGGCAGCCCTCATTTTCACTGGAAAACCTGAGAGAAAGCAGTGTCCTCTCCAATCTGTTCATTTATGTGTGTGACTGTGAATGTCTTTTCAGTTTCTATGCATACTATTCCTATATATACCAACTATATAGGTCTAATTGCTATATGAGATTGGAACATTACACATTGGCATCAAATTGCCTTTCTGATATACAGTGGGGCAAAAAAGTATTTAGTCAGCCACCAATTGTGCAAATTCTCCCACTTAAAAAGATGAGAGAGGCCTGTACTTTTCATCATAGGTACACTTCAACTATGACAGACAAAATGAGAAAATAAATCCAGAAAATCACATTGTAGGATTTTTTATGAATTTATTTACAAATTATGGTGGCCATAGATGTGATTGTCTGTAAATGAGATTATCAGGATCCGATGAAACCGTGACTGCAATTCAGAATAACCAGGAGGAGTCTGAGTGTCATCTGCATAAAGAAGCACTATCGTTGTTAATTTGGAACACTGTGTGTTCTTGGCTGTGATTGCAGCACAATCTTGAGTGTGTATTGTATTCTATCAGCCATTAATTCAGTTGCTGAGCACAGATGAGAACATCTGGTAGACATGATTGTGACTGCTATTTGGAAGACTGAGCGCAGTGTCAGTGAACGATGTCTTTGACCTCCTTTGAATGAGGCAGTGTATATCTAATCAATAAGGTCTGAGGAGATGTGGTACAGTGCTTTTGGAAAGTATTCCGACCCCATGACTTTTTACACATTTTGTAACATTACAGCCTTGTTCCAAAATGTATTTATTTTTTATCCTCATCAATCTACTCACAATAACAGGTTTTAAGAAATTGTTGCTAATTTAATTAAAAACATAAACCAGAAAAACCTTATTTACATAAGTATTCAGATCCTTTGCTATGAGACTAGAATTTGAGCTCAGGTGCATCCTGTTTGCATCGGTCATCCTTGAGATGTCTCTACAACTTGATTGGAGTCCACCTGTGGTATATTCAATTGATTGGACATGATTTGGAAAGGCACACATCTGTTTAAATGAGGTCCCACAGTTGACAATAGATTTCAGAGCAAAAACCAAGCCATGAGGTAGAAGGAATTGTCCGTAGAGTTCTGAGACAGGATTGTGTCGAGGCACAGATCTGGGGAAGGGTACCAAAAGATTTCTGCAGTATTGAAGGTCCCCAAGAACACAGTGGCCTCCATCATTCTTAAATGGAAGAAGTTTGGAACCACCAAGACTCTTCCGAGAGCGATCCCCCCCAGCCAAACTGAGTCATCGGGGGAGAGGGGCCTTGTCAGTGAGGTGACCAAGATCCCGATGGTCACTATGACAGAGCTCCAGAGTTTGTTGTGGTGTAAAGTACTTAAGTAAACATACTTTAAAGTACTACTTAAGTCATTTTTTTGTGTACATCTACTTTACTATTTATATATTTGACTACTTTTAGTTTTACTTCACTACATTCTTTAAGAAAATATTATACTTTTTACTCCGTACATTTTCCTTGACACCCAAAAGTACTCGCTACATTTTGAATACTTAGCAGGACAAGAAAATAGTCAAATTCACTAACTTATCAACCGAACATCCCTGGTCATCCCTACTGCCTCTGATCTGGTGGACTCACTAAACACACATGTTTTGTTTGTAAATTATGTCTGTCTTTCCGTAAATTTAAAAAACAAGAAAATGGTGCCATCTGGATTGCTTAATATAAAGATTTTTTTTATTATTTATACTTTTACTTTTGATACTTAAGTATATTTTAAACCAAATACTTTTCGACTTTTACTCAAGTATAATTTTACTGGGTGACTTTTACTTTTACTTGAGTCATTTTCTAGTAAGGCATCTTTACTCTTACTCAAATATGACAGTTGGATACTTTTTCCACCACTGCACTCCACCAATCAGGCTTTTATGGTACAGTAGAGTGGCCAGATGAAAGCCACTCCTCAGTAAAAGGCACATGACTGCCCGCTTGGAGTTTGCCAAAAGACACCTAAAGAGTCTCAGACCATGAGAAACAAGATGGTCTCTGGTCTGATGAAACCAAGATTGAACTCTTTGGCCTGAATGCCAAGCATTATGTCTGGGGGAAACCTGTTACCATCCCTACGGTGAAGCATTGTGGTGACAGCATCATACTATGGGGATGTTTTTCAGCGGCAGGGACTTGGAGACCCGTCAGGATAGAGCGAAATATGAAAGGAGCAAAGTACATAGAATTGTTTTTTTTTTAAAATTGTTTTACTTTGCTTATTGGATTTTCAACACCAGCATTTACAAAATAATTGCACTTGTAAGTTATTTGGTAGTAATATAAAACAACACATCAAATACAACAATGCAGCAAAACAAAGAGTGAGACCGAAAGATATATAAAAATGTACAAAAATAAGATAAAAAATATATATATTTTGATACAGTTGTTACAGGTCAACTAGCACAGATAATACAGTCCTTAACATCCGAGATGCCGTGTATACACATACCAGGCCTCTTACATCACCGATATATAAATATACATCACTCTGGAACTGCAGGGAAATGTAGTCATTTAACATAAGAAAATAAGGGAGCCCACATTGCATAGAATTTGTCTATAGACCCATTGAGTGTGTGTTAAGTTTTTTCCAACTTTATGCAATTCCAAATGGATTTAATCCAAAGAGCATGAGAAAGGGGTGCAGAGGATTTCCATCGAAGTAAAATGAATCTAACAAAGTGACAAAGGCAATTATATCCTTAATCATTTTGGTCAGTTGTAATGTGGGTAAGGAAACACCAAATAATGCAATCAAAGGATCTAGTTTGATCTGTGCGCCGCTTAATTCTGATAGTGTGTTAAAACTTCTTATGGCTGCATTACCGTTAACGGGAGCGATATGACAACAACCAGTGAAAGTACAGGGCGCCAAGTTCAAAAGAAGAGAAATCTCAAAATTAAAATTCCTCAAACATACATGTATCTTATATCGTTTTGAGGATTTAATATTGTCTAATGAGGTGGTTTGCAGTGAGCAAATTTGACTATAGATTATTGACAAGGTGACTTTCAGAGTAGGAAGTGGGATAAGAAATGTGTCAAACTGTGTTTCACCAGGAAGGGTGGAAAATCGGGGATCTATGCTGTGGACGTAACTCCGGATTTGTAAGAACCTAAAGAAATTATGTCTGGAGAGATCAAATTTAGCTGATAATTGTTCAAAGGTACTAAATTCATTGTTAATATAGAGATCTCTGAATCTTTTAATACCGAGACTAATCCATATTGAGAAGGCACCATCAACCATAGATGGGGGAAAAGCTGGGTTTGAGGCTACCGGAGTGAAAGAAGAGTTTGTCTGAAACCCAAAGTGGGGTCTAAATTGTCCAGATCTTCAATATTGTTTTGACACATATATTTTGGTGAAGGAGGAGTAAGGGCCTGTAATGGAGGCGTGAGCGAGGGAAGATAATGATGCTGGTATAGATGAGGTGGCCTCCATCTCCAGTGTCGTGTCTTTGGCTATGCCGGATTAAGTGATATGACATGCTATTCTATAAAGTATTGTCTCCGTAATTACTATCACCTGATTGAGCTAATCATGTAAATGTAATTAACTAGAGAGTCGTGGCACCACAAAATAATATTTATAGAGCTGTTATCTTCCGAATAAACTCTTAAAGACCTAGTAATATTTTACATCAATAGCAGTCAATTATTAATCGTCATCTTAATTCAGTCTCATCTGAAAGTTGTAAATTCTTGGTTATCTGCACGAACCCTGGCTAACAAGTTGAATCAGCAATACAAAATTGGGTTTAATTATTTATTTACTAAATACCTAACTAATCACACAGAATTACACATACACATAATTAATCAACTTGATTACAAATTACATCATAAAGGAAAACATCCCTAGAAGGCGGAACAGATATGACAGCTGACAGTTACACAAAAGAAAAGGGGCTGGGTTTGAGTGAAAGAGAGGGAAAGAGAAAGAGAGGGAAGACTGAGGAACAAAGGGCGAAGCTGTGCTATTGTAAAGACAGTATCTTATGCATTCTAAATTACCGCCCATTTGGAAAAGGAAAATGCAATAAATATTTACTCTGAGCTGCGCTTCAGTAGGTTGGTGGTAGATGGAAGGCCGTGTTGCCAAACCGAGTCCTTTGTCATTTGAAGAATGTCTCTGGTGGTCAATTGGATACTTTATAGTAACGTTGTTGTGTGATAGACGGGATACTCTGTCTGTTCCTTCCTAACCCTTGTTTGCATCTGCTGTTGTATCTGCTGTTGTATCATATACCACATACCACCTTATTGTTATTATAAACTTACTTTTTCCACATTTTGTTACCTTGCAGCCTTATTCTAAAATGGACAAACCGTTTCCCCCCCCCCCTCATCAATCTACACACAATACCCCATGATGACAAAGCAAAAACAGGTTTTTAGACATTATAGCACATTTATATATGTTTTTTTTAACTGAAATATGACATTTACATAAGTATCCATACCCTTTCCTCAGTGCTTTGTTGAAGCACCGTTGGCAATGATTACAGCCTCGAGTCTTCTTGGGTTTGACGCAACAAGCTTGGCACACCTGTATTTAGGGAGTTTCTCCAATTCTTCTCTGATAGGTTGAATGGGGAGATTCGCTGCACAGCTATTTTCAGGTCTCTCCAGAGATGTTAGATCGGGTTCTGGCTCTGGCTGGGCCACTCAAGGACATTCAGAGACTTGTCCCGAAGCCACTCCTGCTTTGTCTTGGCTGTGTGCTTAGGGTCGTTGTCTTATTGGAAGGGGAACCTTCGCCCCAGTCTGAGGTCCTGAGCGCTCTGGAGCAAGTTTAGTGGAAAAAGTCAGTGGGTCTGAATACTTTCCGAATGCACTGTATATTGTGTACTGCTGCACTGTATATAGTGTACTGCTACACATACACCCTTATACTGTAAGCATGTGACCACAGATCTCAGACCCTGGGTTTACATCCCTGCTCTACTGGTAATGAAAGTGGTTCCTGGAATGGGGTCAATAAGCCATTTGTTTGCAGCCTTTTCATGTTCAACAGGCCTGCATACAAGAGTAGGAGATGCAATCGAACAGGCTAGAACTCTGGGTAGTCTCTTTGATTAATACCCTTGGTTCTTCTATTGTGGTCTTCCCTCCGTTGCATAGCCTGGGACATAATACCTGACTAATTTCTACTGCCTAACTTTGTGTGTCGTGTTTATGTTTTACAGATTCTATTAGTGCAAAGTGTTTTCTAGCCAAGTGTTTGTTTACCCAAGCATTCAGCAGCCATGTAGATTGGCTTCAAGCTTAATTATGAACTCAACATCAACAGTTCTGCTTCAGTGGTGGCATTCATTTACATTTATGCAATAAATGCAGTGTTTAGTTTTCCTTACACAAAAATACTTCTCCTGCCTTAAGATCTGCCACGTATCAGCGACCCTTCAACCTCAGGAGGCTGAAGAAATGTGGCTTGTCACCCAAAACCCTGACTAACTTTTACAGATCCACAATCGAGAGCATCCTGTCAGGATGTATCCCAGCCTGGTACGGCAACTGCTTGCCCTCAACCACAAGGCTCTCCAGAGGGTGGTGCGGTCTGCACAACGCATCACCGGGGGCAAACTACCTGCCCAACCTTGGCATCTATAGCACCCGATGTCACAGGTAGGCAAAAAAAGATCATCAAAGACAACAGCCACCCGAGCCACTGCCTGTTCACACCGTTACCATCCAGAAGGTGAGGTCAGTTACCATCCAGAAGGTGAGGTCAGTACAGGTGCATCGAAGCTGGGACCGAGAGACTGAAGAACAGCTTCTATCTCAAGGCCATCAGACTGCTAAACAGCAGTCACTAACTCAGAGAGGCTGCTGCCTACATGGAGACGCAATCACTGGCCACTTTAACAAATGGATCATTAGTCACTTTAAACGATGCCGCTTAATCATGTTTACATATCTTACAATACTCATATCATATTTATGTACTGTATTTTATACCATCTATTGCACCTTGCCTATGCCGCTTGGCCGTTGTCCATCCTTATATTTATATGTAAATTTTCTCATTCACCCCTTTTAGATTTGTGTGTATTAGTTGAGGTTGTTGGGGAACTGTTAGATTACTTGTTAGATATTACTGCACTGTCGGAACCAGAAGCACAAGCATTTTGCTACACTCGCATTAACATCTGCTAACTATGTGTTTGTGACAAATAAAATGTGATTTGATTTGAACATGCGTGCCAATTAAAGATCTTGACTAATCAGATGCAAGGCCAAATTAGGGCGTAATCCAGCCCAGGTGTGCAGCCTGGTTGGTTGTTAAAAGCTACCTCAGTTTCATCAATTGTAGCATAGCAGAGGCGCGCTGTCCTCTAACCTACAGAGTCACATTAGTTGTTGGCATGGGCCTCATGATGGCAAACACGCTCAGGTTATTGTTCAAGCAACTGGTTTGGTTTTTACTTGTGGAAAACTTCTTACTCTCTCCTGCTTTGTCATATACTTATAGCACTGACACATGGCAACAACTTCCAAGGCGAACACCGCAATTTGACAATCGTCCACGCTTTAAACAGCCTCCACTCCAACAAACAGTTTCAAGGCCAGTTCGAGTAGAAACTGTCGCTGTGACGTGCCATTCAGACTACATGGAGATAGTCGTGAAGGCTGATCTGTTTAAACTCGGTAATCTAATAGACGTGGATGACCTGCGACTTGGAGTTGAACAGTACCAAGACCAAGGGCCGTGTAGGGCTGCAGCTTCAGCAGCCGGAGATGAGTACAGAATATTTGCAGCACTTTCGGACTGTGGAACCAAGCACATGGTAATATTTTTTTTAATTCAGTAGTTGACTTCTTGAACAACTTTCTCTTAAATACTGCTTTGTGACTCCGCAGCTGAACGAAGACTCATTGATCTACGCAAACCTCCTCAGATATACACCCAGAACCACACCAGATGACGTTATTCGAATGGCTGGTGCTGTAATCCCAATTGAGTGTCATTATGAAAGGTGAGTTTAGGCTATACTGTTGTATGACGGTCATAGGAATCCTGCGTTGACCTATTGGTGTATTTACCGGTCTGTACTTTCTGTTTCAGGAAGTACAGTTTGGACAGCTCTTCTCTCCAGCCGACCTGGATCCCTTTCATCGCCACAGTGTCTGCTGAAGACACCCTGCAGTTCTCATTGAAGCTTATGACAAGTGGGTATATAAATCCTGGGCTGCATTTTGCAGGGTACAATTTTGTTGACCATTCAGATAATATATCAAAAGGATACAATGGCGCTCTCCCAGAAGCTTGATAAAACCCGTGAATTGAATGTTCAGATATCAAATTTATTTATATAGCCCTTCTTACATCAGCAAGCAATGTAGGTGTAGAAGCACGGTGGCTAGGAAACTCCCTAAAAAGGCTCTGAGGGGTGGCCAGTCCTCTTCTGGCTGTGCCGGGTGGAGATTATTACAGAACATGGCAACGATGTTCAAATGGTCAAAAAATAATCACAGTTGTCGAGGGTGCAACAGGTCAGCACCTCAGGAGTAAATGTCAGTTGGCTTTTCATAGCCGATCATTGAGAGTATCTCTACCGCTCCTGCTGTCTCTAGAGTTGAAAACAGCCGGTCTGGGACAGGTAGCTCGTCCGGTGAACAGGTCAGGGTTCCATAGCCGCAGGCAGATATAAATGTACTATGTAGCACAAATTCCCCTCTGACATGCAAAATACGGAATCACATCAGACAACTGTTATTGGGGACACTTCTATCTGCAACGTTATACAGTTTGCCTCCTAAACATGCCCCTCATTTTAACTCATTATTAGATGCTTACTAGTTGAGCGCCTATTGACAATATGTTCTGGCCGTGGTAGTTTTAATAGCGATTCATGTTCGTAACTTTGAAACGCATCGCTTGCAGTACGATCTTTCTTTATTGCCATTTCCTTTCCAGGTGACTGGCTCTATGAGCGGGGTTCTGGAGTCTACTTCCTGGGTGATCCCATCAACATTGAGGCGTCTGTCAGGGTTGCTCACCACACCAGGTTCAGGGTCTTTGTTAGCAGCTGCGTGGCCACACTGGACCCTGATAGCAACTCTGTTCCCAGATATGTCTTCATTGAGAGTGATGGGTAAGCAGGGGGGGAATGACTATTATCCGGCTGGCCCATAGAGAACGGTAGAATATGCCATTTGAGGGCTTCCACCATTTTTATGGTTTCTTTGAGACTTCTTAATTGGGTACTAAGGAAGATGCCCCAATATGTATTTTAATATTATCTCCCTCCAGGTGCTTGTTGGATTCCCAGCTGCCTGGTTCCCGCTCTGGTTTCATGCGTAGAACCCAGGACAACAAGCTCGGGTTCCACATTGATGCCTTTAGGTTCTACCAGGAGGACAGGGCAGAGGTGAGGGCGGTATTTAATAAAACAATATGTTGTAGAGGCCATTATGGGTACGTTAGTTAAATTATTCTACAGTAACATAATTTATAGACATTATGTAGGCTACTGTGATTCTGCATCTTTGTTTTGCCTATCCTGTTTTTCACAGCTGTACATCACCTGCCATCTTATGGCAGTCCCTGTCATGGGCCATGCAGAGCCTAGCAACAAGGCATGCTCCTTCATTGATGGCAGGTGGGAAAAGTCAAATTTCCTTAGCTACTGTTACTGGGCTGTGACCTATTCACTGGAATAACCATAGCTTTTTTTAAAAGTGGTGTGTTCTTGGTCCATGAGTAGATCTTTCATACATTTCAGATGGAGGTCTGCTGATGAGAATGATTTGCTATGTGGGCATTGTCCAAGCTTGAGTAGACAGAAGGGGGTTGATCAAGCTCCAGTACAACGTCCCCTCAGTCCAAGACTAGGTGGAAGCCAACTTGAACCTCGTGTCTACCGCAACAAACCCCCAGCCTCTGGTGACAATTGGAGTATTGGGACGAAGGCCAAGAAAGGTGTATTTGACATCTTAATCCCGCTATTCCATCACCACCTTCTCAAAACACATTGCAGGGGCGGGACCTTCTCCAATATGGAAATTGAGAGAAGACTAATTGAGTGTCTTGACTGCAAATGTATGTGTTTTAATGTGTTGTCCTTTTAGTATGGGACCAGGATACTACTTTGGGCCCCATGATGGTCCTCCCAAGTAAACAGAAGAGTACACCTTTATCTCCACGGACGAGTGGCGGTATTGATATACCTGGCTTCCCTGCCTCAACAGGGGACAGGAAGCCCGTATCACCTGGCAGTCGTTGGCGTGGCATGGACTTCAAGAGAGGTAATTTGACTCTGACATGGCATAATCTTATTCCTTATGTAGTGCACTACCTTTGAACAGGTAGTCTTGAGAACCCAACCCTAGGCAACAGCAGTGACTAGGGTCTGGTTTCAATGACTGACTCGTTTGGCAACTTCTCCCAACAAATCACGAGGCAGAACGTCATGATTTCAAACCAAATTTTGCAGGGAATACCGTTGCAGTGGTTTTAGTGAAGGTAGTTGAGGCAAACTAGCCACTTGCATAATGCACGCATTAACAATAACTGATCTCCATCTTGCTAGCTACTATTTTGTATGTATTCAAGCGGTTAAGGTAGTGACATAGGCCTCGATGCCAAACTCTCATTCTAGTACGTACAGAAGTGTAAAGCCAGTTTTTAAAATGTGTGGGAGGCAACCAGGATGCCTAGACTATTGCCAAGACCATGATGCACTGGTCAAAAGTAGTGCACGCTATAGGTCATCGGGTGCCACTTCGGACACCTGTCTTTTCCTGTCCCTATAGGCTAGCAATTCGGCCAACACTGGCTGTTAATCTGTTACATTTAATTCCAGGACCTTATTTCGCCCAATCCCAAAATGAGGTTAGTCCCTTGGGCCCAAGGGTCAGACCCAACAACAAGCACGATCTCGTTAGCTCTGCAACATATGATGGCTTCATCAGGCAGAAAGAACTAATCGCCCAACGAGGTAATGACCGTACGTTACTGTTTTGAATGTATGATCATTGCATGTAGGCTCTGTGCTAAATCGTCTGTTCTCAGAGCTGGAGGCCACTCCAGACCCTGAGTTGATTCCTACACCTGAGCCCATTGGAGACCTTGAGGTTACCACAGAGAAAGAGGGTCTGGGTGAAGAGGAGGATCAGTATGAGATTGGAACCTATTGAAAGGGTATGAATGGGATGATGGTACTGCTATTTTAGAGGGAAAAAACCTGCGCATGGCAAGCAGGTTAGCACTTATTGGGATGGCTCTGTAGAATGCTCACTAGCTGGCTCAGCCACAAAGTAATAAACTGATTTTTAAACATTAACCTCTCTGCCAACCCTAATGCCTAACATTCAATTAAAAGCATACAATGTAGCCAATTTTGACTTTCCATCTGGCACATCTAGTGGAAATCGCTCAGTTCTGCCTCCAGGACAATACCGTCTGTATAAATGTCAACCTGCACATGGCAATTGCCAGTATCACTTTTAAATATCTGCTTTTGATGTGGCTTCATAAAGGGATATGTTCCCAGTCCACTATCAAATTTCTAGAATTGGAAGGCGCTGTTGTCGTGGTGGCCCATAATAGACTTGCTCCAAGCAGCAGCACACTCCAACTCACTGAGGTTGGTGCCGGTCCTGATGTCCCAGCACACAAGGAGGATGACCCTACAACAAAGTGACATAAGCACCACATCTGCTCCTGGCGACGTCAACCAGTGAAGGGACTACCACAACACTGAGACGATATCTCAAGAGATGCCTGTTAATCTCTTTGAAAAATAAATGATTTAATGCTACTTCGACTGACTTTCTGTCTTCACCATTATGCACTACATGCTAGAGTAATCTGAAATATTGCCTTCATTTGTTAGTGAGGGCCTGTTGCTGCCAACTGACATTTCCTAGCTTAGTCTTTGGTCTGTATTGGTGTTTGCGTAGCCAGACATCATATCCTGGATTAATGTGACTCTGTCCCAAGGTTCCTGATTGAGCATGTAAGCTACAGGTCATTCTGAGACATTGGGCTTGCTATGAAGGGTCTGAGGAATGGGTGGACTGCACAGGTTGGTGGCCCCTTAATTGGGAAGACCGGGCTTGTGGTAACTGCAGTAGAATGGTATAAAACCCATGGTTTCCCGTCTTCCCTCAACCTCCACTGGCGGACTGGAAGCAGAAATCGGCACTGGCATTTCTAACTGGTCCTTTTCCTTAATCTGCCCCTTTTGAGAGACTTCCAATAATATCCACAAGAATAATTTAGTGCTAAAACCCAAGTGTTTGGGTTTAGTCTGGTGTAGGCCTAGCCTCAAAATCAATGGATAGTTCCTCCCTGACTACATTGCAGATGCCTGCCAGATCTTAAAATCCCTGGTTATGTATTTAACAAATCAGAACACACACAGCACTGATGACGTGGCACACAACCACTGGTTGCACCGCTTAAGCATCTAGTTGGGCAGGCGCTACGGGATTGCCACAGCACCTGTTCTGATTTCAAAAAGCCAGAGATGGAAAATTATCAGGTGCCAATTCACACAAATTAAATGGCTGCTTTTAGACAGGCAGCACAATTCTGCTCTTTTTCCACTAATTGGTCTAGACCAATCGCAACATATTTTTTCAAATCGGATTGGTTAAGAGGCCAATTAGTGAAAAAAAAATGAGCAGAATTGGGCTGCCTGTCTAAACGCAGCCGATGGCCTTAGGGGTTCTAGGCCCATACTCCCAAAGCATCTCGGACTATAGAACAGCTTATCAATGGATCGGTTTTGCCTTTTAGATCAGTGCACTAGCGCCTTGTTCACACTGCAAGGCCTAATGCTCACATCTGTTTTAAAGAATTTCACCTTTTCAACCAGGTAGGCTAGTTGACAAGTTCTCACTTACAACTGCGACCTGGCCAAGCTAAAGCAAACAACACAAGCAGGGTTACACAGTGCGACACAAACAGGGTTACACATGGAATAATCAAACATACAGTCAACACAATAGCGAAGTGTATATACAGTGTGCAAATGAGGTATTGCAAATAGGCCATAGTGGAAAAATAATTACAATTTAGCAATTAAACACGAGTGATGTGCAGAAGATGAATGTGCAAGTAGAGCTACTGGGGAGCAAAACCTATAACAGTATGGGGATGAGGTATTTACAGCTGAGCTATGTGCTGTGATCTGTGAGCTGCTCTGACAGCTGGTGCTTAACGTTAGTGAGGGAGATATGAGGCTTCAGTGATTTTTGCAATACGTTAGTCATTGGCATCAGAGAACTGGAAGGAAAGGTGACCAAAGGACGAATTGGCTTTGGGGGTGACCAGTGAAATATACCTGCTGGAGCGTGTGCTACGGGTGGGTGCTGCTTTGTTGTTTTGGAATGCTGACTCTCCAAGCTAAGGTGACAAAGCCTACCATGGATGTTCCCAGTTACTTTGAATGTTAAAAATTATCGTGTTAGAACACTTAAGGCCTCAAAGGACAATGAAACTATTTTCAATACGAGTCCTTTCTGGCTCGCCACAGCAGTCAACTAGCTAGCTAGGTAGCTTTCTAGCACATTCAATCATTTGTCTGTAAGCAATACATGTTCTTGTCAACCGACTAACTAGCAAGCAACAAGATATGTAAAATAGCAGTCTAAAAACCACGAGGGCAAATAGATCAAATTTGACCGTTAGACACAAGTCGCATGGCCAGGAATCAAATTTGTATCTGATTTCAAACCACCTTGGAAGGTCAGGGCCAGCACCAGACAAAAGCGGTCGCTTAGGGTCCCCGGACACTAGGGGGCCCCCGACCCAAAAAGGTTTATACAGTACCAGTCAAAAGTTCGGACACACCTACTCATTCAAGGGTTTTTCTTAATTTTTTACTATTTTCTACATTGTAGAATAATAGTGAAGACATCAAACTATGAAATAACACATGGAATCATGTAGTAACCAAAAAAGTGTTAACAGAACACTAAAACTTGAATTTCTCTGTCTCTTGTCAGTTGGCCATTTCAGTACAACAGCTCAATTTCCCTGTCACTTTAATGTACAGTGTTCCGTTGATGTGTTAAAACCCTTCAGCGACGTTTTGTTTCAATGACAAGGCTGACAACTACTCTAGGCCAATTAAGGCAGAAATGTAAAATTAAAAACACTATATTACATTTCGGAACAGATTTCACAACACATTAAGTGTGCGCCCTCAGGCTACTACTCTACTACCACATATCTACAACACAAAATCCATGTGTAGGTGTGTGTATAGTGTGTATGTTATTATGTGTGTGTGTGTCTGTGCTTGAGTGTGTGTCTCTTCACAGTCACCACAGTTCCATAAGATGCATTTTTATCTGGATTTAATCAGATTTTACTGCTTGCATGAGTTACTTGATGTGGAATAGAGTTCCATGTAGTCATGGCTCTATGTAGACTTGGGGACTGTGAAGAGACCTTTGGTGGCATATCTTGTGGAGTGGCATGGGTGTCTGAGCTGTTTGCTAGTACGCTAGACAGCTCAGTGTGTTCAAAGTGTCAATATTTCTCACAATTGGCGTGTTCTTGGCCAATTGTAATTTTGGCCAATTGTAATTTGTAAAGTCCCTCTTTGTGGCACCCGATCACACAACTGCAAGGTAGTCCAGGTGCGACATAACTAGGGCCTGTAGGGCCTGCCTTGTTCATAGCGTCGTTAAGAAGGCAAATCAGTGCTTTATAATGGACAGACCTCTCCCCATCTTAGCTACTGTTGCATCAATGTTTTGACCATGACAGTTTACAGTCCAGGGTTACTCCAATTACTTTAGTCTCCTCAACTTGCTGAATTTCCACATTATTCATTACAAGATTTAGTTGAGGTTTAGGGTTTAGTAAATTATTTGTCCCAAATACAATGCTTTCAGTTTTTTTTTTATATATTTAGGACTCATTTATTTATTGCCACCCATTCTGACTGCAGCTCTTTGTTAAATGTTGCAGTGATTTCTCTTTCTGTGGTAGCTGAAGTGTATAATGTTGAGTCATCAGCATACATAGACACACAGGCTTTACTCAGGTCATTAGTAAGGATTGAAAAAAGTAAGGGGCTGTTAATGTAATTTAATTATACCAATATGTATTCATTAATTGAATTCCCTTAATCTATTTTATGGGAATTTGTAAGATTCTTGTTTGCTTAAAATAGACGGAGACCAGTCTTTTCAATAATAGGTAACAGAATTTATTCTCGGAGCGCGCTCCCACGTTACCACGAGCAACAGTTTATATACAATAACATGACCTCATTTTATTGCTTAACAGAATCCCCTCCTCTCGACCGGGACAAAGGGAACTTTAAAAGTTCATTCTGACCCCCCTAGCACATACACAGGACACACAACACAACTGAATTAACTTTTGACCCCTCAACATTATCGATCACCACTTAGCTGACAGTTCTAATTAACAGAAAACCTAGGAATGCACTCACTGTCTTATCTAAAACACCCCAGAGCTAAGTTTCGTCGGTTCAACCATAGGTTAACTACCTTATCTGTTTACTTAATCCACAACCCATTTCTTTCTTCCTAGTTGGAATGGTGTTCATTAACTTGAATTACTCCTTGTCCGTGTCACACAATCCCTTCTTATGAACTCATATTGTTAATCAGATATAATAAAACAGAGTATAAGTTTACTTAGTTACAGTTCCATTTAAAATTATTTGTTCAGTCATTTAATCATAATTTTCCTAACAGGGGCCTAGACAGCAGTCCTGGGGAATGCCTGACTACCAGGATTATGTTGGAGAGGCATCCATTAAATAATCTGTGTTCTGTTAGAAAGGTAACTCTCGATCCACAATATTTCAGGGGATGTAAAGCCATAACACATATGTTTTTCCGTCAGCAAATTATGATAGAAAATGTAAAAGTGGCACTGAAGTCAAATCAAATCAAATCAAATCTTATTTGTCACATACACATGGTTAGCAGATGTTAATGCGAGTGTAGCAAAATGCTTGTGCTTCTAGTTCCGACAATGCAGTAATAACCAACAAGTAATCTAACTAACAATTCCAAAACTACTGTCTTATACACAGTGTAAGGGGATAAAGAATATGTACATAAGGATATATGAATGAGTGATGGTACAGAGCAGCATAGGCAGGATACAGTAGATGGTATCGAGTACAGTATATACATGAGGTGAGTATGTAAACAAAGTGGCATAGTTAAAGTGGCTAGTGATACATGTATTACATAAGGATGCAGTCGATGATATAGAGTACAGTATATACGTATTCATATGAGATGAATAATGTAGGGTAAGTAACATTATATAAGGTAGCATTGTTTAAAGTGGCTAGTGATATATTTACATCATTTCCCATCAATTCCCATTATTAAAGTGGCTGGAGTTGAGTCAGTGACAGTGTCAGTGTGTTGGCAGCAGCCACTCAATGTTAGTGGTGGCTGTTTAACAGTCTGATGGCCTTGAGATAGAAGCTGTTTTTCAGTCTCTCGGTCCCAGCTTTGATGCACCTGTACTGACCTCGCCTTCTGGATGATAGCGGGGTGAACAGGCAGTGGCTCGGGTGGTTGATGTCCTTGATGATCTTTATGACCTTCCTGTAACATCGGGTGGTGTAGGTGTCCTGGAGGGCAGGTAGTTTGCCCCCGGTGATGCGTTGTGCAGACCTCACTACCCTCTGGAGAGCCTTACGGTTGTGGGCGGAGCAGTTGCCGTACCAGGCGGTGATACAGCCCGCCAGGATGCTCTCGATTGTGCATCTGTAGAAGTTTGTGAGTGCTTTTTTTATCACTGGTGCACAGTGGAATCATTCGTCATTTCCGGTCACGACTTGCAGACTTGTTTTTGAGTTGCTGTGCGTTTTGTTGCCAACCTGTTTTGCTACCTGACAAATTTACGGTTTTTACTTTTTAATTACCGTTTATATTTTTGTTTTTTCCTACTCAACTTTTTCACTCCGGACGCTTTATCTGGACACGGTTCGTCAGGACCTCCAACAGCCGAAGCTAAGTAGTAACATTAACATGATGCCTTCTAATTGCAGTCGCTGTACTCGCCTTACGGCGAGGATAGCTGTGCTACAAGCCCAGCTTTAGACGCAATCGCTAGGCAAGGGTGATTTCAGTGTAGGAAAGGATGAAACCGCGTCTGTGCCACCAGTAAGTACAGATAGTAGTATAAATCCCCTGTCACAGTCCCCGCAGCCGGACAACTTTCTCACGGTTTCTGGAAGGAAATGCTGTAGGAACGCTCAACCGGTGTCGCTCATTCAGCCGACAGAAACTTTCAACCGGTTTTCCCCATTAAGCAGCGGGTCGGAGTCAGAGGCCGAGTCTTCTCTGGTCTCTACTCCTCCCGTTACGGGGTCTGAGACGCCGAAGCTTCCCACCATTAGCTCTGACAAATTGAAAACTCTAGTCATTGGCGACTCCATTACCCGCAGTATTAGACTTAAAACTAATCATCCAGCGATCATACACTGTTTACCGGGGGGCAGGGCTACCGACGTTAAGGCTAATCTGAAGATGGTGCTGGCTAAAGCTAAAACTGGCGAGTGTAGAGAGTATAGAGATATTGTTATCCACGTCGGCACCAACGATGTTAGGATGAAACAGTCAGAGATCACCAAGCGCAACATAGCTTCTGCGTGTAAATCAGCTAGAAAGATGTGTCGGCATCGAGTAATTGTCTCTGGCCCCCTCCCAGTTAGGGGGAGTGATGAGCTCTACAGCAGAGTCTCACAACTCAATCGCTGGTTGAAAACTGTTTTCTGCCCCTCCCAAAAGATAGAATTTGTAGATAATTGGCCCTCTTTCTGGGACTCACCCACAAACAGGACCAAGCCTGACCTGCTGAGGAGTGACGGACTCCATCCTAGCTGGAGGGGTGCTCTCATTTTATCTACCAACATAGACAGGGCTCTAACTCCTCTAGCTCCACAATGAAATAGGGTGCAGGCCAGGCAGCAGGCTGTTAGCCAGCCTGCCAGCATAGTGGAGTCTGCCACTAGCACAGTCAGTGTAGTCAGCTCAGCTATCACCATTGAGACCGTGTCTGTGCCTCGACCTGGGTTGGGCAAAACTAAACATGGCGGTGTTCGCCTTAGCAATCTCACTAGGATAAAGACCACCTCCATTCCTGTCATTATTGAAAGAGATCATGATACCTCACATCTCAAAATAGGGCTACTTAATGTTAGATCCCTTACTTCAAAGGCAATTATAGTCAATGAACTAATCACTGATCATAATCTTGATGTGATTGGCCTGACTGAAACATGGCTTAAGCCTGATGAATTTACTGTGTTAAATGAGGCCTCACCTCCTGGCTACACTAGTGACCATATCCCCCGTGCATCCCGCAAAGGCGGAGGTGTTGCTAACATTTACGATAGCAAATTTCAATTTACAAAAAAAAAAATGACGTTTTCGTCTTTTGAGCTTCTAGTCATGAAATCTATGCAGCCTACTCAATCACTTTTTATAGCTACTGTTTACAGGCCTCCTGGGCCATATACAGCGTTCCTCACTGAGTTCCCTGAATTCCTATCGGACCTTGTAGTCATAGCGGATAATATTCTAATCTTTGGTGACTTTAATATTCACATGGAAAAGTCCACAGACCCACTCCAAAAGGCTTTCGGAGCCATCATCGACTCAGTGGGTTTTGTCCAACATGTCTCTGGACCCACTCACTGTCACAGTCATACGCTGGACCTAGTTTTGTCCCATGGAATAAATGTTGTGGATCTTAATGTTTTTCCTCATAATCCTGGACTATCGGACCACCATTTTATTACGTTTGCAATTGCAACAAATAATCTGCTCAGACCCCAACCAAGGATCATCAAAAGTCGTGCTATAAATTCACAGACAACACAAAGATTCCTTGATGTCCTTCCAGATTCTCTCTGTCTACCCAAGGACGCCAGAGGACAAAAATCAGTTAACCACCTAACTGAGGAACTCAACTTAACCTTGCGCAATACCCTAGATGCAGTTGCACCCCTAAAAACTAAAAACATTTCTCATAAGAAACTAGCTCCCTGGTACACAGAAAATACCCGAGCTCTGAAGCAAGCTTCCAGAAAATTGGAACGGAAATGGCGCCACACCAAACTGGAAGTCTTCCGACTAGCTTGGAAAGACAGTACTGTGCAATACCGAAGAGCCCTTACTGCTGCTCGATCATCCTATTTTTCTAACTTAATTGAGGAAAATAAGAACAATCCGAAATTCCTTTTTGATACTGTCGCAAAGCTAACTAAAAAGCAACAGATGAGAGAGAGGATGACTTTCACTTTAGCAGTGATAAATTCATGAACTTCTTTGAGGAAAAGATTATGATTATTAGAAAGCAAATTACGGACTCCTCCTTAAATCTGCGTATTCCTTCAAAGCTCAGTTGTCCTGAGTCTGCACAACTCTGCCAGGACCTAGGATCAAGAGAGACGCTCAAGTGTTTTAGTACTATATCTCTTGACACAATGATGAAAATAATCATGGCCTCTAAACCTTCAAGCTGCATACTGGACCCTATTCCAACTAAACTACTGAAAGAGCTGCTTCCTGTGCTTGGCCCTCCTATGTTGAACATAATAAACGGCTCTCTATCCACCGGATGTGTACCAAACTCACTAAAAGTGGCAGTAATAAAGCCTCTCTTGAAAAAGCCAAACCTTGACCCAGAAAATATAAAAAACTATCGGCCTATATCGAATCTTCTATTCCTCTCAAAAATTTTAGAAAAGGCTGTTGCGCAACAACTCACTGCCTTCCTGAAGACAAACAATGTATACGAAATGCTTCAGTCTGGTTTTAGACCCCATCATAGCACTGAGACGGCACTTGTGAAGGTGGTAAATGACATTTTAATGGCATCGGACCGAGGCTCTGCATCTGTCCTCGTGCTCCTAGACCTTAGTGCTGCTTTTGATACCATCGATCACCACATTCTTTTGGAGAGATTGGAAACCCAAATTGGTCTACACGGACAAGTTCTGGCCTGGTTTAGATCTTATCTGTCGGAAAGATATCAGTTTGTCTCTGTGAATGGTTTGTCCTCTGACAAATCAACTGTAAATGTCGGTGTTCCTCAAGGTTCCGTTTTAGGACCACTATTGTTTTCACTATATATTTTACCTCTTGGGGATGTTATTCGAAAACATAATGTTAACTTTCACTGCTATGCGGATGACACACAGCTGTACATTTCAATTAAACAAACAGCTGGAGGCAGGGCTTTCTCCTATAGAGCTCCATTTTTATGGAACGGTCTGCCTACCCATGTCAGAGACGCAAACTCGGTCTCAACCTTTAAGTCTCTACTGAAGACTCATCTCTTCAGTGGGTCATATGATTGAGTGTAGTCTGGCCCAGGAGTGGGAGGGTGAACGGAAAGGCTCTGGAGCAACGAACCGCCCTTGCTGTCTCTGCCTGGCCGGTTCCCCTCTTTCCACTGGGATTCTCTGCCTCTAACCCTATTACAGGGGCTGAGTCACTGGCTTTACTGGGGCTCTCTCATGCCGTCCCTGGAGGGGGTGCGTCACCTGAGTGGGTTGAGTCACTGATGTGGTCATCCTGTCTGGGTTGGCGCCCCCCCCCCCTTGGGTTGTGCCGTGGCGGAGGTCTTTGTGGGCTATACTCAGCCTTGTCTCAGGATGGTAAGTTGGTGGTTGAAGATATCCCTCTAGTGGTGTGGGGGCTGTGCTTTGGCAAAGTGGGTGGGGTTATATCCTTCCTGTTTGGCCCTGTCCGGGGGTGTCCTCGGAGTGGGCCACAGTGTCTCCTGACCCCTCCTGTCTCAGCCTACAGTATTTATGCTGCAGTAGTTTATGTGTCGGGGGGCTAGGGTCAGTTTGTTATATCTGGAGTACTTCTCCTGTCCTATTCGGTGTCCTGTGTGAATCTAAGTGTGCGTTCTCTAATTCTCTCCTTCTCTCTTTCTCTCTCTCGGAGGACCTGAGCCCTAGGACCATGCCCCAGGAATACCTGACATGATGACTCCTTGCTGTCCCCAGTCCACCTGACTGTGCTGCTGCTCCAGTTTCAACTTTCTGCCTTATTATTATTCGACCATGCTGGTCATTTATGAACATTTGAACATCTTGACCATGTTTTGTTATAATCTCCACCCGGCACAGCCAGAAGAGGACTGGCCACCCCACATAGCCTGGTTCCTCTCTAGGTTTCTTCCTAGGTTTTGGCCTTTCTAGGGAGTTTTTCCTAGCCACCGTGCTTCTACACCTGCATTGCTTGCTGTTTGGGGTTTTAGGCTGGGTTTCTGTACAGCACTTTGAGATATCAGCTGATGTACGAAGGGCTATATAAATAAATTTGATTTGATTTTTGATTTGATTTGATTTTGGTGACAAACCAAATTTCTTCAGACTCCTGAGGTTGAAGAGGCGCTGCTGCGCCTTCTTCACGATGCTGTCTGTGTGAGTGGACCAATTCAGTTTGTCTGTGATGTGTATGCCGAGGAACTTAAAACTTGCTACCCTCTCCACTACTATTCCATCGATGTGGATAGGGGGGTGTTCCCTCTGCTGTTTCCTGAAGTCCACAATCATCTCCTTAGTTTTGTTGACGTTGAGTGTGAGGTTATTTTCCTGACACCACACTCTGAGGGCCCTCACCTCCTCCCTGTAGGCCGTCTCGTCGTTGTTGGTAATCAAGCCTACCACTGTTGTGTCGTCCGCAAACTTGATGATTGAGTTGGAGGCGTGCGTGGCCATGCAGTCGTGGGTGAACAGGGAGTACAGGAGAGGGCTCAGAACGCACCCTTGTGGGGCACCAGTGTTGAGGATCAGCGGGGTGGAGATGTTGTTGCCTACCCTCACCACCTGGGGGCGGCCCGTCAGGAAGTCCAGTACCCAGTTGCACAGGGCGGGGTCGAGACCCAGGGTCTCGAGCTTGATGACGAGCTTGGAGGGTACTATGGTGTTGAATGCCGAGCTGTAGTCGATGAACAGCATTCTCACATAGGTATTCCTCTTGTCCAGATGGGTTAGGGCAGTGTGCAGTGTGGTTGAGATTGCATCGTCTGTGGACCTGTTTGGGCGGTAAGCAAATTGGAGTGGGTCTAGGGTGTCGGGTAGGGTGGAGGTCATATGGTCTTTGACTAGTCTCTCAAAGCACTTCATGATGACGGAAGTGAGTGCTACGGGGCGGTAGTCGTTTAGCTCAGTTACCTTAGCTTTCTTGGGAACAGGAACAATGGTGGCCCTCTTGAAGCATGTGGGAACAGCAGACTGGTATAGGGATTGATTGAATATGTCCGTAAACACACCGGCCAGCTGGTCTGCGCATGCTCTGAGGGCGCGGCTGGGGATGCCGTCTGGGCCTGCAGCCTTGCGAGGGTTAACACGTTTAAATGTCTTACTCACCTCGGCTGCAGTGAAGGAGAGTCCGCATGTTTTCGTTGCAGGCCGTGTCAGTGGCACTGTATTGTCCTCAAAGCGGGCAAAAAAGTTATTTAGTCTGCCTGGGAGCAGGACATCCTGGTCCGTGACTGGGCTGGATTTCTTCTTGTAGTCCGTGATTGACTATAGACCCTGCCACATGCCTCTTGTGTCTGAGCTGTTGAATTGAGATTCTACTTTGTCTCTATACTGACGCTTAGCTTGTTTGATAGCCTTGCGGAGGGAATAGCTGCACTGTTTGTATTCGGTCATGTTACCAGTCACCTTGCCCTGATTAAAAGCAGTGGTTCGCGCTTTCAGTTTCACGCAAATGCTGCCATCAATCCACGGTTTCTGGTTAGGGAATGTTTTAATAGTTGCTATGGGAACGACATCTTCAACGCACGTTCTAATGAACTCGCACACCGAATCAGCGTATTCGTCAATATTGTTATCTGACGCAATACGAAACATGTCCCAGTCCACGTGATGGAAGCAGTCTTGGAGTGTGGAGTCAGCTTGGTCGGACCAGCGTTGGACAGACCTCAGCGTGGGAGCCTCTTGTTTTAGTTTCTGTCTGTAGGCAGGGATCAACAAAAAACAGCTCCCACAATTTTTTATTATCAATTTCTCTCAGCCAATCATCAATAATTTGTGTAAGTAACGTACATGTTGAATGCCCTTTCCTATAAGCGTGCTGAAAAATTGTTGTTAATTTATTTTCTGTGAAATAGCATTATCCAAAAGTTTACTAAGGGTTAGTAACAGGCTGATTGGCCAGCTGTTTGAGCCAGTAAAGGGTGCTTTGCTATTTTTGGGTAACGGAATGAATTCTGCTTCCGTCCAGGCCTGAGGGCACACACTTTCCTGAAGGCTTAAATTGAAGAGATGGCAACTAGTAATGGTAATATTGTTTGCTATCATCCTCAGTAATTTTCCATCCAAGTTGTCAGACTCAGGTGACAACAATAATTGTTTCTCTTCTTCCACACTCACTTTACGGAATTCAAAATTACAATGCTCATCTTTCATAATTTGGTCAGTTATGCATGGATGTGTAGGTTCATAATTAGTTTTTGGCATGTCATGCCTAAATTTGCTAATCTTGTCAATGAAAAAAATCATGAAAGTAGTTGGCAATATCAATGGGTTTGGTGATGAATGAGCCATCTGATGCAATGAATGATGGAGCCGCGTTCACCTCTTTGCCCAACATTTCATTCAAGGTGCTCAAAAGCTTTTAACTATCATTCTTTATATAATTTATCTTTGTTTCATAGTTCAAATCTTCTTCTTTGTGTTCAGTTTAGTCACATGATTTCTCTATTTACAGTACGTTTGCCAATCGGCTGTGCTGCCAGACTTATTTGCCGTTCCATTTTCCTCATCGCTCTCAACCATACAATTGTTCAATTCCTCATCAATCCACAGGGATTTAACCATTATTACAGTCATTTTCTTAATGGGTGCATGCTTATTAGTAACCGGAATAAGCAATTTCATAAATAAGTTTCATAAAGGTTCAACACCCTCAGTAACTAAATATCACCCTGCTACAGTACTAAACGGGCATCTACGTGCACAAATCCATGTAGATGCCAAGATAAGTGTTGTGATAAAACATTGTTCAGTGTGACAGTTTTACAATGTGTTGCTTTGCTGATGTAGCTGGGTCGTTCCACGAAATGGGGGCCTTTTGGACATGCAAACTTTAAAATATATCTTCTTTCAACATTCAATTGCATGGAAGATTTGTTTAACCTACAGAAAAAAACTTTTTCCCATCTCAGGCGTTATAATCTTATGAACTAAGTACAATTGAACTGCACTTGTTCCACAGTGTCTGTCAACCCTGTTACGGACACTAATGTAACTGCCTAACTATTTTTTTGAGATAAATCCAACATTTTCTCATTGATCAAGTATCCCTTGTACAAATACACTCACATATAATATCAAACTGATAAGGTTTACACTTGGGCCTCTAACAGGTTTGATGATAACAAGGTTTGAGAAGAAGATCGGCCATTATTCCTCTTGTGGTGAACAGCATATGGTGTTCATGAAATTAGGAATTATACATAAATTCTACACATAATGAAAGTTAAATAAAATTCAAGTTTTCCTAACATTAATTGAGCGAACAGTTTTACCACCTCAACTATGATAAAACAATTATAAATAGACCAAAATGAGAGAAAATACTTCCTTCCCTTTCCACCATGCTTTTCAGAGGACCCAAATGATACCACCTGCTGTGAATCATTTAAATTGGTGGAATGGTCCATTATTTTAAGGGGTAAATTGAACGCATAACAGGGTTGGCCTCAATATAAAGGGCAGACTTGAATGCATCAGTAATAACATGAATATAAATAATAATCTTCAGAAATGACTTTGTCAAAGCAGCAAAATGACTAGGCTTTTACGATGGATACATGTTGGGATTAATTGGGATGAAATATTGTTAGAAGTGACAGTGTTGATGGAGGGACATGTTGAACTTTGGAACTTTAGCAAGTCTTTATTAATACAAATGCTGATTTTTTAAAATTATCTATGTTATCTATATTAAAGTGCACTTCATTTAAAGTTCCACCATGCAGAAATCGCTCCGCCATTTCCTGGTTGCTAAAATTCAAATAGTTTGCCTAATTTCAGTTTATGTGACAAAACAAGCAAGTAAAGTGTAGAGAATCATTGTACCATCTAAACCGCTGAGAAATATATTTCCATAACCAATAATATTGTATTTTCAGCTGTTTGGAGCTGTTATACAAAAACGAATGTAAAAGACGCAAAAATCTAAATTTAAGAACAGGAAGCATAGAAATAGCACATATAGAACAGATCTACCTCTTCTTAGACTTGCTTTCAATGAGAAGGACAGATCTATAATTCACATTGCTGTGTGAATTTTGTTGGTCGGCCAAAAAATTGCAGGACATGTTTCAGCTTTAATATAACAGGCTTTTAAAATTATATATTGAGAGCTCAGTGACTTTCAACGTGTCACCGTCATAGGAAGCCACCTTTCCAACAAGTCAGTTCGCCAAATTTCTGCCCTGCAAGAGCTGCCCCGGGCAACTGTAAATGCTGTTATTGTGAAGTGGAAACGTCTATGAGCAACAACGGCTCAGAAGCGAAGTGGTAGGTCACATAAGCTCACAGAACGGGACCGCCAAGAGGTGAAGCGCATAGCGCGTAAAAATCATCTGTCCTCGATTGCAACACTCACTACCGACTTCCAAACTGCATCTGGAAGCAATGTCAGCACAATAACTGTTCATCGGGAGCTTCAGGAAATGGGTTTCCATGGCCAAGCATCTGCACCCAAGCCTAAGATCAAAATGTGCAATGCCAAGCATCAGCTGGAGTGGTGTAAAGCTTGCCACCATTGGACTCTGGAGCAGTGGAAACGCTTTCTCTGCAGTGTAGAATCCCGCTTCACCATCTGGCAGTCCGACAGACAAATCTGGGTTTGGCAGATGCTAGGAGAATGCTACCTGCCCCAATGCATATTGCCTACTGTCAAGTATGGTGAAGAGGGAATAATGGTCTGGGGCTGTTTTTCATGGTTCGGGCTACCTGTTTCCCCTCTCTCTCTCTCTCTCTCTCTCTCTCTCTCTCTCTCTCTCTCTCTCTCTCTCTCTCTCTCTCACACACACACACTCTTATGGAAAATTGAGAAGACTCACATAACTACATTAATTACTGTATTACTCGATCTATCATCATACTTCATCACTTAATGAATTATCATATCAGCTATATTAGGTGTCAAGTATTATATGGGGTATCAGTGGTTATTGCCTCTTAATTTCAAATCATCAATCATAATCGTATCTGTCATGCACAGTCTTAGGAGATCACACAGGACTTTTCTCCAAAGGGCCTCGTCTTACCTAAACACTGTACACATTCACCGACACATGTACACACACACACACACTTATGCATGCATATAAGCACACACATTCTACATATCTCTGATCTCTACAGTTGGGAAGTGTATAGTGATATACACTCCAGCTTTAAATTCACCATCGTCATTACCGCAAATGTCTGTTCTTCTCATATGATTTTGTAACCATGGCAAGAGCCCAATAACTTTGTTGTCATGGTGACAAATCATTATGGGGTCTTGGTAGAGGTGTGACAAAAATATATAGATGTACAGTCAAAAGTTTGGAAACACCTAGTCATTCAAGGGTTTTTCTTTATTTTTACTATTTTCTACATTGTAGCATAATAGTGAAGACATCAAAACTATGAAATAACACATATGGAATCATGTAGTAACCAAAAAATAGTTAAACAAATCAAAATATAACCACACTTTGCATTGACAGCTTTGCACACTCTTTGCATTCTCTCAACCAGCTTCACCTGGAATGCTTTTCTAATCAGTCTTGAAGGAATTCACACATACTGCATGCTGAGCACTTGTTGGTTGCTTTTCCTTCACTCTGTGGTCCAACTCCTCAAAACCATTTAAAGTGTGATGTGATTGTGGAGGCCAGGTCATCTGATACAGCACTCCATAACTCTCCTTCTTGGTCAAATAGCCCTTTCACAGCCTGGAGGTGGTTTGGGTCATTGTCCTGTTGAAAAACAAATTATAGTCCCACTAAGCGCATACCAGATGGGATAGCATATCGCTGCAGAATGCTGTGGTAGCCATGCTGGTTAAGTGTGCCTTGAATTCTAAATAATTCACAGACAGTGTCATCAGGAAAGCACACCATCACATCTCCTCCTCCATGCTTCACGTTGGGAACCACACATGCGTAGATCATCAATTCCCCTACACAAAGTCATGGCGGTTGGAACCAAAAATCTCAAATTTGAACTCATCAGACCAAAGGACAGATTTTCACTGGTCAAATGTCCATTGCTCATGTTTCTTGGCCCAAGTAAGTCTCTTCTTCTTATTGGTGTCCTTTAATAGTGGTTTCTTTGCAACAATTCTTCCATGAAGGCCTGATTCAAGCAGTCTCCTCTGAACAGTTGATGTTGAGATGTGTCTGTTACTTGAACTCTGTGAGGCATTTATTTGGGCTGCAATCTGAGGTGCAGTTAACTCTAATGAATTTATCCTCTGCAGCAAAGGTAACTCTGGGTCTTCCTTTCCTGTGACGGTGCTCATGAGAGTCAGTTTCATCATAGCGCTTGATGGTTTTTGCGACTGCACTTAAAGAAACTTTCAAAGTTCTTGAAATGTTCCATATTGACTGACCTTCATGTCATAAAGTAATGATGGACTGTTGTTTCTCTTTGCTTATTTGAGCTGTTCTTGTCATAATATGGACTTGGTCTTTTACCAAATAGGGCAATCTTCTATATACCACCCCTACCTTGTCACAACACAACTGATTGCTCAAACGCATTGATGGAAATAAATTCTACAAATTCACTTTTATGGCTTGGGGGCAGTATTTCGACGTCTGGATGAGAAGCGTGCCCAAAGTAAACTGCCTGTTACTCAGGCTCAGAAGCTAGGATATGCATATAATATATTTGGAAAGAAAACACTCTAAAGTTTCCAGAACTGTTAAAATAATGTCTGTGAGTGTAACAGAACTGATATGGCAGGCAAAAACCTGAGGAAAATCCATCCAGGAAGTGGGATTGTTTTGATGTGGGTATTTTCAATTGAATTCCTATAAAGTATCTAATCGGTTAGGACCCAGATTGCACTTCCTATGGCTTCCACTAGATGTCAACAGTCTTTAGACATTGTTTAAGGCTTGTTTTCTGAAAAATGAAGAAGAATGAGGCCTTTCTGTCAGTGAACTGTAGAATCATGCAGTGCTGGTTTGCGTGTGTGACTGATTGCACGCCTTTCGTTGTTTTTCCTTTCTATTGAATACGCTATTGTCCGGTTTAAATATTATTGATTATTTAGACAATTGACAACCTTAGGATTAATTATCAACATCGTTTGACATGTTTCTACAAACTTTACCGGTACTATTAGGATATATTCGTCTGCATGTTTTGACCGCCTTTGAGCCAGATATTTACTGAAAAAAACTGAGTTTTTGGGATATAAAGAGGGATTTTATCGAACAAAACGAAAATGTATTGTGTAGCTGGGACTCTGTGACTGCAACCATATGAAGATCTTCAAAGATGAATTTTATCGCAATTTCTGACTTTTGTAATTCCTTTTACGTGGTTGTAAAATGTTTGTATGCTTTTGTAAGCGGGTCGCTGTCCTCAGATAATCGCATGGTATGCTTTCGCCGTAAAGCCTTTCTGAAATCTGACAAAGCGGCTGGATTAACAAGAAGTTAATCTTTAAGCCGATGAATAACACGTGTATTTTTTATGAATGTTTATTATGACTATTTCTGTATTTTGAATTTGGCGCTCTGCAATTTCACCGGATGTTTTCGAGGTGGGTCGCTAGCGGAACGCCTGCGCCAGAAAGGTTAATTGAAATGCATTCCAGGTAACTTCTCATGAAGCTGGTTCAGAGAATGCCAAGAGTGTGCAAAGTTTTCATTAAGGCAAAGGATGGCTACTTTGAAGAATCTCCAATATTACATATTTTGATTTCTTTAACACTTTTTTGTTTACTACATGATTCCATATGTGTTATTTCATAGTTTTGATGTCTTCAGTATTATTCTACAATGTAGAAAATAGTAAAAAATAACGAAAAACCCTTGAATGAGTAGGTGTGTCCAAACTTTTGACTGGTATTGCATTTAGAGAAAATCCCTAGTACTGACTTTACATTTCTAAAGCACTGTGCACAGCATGTCCTTAATTTAGTTAATCCATAGTAGTTGAGTATATAAAGATGCATGATACTTTAAAATGTTTATTTAAAATATGTCCTGCACTGTTAAAAAAGAAAGACTCCCATCATTGTCTACTGAAACCATGAAAAGTAGTGCACCTGAGCTGAGATCTGGTGTTTGGAGGGTGTTTGAATGTAAACCTAATGTAAGTGTTATGATACACTGAATGGATTTTCAAACCGAATGGAATTACTCTAAAACACACAAAGTGGTTATTTAGTCTGAATATTGGTATTTTCAAGAGAGGCAGATGTATTTACTGCTAAATCTCTCTCAGGTTGGAACAGTGGCCATTGTGGAATAGAGTAAGATGAGGACTGTGTCATGAGGTCGATTTCTCAGAGAATGGCAGAAGTGTATACCAAGTTTGAATCTGACGGTGCAAAGCAAAGATGAGAGTAAGAAGAAAGGCGATGAGGACACTGGATGGACTACAGTTGCTAAAGGACAGATACCATGAGCTAAAATGACAGTTAAAATGCTGTCTAGCCTACTTCTCATGGCACAACTATTTCACAGTTTGTAAGAGTGCGGTTTGAGGATAAGAAGATATACCTTGGAGATCTGTTTGATGTTCCCAGGATGGTGACGAAAGTGTTGCGATCTGTGTAATCTGTGAGGGTGACCAGAAGTGTAATTTTGTAGATTTCTTTGTGTGTGTCAGCAGAACAAAAGGATTGTGCATTGCACCTCACCCGAATCAAGGAGAAAAAGGTGACGGAGGAGGACACCAATCATTCTCTGTGGAAGTTGGGGCTGAGAAAATCAAGATGAAAGTTCCTAGAGTAGTTGGGGCTCGACGATTGACACATATGTTCAATGGAAAGGAGATAGAGAGTACGTCTGTGTTACTGTTGTTTTGGTGAGTCACTCCCTACACATGTCAAGATAGGATATGTGAGTTACCCTGTGAGGGCATTTGTTCCCAGGTTGCTGCAGTGTTCCTACTGCAAAGCATTTGGGCATATGTCAAGTGTATGCAAAAGAGTATGACTTGAGTGTTTATTTTCCTGCGGAAGATGATGATGTGGAATGTCGCAATTGTGGTGGGATTCATGCAGATGAGTTCCCTGAATGTCCTATAAGGGTGAAGGAGGCAGAAATTGCTAGGATAAGAGCTGTTCAGCATATCTCCTATGCTGAGGCAGAAAGACAAGTTAAAGAATGCTCTAGTGGTTCTGTTGCTGTGGAGACACGGTAGTCCAGTGCTGATGGAGAGAGGTCTGTCAGTGATAAAGAGATGCTCTGTTTTTTTGGCACCACACTCCACAAAGCAAGTCCTGCAGACTAGTTTAATCTTATCTTGATTATTGCCCAGTCATGTGGTCAAGTGCTGCAAAGGACCTAGTTAAGCCGCAGCTGGCCCAGAACAGAGCAGCACGTTTTGCTCTTCATTGTAATCAGAGGGCTTACATCAATACTATGCATGCCAGTCTCTCTTGGCTAAGAGTTGAGGAAAGATTGACTTAATCTCTTCTTGTTTTTATAGGAAATATAAATACGTTGGAAATTCTAAATTGTTTGCATGGTCAACATACACAAAGCACAGACACACACACTTACCCCACCAGACATGCCACCAGGGGTCTTTTCACAGTTCCCAGGTCCAGAACAAATTCAAGGAAGCATGCAGTACTATAAATTGCAGTGGCGAACAAGAAGAGAAATAAGAGAAGTAAAGTGGTCGTGAGAATCTAGGCATTGTGCCGTGAGGTGTTGCTTTATTTGTTTTTTTTACACCAGGTTTGCTGTTCACTTGTGTTATATGAGATGGAAGGAACTCCCTTCCATCTCATATACAGTATTATACAGAACCATGAGTGCATGGAACTCCCTTCCATCTCATATAACACAAGTGAACAGCAAACCTTGTTTAAAATACAAATAAAGCAACACCTCACGGCACAATGCCTCTCCCCATGGGACCTACTTTTTGTGTGTATGTATTGACATGTATGTGTCACACAAACAAACACACACACTATATGTTAATGTTTTTAAATGTATGTCAATTGTAGTCGTTTGTCTGTAATGTCTTTTACGTTGCGTCGGACCCCAGTAAGACTAGCTTGCACCGTTGGCTAATGGGGATCCTAATAAAATAAAATACAAATCGGTGGGTGGTGGTTGCAAGGTGCATGATCTAGATACCCTTGTTGTGAAGAAAGTCCATTTTGGGGGCATTTATTGCTATAGTGATAAACTGCACTGCAAGAGTGGATAAGAACTCAGGAAAGATCGATATCATCGTATTTGCAGCTGAACGGTTCTTGGGAATGAAGGATGTAACGGGTGAGGAGCTGCACTGACTGGAGCTGGCGCGGTGTCATCTCAGGTCACCTGGATCGGAGTAGGGCTCGAGGTGTATTTTTATGGACTGGGGGGGATTTCCCCCTTTTCTATTCGCCAAATCCAGTATTGGGCATCAGTTTTATGTTTGAAATTTATGGCGAGTTAAGTAGAACGACTCTTTTTTTAGTTGGAGTGAGGATTCTGGGCCGATGGCTTTATCTGGGAGATCCAGTCTCTATGAATATTATAGATATGTTGGACAAGGTTATGTCAGTGAGGATAACAAGAGGTGGGCTTATTTTGGTTTTTTTGTGTGTCCGAGGAGCAGAAGGAGTGGGCTTTGCAACTGAAAAATATATTGGATTGGAATGTGTCATATGTGGATCTGCAAAGCAGGGCACATATCAAGGGTGTTATCTCTGGAGTGGCGCTAGAAGGAATCCTGTCGACGAATGTTCCGTCCTCATATGAACCAATCAAATTGAAGCCGCTTTTGTCTTATCACTCCATATGGGTTGAGAATTCTTAACTCGCCTACAGTCATCTGCCGCATTACATCGTGATTTCACAAATCATTTGTTTATCCAACTGTTTGGTTATTGTATGAGGATCAATTTAGACAAAATGCTGGCTGTACAATTTAGTTAGCTAGCTAGCCAAAAGGAAATTGCCAGCACTGTTTTATCATGCAAGAAACTAACCAAGCTTGCAACGAACTAAGCTGGTTAGCCAGTGGTGCTCATGTTGAACAATTTCAGTTTAAACTGGTAAGCGAGAGGTCTGGGTTCACTTAAAAACATACATTATTGACTGCCAAAGCATGTACACAATCCTTTACTAACCCTGATGCCTGTATTTAATAACCAGCTCCTGTTTAATGTCTCTTGTTTATTGTTTTACTTTTTACCCCAATTTCATGATATCCAATTATTAGTTACAATCTTGTCCCATCGCTGCAACTCCCGTACGGACTCGGGAGAGGCGAAGGTCAAGAGCCAGAGTCCTCCGAAACACGACCCTGCCAAGCCGCACTGCTTCTTGACACACTGCTCGCTTAACACAGAATCTAGCCGTGTGTCAGACGAAACACCGGCCAACTAGCGACCATGTCGTTTAGGCTGTGCAGGGTGCTTATATTTGTCCTGCTACACACAAGTGTGTTATAGAAATGTGTTTCTTGCATATCCCAACTCCCCCTGAGACACCAGCAGGTAGTGGGGTCCCAGCCAGAGTCACCATTGTACAGTGGCCCTAAGAAGGGAGAGTCTCTTCATCAAAGAACAAAAGTATAGGTGCCACCTGAGTGACGTAGCGCTCTAAGGCACTGCATCGCCAGCACCGGGAAACCTATGAGGTGGCTCGCAATTGGCCCAGCATCGTCTGGGTTAGGGGAGGGTTTGGCTGGCCAGGATTTCCTTGGCCCATCGTGCTCTAGTGACTCCTTGTGGCGGGCCGGGCGCCTGCAAGCTGACTTCGGTCACCAGCTGGACAGTGTTTCCTCCGACACATTGGTGCGGCTGGCTTCTGGGTTAAGCGAGCAGTGAGGATTGGCAGGGTCGTGTTTCGGAGGATGAATGGCTCTTGTTTTTCGCCTCTCCCGAGTCCGTAGGGGAGTTGCAGCGATGGGACACGACTGTAACAATCAATTGGATATCACGAAATTGAGGAGAAAAATGGGTAAAAATACAAAAAAATACAACAACAACAAAAAATTTATGGATGACGTGAATTTCTTCACTCCATCCACCATATGGGTCAGTCAATGTGCACCAACCACTCCACCTACTTCCTCAGGTATTTCATCTGCACACACTTCATGGCCTATACCAGAGAACCCCCTTGATAGGCTCTCTGCTTCGAAGATCCATACACAAAACATTCCACTCCTACTGTATATCTTTTTGAGGCACAAAGCATATGAACTGCTCTGCAGACACACAAATCTAAATAAGACCACTTTTTGTGACCAACGCCACATTATCCCCCAACGCATCCCAGATTTTCCTTGAGAAGTCAAACTGGTCTCCAAGGTAACATTGGTCCAAAACCCTCAGTCTAGACTAGGCTCGGATTTCCTAGTTTCCACCACAACTTTACTTCTCTTGTTTCCTTTCATTTTTGCCACTGTACTCATCTTCACCCGACATGCTGTCAGTTTCAAATGAAACATCCTCTCCTCTCTCGTTCCGAACCTGGATCATGTGACAAAATCATTCATTTTGATTGTCTGTCATTTTTTAAGGCCAGCTTTTTGGTTCATACTGCTGGCTTGTTTGCCTACAAGCTTTAGCTTTACCTATTGTTTGATGCTAGCCCCATTTAGCCTGCTTAGGCTTTTCCTTACCACGCCACATGTTATTGCCTCCCACTTTTGACATTCATTTTTGGAATTACAAATGAGGAGTGTGTCAACACAATATATAAGAGCAGTGAATAAGAGGGACTCTCATTTACAGTACAGGTAAAGGCATCTACTGTAATTCTGCACTAGACAGGATTTGAAACACCATAATAGTGTTTTCAACCTTTTCCATGTAAGTCTGGCAAGGTGTTAAAAAAAGTGAAGTTACAACACAACATGTCATGTTTCAGAGCAACTCAGGATGAATTTTTCAGTACACCGTCAATCTGTCTCAATACCTTCACAACCATGTGTTTCAATAATCCAGCAAAGTTAAGGTTTCGTCTCCTTTAAGGTCGTGGCAGCTCAGTTGCCACTCGTCTTAGCGTTACAAAGCACTTTATTTTAACAGTGTGTGTTACAGTAACAGCCCTGAGTGTAAAAAAAGAGAACATTCTATTAAGCTACTCAGTGTTAAAATTGGTCACATTAAACCCCAGTTAATTGGGCCACATCAGGGGGAAATGAATAAGTGCATGTACTTGTCAGTACATCTAAAGTTGGAGAGTTTGAAGTTTAATGAGGAGTCTGAAGATGACTATCAAACATCATGCCACTGCAGACCCACTGTACTGGAACCCTCCCTCTTATCACCCTTAATACTTAAAGTGTGTGTCTGAGAGAGTGTGTCTGAATAATGATGAGTGAGAAAGTGACAGACTCACAAATATCATACCCCCAAGACATGCTAACCTCTCACAAATACTATAACAGGGGAAGTTATCATTTTTGAGGTGTATGATATTTGTGCGTGTAACTTTCTCACTCATCATTATTCAGACACACTCACACTATTACAGCACTGTTGGACCTTTTTGATACACGCGCAATGACATCTGATAAATATGTGTATGCAACCATTTGATTTAGATACTGGTTTGGTGCTGAAGATAATGAATATGAGCTTGAAAAGTGGCAGAATTGCCCTTTAACCCAGATGGTGAAAATAATGAAATCAATAGAATGAACAACATCTGTCAAATGAAGTAAGATTGTAAACATATTTTCCTTCCATTCTAGACATTTGAGTGATAGTTTATGCAATACTGCTTCGTTTATCTGCTACATCATGTTCACAACTATATGTTAACAGAAAAATATAAATACACATAACAAATACAAATTCACAGAGAACAGCTGCTAGTATATCCCACCATTACCTCCACTGCCTCCTCTCTGACTAGCAATAGTCCCCTAACCACTGCCTTGTTAACATGTCAAGCTCTGTTTTTAAATAATTGTACTGGTTCCCGTTATATCCATTTGATTGTATGACATTCACTACAGTTTAATGGGACACTAAATACATTAGGTGACACAGTGATTCTCCAGGACTGGATTCTCTCTTGACCGTTGACCTATTAAACTTTTAGACAACTGGTTTATTAGAGTGTTGGTCCAATCAGACCCAAGCAAGGACGTCGCCTCCCCAGTCCAAGCCCGGTCCACGGTACCAGGCGCGTGTAATTGGCTGAAACAGCAGGAGGAGCCGCAGCCTCCGGAGCAGCCCACAGAAGATGGCTGCCGCGACCACCACCAGCGGTGACATCATCACGAAGCCCAGGATAATAAGGGCGGAGCAACTGTTGTCGTCGAGGTAACGGCAGAAAGGAGAGTGGGAGTCTAGGACCTGCGGGGGTGAAGAGGGAGACTAATGTAACATTCAGACAGAAACAGACTCCAAAGATATGGACAATTATATTCATACAGTATGTGTTTCTGAGTTGTTTTTGTTAGTGAAGCAAATGTTGGTGCTTTATCTGTAACTGAACTGAGGAGGTGTGTGTGTGTGTGTGTGTGTGTGTGTGTGTGTGTGTGTGTGTGTGTGTGTGTGTGTGTGTGTGTGTGTGTGTGCGCGCGCGCATGAGCAAGCAAGAGGGACCATATGGGGGAAGGTAGTGGGGCGTGACAGACTCTTTCCCAGTTTCTCTTCAATGTTCAGATAAGAGGCAGCTGCCAATAAAACCCCTAGGCTGTCAATTACCTGTGAGTGCCACACACAGAGAGAGAGAGAGAGAGAGAGAGAGAGAGAGAGAGAGAGAGAGAGAGCGAGAGAGAGAGATGGAGGAAGATGGAGAGAGACTGGGATGAGAGAGAGACAGATAGAGATAAGAGTGGAGCCCTTGCTCTGCTTGCTAGACTTGATTAAAAACCTGTAAGCAATGCTAATGGGTGATATACTATATACACACTGTCAGCAAGAGGGAAGAGGAGGGATACAGCTACACAGAGAGGGACCTCTCCAAGACAAACTGTTAATTGACACCCCCAACTCTGGCAGGCAGCAAGGGTCTATACTGGAACCTGTTGTCTTCTATATAGTACTGTTCACAACATTCCATTAAGCTACACATTAAAAATAGCACTCACATTCTGTATAATGGTACATCCTCCCCAGCCATCACTAATGAAGATGTAGAAATGAAAACACCTTGAAAATACCAGTGTCTTCAAGGTGTTTTAAGATATTTAGGATTGCTATTGATTTCATTAAATGGCAACTTTCCAAAGAAAGACAAATCAGTGTGATCGTACACAAAATTCTTCCAAATTTCTAAAAGGTTAGCAAACACCTGTAAAAGGTTAAACCTAGAATAGAGCCATATTTCACTGTAACATCGATAATGGAGACAAGCAAGGCCACTGTTGTATATCTTAGAGTACACTTTAGCATCATTATGAGAGTGATAGCATTTACTGACTGCCTCAGAATGCACATCATAATCCTGTTTTAGACACAGTCTCTTCTTAAAGGTGGTCTTAACATGACAGTTTACTACAAAAACCAGTTTGCTTCTCAGCACATCATAATCATGTTGTAGTCCAGTGTGTTCTACAGTCCGCCTACAATGATAGTTAAGTTCTAAATTAAAATTAAGTTTGTCAGATGCTTTAAGACCTCAAAAGTGTTCTAATGCCAAGATGCCTCCAGGCCATGTTGTCTATCCAGCAATATGCTTCCCTTTCCCATTCATTTGTGATTGAGGAATAGAGCCGGATCTACATAAGAGATGGCATGAGATGTGGTCTCATCTTGACATTAAACCACCATTATGAGATCTGCACTAACTTTGATTTTAAAGCCAACTCTCACTTTAATGTTGCCTATAGGCCAATGAAGTGATGTCAGCTTCCGGGTGATGTCTAAAGAAGGGCGAGGCTGATAGGACTTCCCTGCCAACCCCTATCTTACCCAGAAATGTAGTGGTGTGTCTGTCTGTCCCTGGGTGTTCCCAGTGCCTGTGCCATGTACTGCTGAAGAAACACAGGGTGTGCCCCAGGGTTATGCGCTTGCACTCTTCATAATCCACAGTACATACTCCCACTTGGACAGATACTTGAACCTGGACGTCCTGTCCCACCCTGAGTGTGTTTTCCTCTGGTCCAGGGTGTTCTCTGTGCCATGAGCGACAAGAACTGAATCCTACCACTCTTTAAATACTTGTGCAAGCTCGGTATACTTTTAGAGTGTTGGGTTAGGGTGGAGCAGAAGGGAATCGTTCATATAATTTCATGTTGAAACACTTTCATGTTGGGGCACGGCAGACTGTTATCCACTAGTGGGGTTCTTAATATTATGTTATTTTAGCTGGTTCCATATGCAAATAAGCTGTTATTAACTGGTTTATTAAGGGTTGCCAAGCGTAACGCAGGTTGACATAAAGTGTAGTCAACTTTGTTCTAAGGGCAGAAAGAATCTGATTGGTTTAGGGCAGAACAAATCTGATTGGTTTCTAAAAGGTCAATGGGCGGAGTTTAACAGATGCACAACTTTTGAAAACATGGCGGTTTGAACTGAGAATCTTGTAAATAAAACTTTGAGTTACAAGTTGTAATGTTTTGAAATCATTATTGTGTTACAGTAGTCTGACAAATGAGACAATATCTCTAAGATACAACTGGTGTCCTGACTTGAAGCAAAGAGTAAAATGTAGCATACTTGCAGCAACATACTAAGCTAATCAGAGAAATCTAGCAAGCTAAGCATTATGACCTCAATTCGGAGATAAAATCCTACCACAGTATTCTGATGGTCAAAGGTTGTGTTAGAGACATTGAGTGGCACTATGAGCAACCCACTACTCACCCGTGAGTGGCAGAGGAAGCCGACGTAGAGCAGCAGCGAGGCGGGCAGCAGGACCAGGGTGAACACGGCCATCAGGACCAGGACACACACCAGGACCACGCCCACGTTCCACAACAGCAGCCCCGCCCCGCACGCCACACAGCCACACCTGCCCCGGCGGCTGCCCCACGCGCTGCCCTCACTGTGGGCCAGGGGAGGGGGCAGCATCTTCACCCCCTCCCCCACCCAGAACTCCTGCTCCTTCTCCTCATCACCTGAGCCCCCCTCATCCAGGTCCACGTCCACCCCACACATCCTGATGGGGAGAGAGCGATGGAAGGAGAAAGGAGGAGAGAGAGAATACATTGATATATTTAACAATGGAGTTTTATCAGTAGGAGAGTGAATCGTCCAATGTCATTCTTCATGGATGTAGCGTAATCCTACTTTTCCTGCAATCCCCTGCCTATTGTCCTATGTTTCCCCACACGTTAATGTGTTTACCACTGGGATGTCACGGACCAACACACAGCTTTGTGACTAATGGTAAACCATTAATGCTATTGGACGTACAGCTTTAAAACAGACTTCTGAGAGAGGAAACATTAATTATGGATTTGGTGTAAGGCTGCATGAGCTGTGACTAAACCACACAAAAACAACATTATACACTTTGGAACACAAAGCTTTCCTATCTCATCCTAGAATATACAAGGTCTGAGGTCATCTGCACCTGTACACAGCCCATCTGTAAACAGCCCATCTATCTACCTACCTCATCCCCATACTGTCTTTATTTATTTATCTTGCTCCTTTGCACCGCAGTATCTCTACTTGCACATTCATCTTCTGCACATCTACCATTCCAGTGTTTTAATTGCTATATTGCAATTACTTCGCCACCATGGCCTATTTATTGCCTTAACTCCCTTATCTTACCTCATTTGCACTCACTGTATATAGACTTTCTGTTTTATTTTGTTCTACTGTATTATTGACTATGTTTTGTTTATTCCATGTGTAACTCTGTGTTGTTGTATGTGTCAAATTGCTATGTTTTATCTTGGCCAGGTCGCAGTTGCAAATGAGAACTTGTTCTCAACTAGCCTAACTGGTTATAAAGGTGAAATAAAAATAAATAAAAAAGGGCCTAAACAGCAGGAACACAGACTTCATCAAAGAAATTGGAAATACAGACATTGTCATCCTACAAGAAACATGGTATAAAGGTGATGGACCCACTAGTTGCCCTCTAGGTTACAGAGAGCTGGTAGTCCCATCTATCAAACTACCTGGTGTGAAACAGGGTAGAGAGTTAGGCTGTATTTTAATTTGGTACAGAGCGGACCTAACACACTCTATTAAATTAGTTAAAACAGGAACATTTTACATCTGTATAGAAATGAATAAGGAAATTATCTCAACAGAGAAAAATGTCCTCATGTGTGATACCTACAGTGGGGCAAAAAAGTATTTAGTCAGCCACCAGTTATGCAAATTCTCCCACTTAAAAAGATGAAAGAGGCCTGTAATTTTCATCATAGGTACACTTCAACTATGACAGACAAAATGAGAAAAAAAATCCAGAAAATCACATTGTAGGATTTTTAATGAATTTATTTGCAAATTATGGTGGAAAATAAGTATTTGGTCACCTACAAACAAGCAAGAATTCTGGCTCTCACAGACCTGTAACTTCTTCTTTAAGAGGCTCCTCTGTCCTCCACTCATTACCTGTATTAATGGCACCTGTTTGAACTTGTTATCAGTATAAAAGACACCTGTCCACAACCTCAGACAATCACACTCCAAAGTCCACTATGGCCAAGACCAAAGAGCTGTCAAAGGACACCAGAAACAAAATTGTTGACCTGCACCAGGCTGGGAAGACTGAATCTGCAATAGGTAAGCAGCTTGGTTTGAAGAAATCAACTGTGGGAGCAATTATTAGGAAATGGAAGACATACAAGACCACTGATAATCTCCCTTGATTTGGGGCTCCACGCAAGATCTCACCCCGTGGGGTAAAGATGATCACAAGAACGGTGAGCAAAAATCCCAGAACCACACGGGGGACCTAGTGAATGACCTGCAGAGAGCTGGGACCAAAGTAACAAAGCCTACCATCAGTAACACACTACGCCGCCAGGGACTCAAATCCTGCAGTGCCAGACGTGTCCCCCTGCTTAAGCCAGTACATGTCCAGGCCCGTCTGAGGTTTGCTAGAGAGCATTTGGATGATCCAGAAGAAGATTGGGAGAATGTCATATGGTCAGATGAAACCAAAATATAACTTTTTGGTAAAAACTCAACTCGTCGTGTTTGGAGGACAAAGAATGCTGAGTTGCATCCAAAGAACACCATACCTACTGTGAAGCATGGGGGTGGAAACATCATGCTTTGGGGCTGTTTTTCTGAAAAGGGACCTGGACGACTGATCCTTGTAAAGGAAAGAATGAATGGGGCCATGTATCGTGAGATTTTGAGTGAAAACCTCCTTCCATCAGCAAGGGCATTGAAGATGAATCGTGGCTGGGTCTTTCAGCATGACAATGGTCCCAAACACACCGCCCGGGCAACAACAAATTCAATCCCCTCTAGACAATTTCCTGGACAAAAGGTTATACTTTAATAGTGAAGGTGTAAACTTGGCAGTAGAAAACCTAAACAGTATTTTTAACCTCTCAGCTTCCCTATCAAATAAAAAAATGTCAACATAAGTAAATTAACAACAATGACAAATGGTTTGATGAAGAATGCAAAAACCTAAGAAGGAAATTGAGAAACCTATCCAACCAAAAACATAGAGACCCAGAAAACCTGAGCCTACGCCTTCATTATGTTGAACACGAATAGTTATCTATCCAAAATGGAGATGTATGGATAAACCACTTCTCCAATCTTTTTGGCTCTATAACAAAGAACAAACAGCAAAAACATATACATGATCAAATAAATCTTAGAATCAACTATTAAAGACTACCAGAACCCGCAGGATTCTCCAATTACATTGAATGAACTACAGGACAAAATACAACCTTCCAATCCAAAAAGACCTGTGGGGTTGATGGTATCCTAAATTAAATTATAAAATATACAGACCACAAATTCTAATTGGCTATACTTAAACTCCTTAACATCATCCTCAGCTCTGGCATCTTCCCCAATATTGAAACCAAGGACTGATCACCCCAATCCACAAAAGTGGAGACAAATTTGACCCCAATAACTACCGTGGGGGATATGTGTCAAAAGCAACCTTGGGAAAATCCTCTGCATTATAATTAACAGCAGACTCATACATTTTCTCAGCAAAAACAATGTACTGAGCAAATGTCAAATAGTATTTTTTACCAAATTACTGTACGACAGACCACGCATTCATCCTGCACACCCTAATTGATAAACAAACAACCCATAACAAAGGCAGTCTTCTCATGCTTTGTTGATTTCAAAAAGCTTTCAACTCAATTTGGCATGAGGGTCTGCTATACAAAGTGATGGAAAGTGGTATTGGGGGAAAAACATACAACATTATAAAATCCATGTACACAAACAAGTGTGTGGTAAAATTGACAAAAAAAACACATATTTCTTTCCACAGGGCTGGGGGTTGAGACAGGGATGTAGCCTAAGCCCCACCATCTTCAACATATATATCAACAAATTGGCGAGGGCATTAGAACAGTCTGCAGCACCCGGCCTCACCCTACTAGAATCTGAAGTCAAAGTCTACGGTTTGCTGATGATCTGGTGCTTCTGTCCCCAACCAAGGACGGCTTACAGCAGCACCTAGATCTTCTGCACAGATTCTGTCAGACCTGGGCCCTGACAGTAAATCTCAGTCAGACAAAAATAATGGAGTTCCAAAAAAGGTCCAGTTGCACAATAAAAATTCCATCTAGACACCATTGCCCTAGAGCACACAAAAAACTATACATACCTTGGCCTAAACATCAGCAACACAGGTAACTTCCACAAAGCTGTGAACGATCTGAGAGACAAGAAGAGCCTTCTAAGCTATCAAAAGGCACATCAAATTCGACATACCAATTAGGATCTGGCAAAAAATACTTGAATCAGTTATATAACCTATTGCCATTTATGGTTGTGAGGTCTGGGATCCGCTCACCAACCAAGGAGTCACAAAATGGGACAAAAACCAAATTGAGACTCTGCATGCAGAATCATGCAAAAATATCCTCTGTGTACAACGTAAAACACCAAATAATGCATGCAAGCAGAATTAGGCCGATACCTGATAATTATCAAATCCAGAATAAGCTGTTAAATTCTACAACCACCTAAAAAGGAAAAGATTCCCAAACCTTCCATAATAATTTGAGAAATGAACAAAACAGAGAAATGAACCTGGAGAAGAGCCTCCTTAGCAAGCTGGTCCTGTGGCTCTGTTCACAAACACAAACAGACCCTACAGAGCCACAGGACATCAACATAATTAAACTAAACCAAATCATGAGAAAAGAAAAAGAAAATTACTTGACACATTGGAAAGAATTTACAAAAAAACTGAGCAAACTAGAATGCTATTTGGCCCTAAACAGGGAGTACACAGTGACAGAATATTAAGAAACTCACATATCTAGTGGATAAAATACCACAGTGTGCAATCACAGCAGCAAGATTTGTGACCTGTTGCCACAAGAAAAGGGCAACCAGCGAAGAACTAACACCATTGTAAATACAACCTATATTTATATTTATTTATTTTACCTTTTGTACTTTAACTATTTGCACATCATTACAACACTGTATATATATGTAATATGTAAACATGTTTCCCATGCGTGAGTGAGAGAGAGAGAAAGAGAGAGAGAGAGAGAGAGAGAGAGAGAGAGAGAGAGAGAGAGAGAGAGAGAGAGAGAGAGATAAAACAACAAGGTACAGCATATTGTTGTTCCACAAAACATAATAAGGACTCATAAAAGGACCCAATTACCCTTACCATCACGCCCAGATACATTTAACTTGTGTCCGATATATCATCGTTCTTTTCATCACCCCGCCCAGTCCCATTCCTATCCCCACCCCATCCTGCGCTCAGTGGAATTGATAACAGCGATCGATCCACCGCCACTCCCCACCCCTTCACCGACCGGGCTTCTTAGTAGCAGCAGCACCACCCCCTGGATAAAAACTGGTTAAATCAATGTTGTTTCCACATCATTTCAACCAAAAAATTCAATGCAATGATGTTGAAAACGGATTGGATTTGCAACATAAATCATCAACTTTGAACCTAAATCCAATTCATTGTTGGTTGATTTCAAGTTGAATTTACATTTGTTGGCAGCTCAACCAAATGTAAATCAAAACTAGACGTTGAACTGACGTCTGTCCCCAGTGGGACTCACAACTATAAATAACACATTTAAAATTCAACACTGTCATCATACTTAAGATATAGTATTTCACAAAATACAACAATCCAAGCAGATTTGTATTCCAAATATATTTTCACATTTACCTCGCTCTGGTGTCTCTGTCGCTATGCCTCAGAAGTCTCCTTTGAAATTGTTGACCCCAGAACAGGAGCAGGTGCTTCCAAACTCCAGAGTATGTCAGAATAAGATGATATTTCCTCGTTTGCTGAGAACAGTAAAAACAAACAAAACAGCACTTCATAGGATGCGCACCTATTGCCTTTTCCAAGACAGTAGCACAGCGATGCTTGTGTGCTGCGTTCGAGTGTGTATAGATCAGAGCGGTGCGCAGAGCGCATGCTGTGAGTATGTGTACTATGTTAGTGTTTGAGTGAGAGAGAGAGAGAGAGAGAGAGAGAGAGTTTGAGAGAGTCCACCTCAGCACAATTGGACACGGCGCACTGTCCTCTTCAACATTAGTGACTTCACATGCAAGCGGTGGAGTGAAAATGAGATAACGGGATGAGCAGACCATACCATAAACCCTATTACTATTTTCCTGTTTAAATGATGTTCTCTTCTCTTTTAGCTGAATCCGATTTTCCCAACGTTTGACCTTACTTTGGAAGCTCATCTAACTTTTTTTTTTTTACTTATTTTTAAAAATTTTTAGCCAAGTTTACTTGGAGCATCATAAACTTACTCTCATGTAATGCATTATTGCATCCCTATGTTAATTATCCTTGTTAACCAAAAGCCTTGGTAACAGCGCCATCATATAAGCACAAATCCCTCAGTGATGCAACATCAGAAGACCAAAGCCAGGCAAAGCAGCACTCACCCATCTCTTGGACATAGGCTGCTTGTTGGCAGTGTTACCTGTACAGGCTCTGGTACTGTTAACCTACAGATGGGACATGGAGGGCTTGATTAATAATCCCTGTAGGTTCTATCAGCCAGACATGATGCTGTCCTACGCACCTCTCTGATGAGAGAGGTCTGGGTTGGGCTATCCCCATGTGACAGATTACGGAGACCATACACCGCTCACCCTCTTTAATGTCTCACAGTAGCCGATACCAGTCCCTCCCAAACAAAAAAACAAACACACACACATACTGTCACTCTCTCCACATTCTCTCCACTTCCCTTGCTGTCTGTAGGACTGGGCCGGGCCCAGCTGGGGAGTAGGTTAAACTGATGGTATGACATGGTTGACAAATGATGAATAGAAAACTCTCCCTGGAGTATTCTCTCTCTCTCTGGTGCAGGACCTTTTACTGGAAAAACCACCCTGTGTAGTCCTCTCCCACTGATAGTCAGGACAACTTCTCAATGCAGTCATACTGACATCTGCTGGTATGTTTGGTTATGGTTTCAAACATGGTTGGTCTTTTTTGTTCGTTACCAAATCATGCTTATTTGTCCATTGAAAGGTTTGAACAGTTTCAAGTCAAAACACACAGTCACCGGTGTTTAATCATTCCTTTTTCTTGTAATGCAAAGCAGCCATAAGTTACTGTAACTTAATATCAGCCAGGAATAGATCTCTCTGGTCAATGTAACCTCTGTCTGTCCCTGACCTCAGACACCCCACTGATCCCCTTCACTATCTGTATTTTAAACTCTATTGAGCTCTACCAACAGACAGACCAGAGAGCTGCACTAATGGACGAGCTCAAGCTGTACTCGCTCTCTCTCTCTCTGAACTCCTTCTTCCTCAGGCTTTTAGTCACTCTAACCAACTCCATCTATCGACAACACGCCACTCTGGGTTGCCATGACATCTCATTGGGAAGATTTATATTTTAGTGGCTTTATAGGTCAAAATCACTCAGTGATGGAATTATCAGATGAGAGTTAACCTTCATAAAGGTAGAAACAGGAACATTGTCCATATGATCTCAAACTCAGATAATAAAGCACTTAGCTGGTGGAGAAAAAGGAGTGGGAATTTACATTCATTTACATTACAATACTTTGTGTAGTTTTAATGCCTGCCGTTTGGTATTGGTTAAAATGGGGGGAAAGTCCTCTCTGTGTGTTTGATCTGTATGTTACTTACTAGCCAAGGGTTTCTATTAGAGAACAACATGTCCATTGTGACTGCTGTAGGCAGAGAGTAGTGAAGATGCAAACATGGCCAAAACCCTCAAATCTATAGTCCACAGTTAGAATTATAACACGCACAGCCTTAACCTCTGCACTTGAGGGAAAATCTGAAACACTATGGTGTTAGTACATTTAAATAGGTGAGATTAGGACTGGGGATTGAAAGGTAACCAATGTAAAGAGATGTAAAATTCTGTAACTTGTTTTCAAATCCGAACACTTCTCAAATCAAATCAAATCCAATTTTAATAAAATCAAATTTTATCAGTCACATGCGCCGAATACGACAGGTGTAGTAGACCTTACAGTGAAACAAGCCCCTAACCAACAGAGCAGTTTCCAAAAATACGGATAAGAATAAGAGATAAAAAGTAACAAGTAATTAAAGAGCAGCAGTAAAAAATAACAATATATACAGGGGGCTGCCGGTACAGAGTCAATATGCGGGGGTAAGGTAATATGTACATGTAGGTAGAGTTGTTAAAGTGACTATGCATAGATGACAACAGAGAGTGGCAGTGGTGTGGAGAATGGAGGGGGCAATGCAAATAGTCTGGGTAGCCATTTTACTAGATGTTCAGGAGTCCTATGGCTTGGGGGTAGAAGCTGTTTAGAAGCCTCTTGGACCTAGACTAGGTGCTCCGGTACCGCTTGCCGTGCGGTAGCAGAGAGAACAGTCTATGACTAGGGTGGCTGGAATCTTTGACAATTTTTCGGGCCTTCCTCTGACACTGCCTGGTATAGAGGTCCTGGATGGCAGGAAGCTTGGCCCCAGTAATGTACTGGGCCATTTGCACTACCCTCACGGTCAGAGGCCGAGCAGTTGCCATACCAGGCAGTGACACAACAAGTCAAGATGCTCTCGATGGTGCAGCTGTAAAACCTTTTGAGGATCTGAGGACCCATGCCAAATCTTTTCAGTCTCCTGAGGGGGAATAGGTTTTGTCGTGTCCTCTTCATGGCTGTCTCGGTGTGCTTGGACCATGTTAGTTTGTTGGTGATGTGGACACCAAGGAACTTGAAGCTCTCAACCTGCTCCACTGCAACCCCGTGTATGAGAATGGGGGCATGCTCGGTCCTCTTTTTCCTGTAGTCCACAATCATCTCCTTTGTCTTGATCACATTGAGGGAGAGATTGTTGTCCTGCACCACATGGCCAGGTCTCTGACCTCCTCCCTATAGGCTGTCACGTTGTTGTCGGTGATCAGGCCTACCACTGTTGTGTCATCTGCGAATCTAATGATGGTGTTGGGAGTCGTGCCTGGCCGTGCAGTCATGAGTGGACAGGGAGTACAGGAGGAGGCTGAGCACGCACCCCTGAGGGGCCCCTGTGTTGAGGATCAGCGTGGCGCATGTGTTGTTACCAACCCTTACCACCTGGGGGCGGCCCGTCAAGAAGTCCAGGATCCAGTTGCAAAGGAAGGTGTTTAGTCCCCAGGGTCCTTAGCTTATTGATGAGCTTTGAGGGCACTATGGTGCTGAACACTGAGCTGTAGTCAATGAATAGCATTCTCACTTAGGTGTTCCTTTTGTCCAGGTGGGAAAGGGCAGTGTGGAGTGCAATAGACACTGCATCATCTGTGGATCTGTGGGGGAGGTATTCAAATTGGAGTGGGTCTAAGGTTTCTGGGATAATGGTATTCTGTATCCAAATGCTGCATTTCTTTCTTGTGATCATTCGACTTTTTAGTTTGAAATGATATACACACCAGTACAGCTCCCGATTGGTCTAAGGCACTGTATTTCAGTGCTAGAGGTGTCACTACAGGCTGTATCAAAACCGGCCGTGATTGAGAGTCCTGTAGGGGCGGCGCAAGTGGCCCAGCATCGTTAGGGTTTGGCCGGGGTAGCCCGTCATTGTAAATAAGAATTTGTTCTTAACTGACTTGCCTAGTTAAATAAAACACAGCGCATGCTGCTGCATCTTTATCAAGTTGCCCTCTGCAGTACCTCTTTAAAACAGCAGAGAGAAGCATAATCAAATCTATTATATATGAACATAGGCAGCTGACTAGTCCAAGATCATGTTCCCACCACATGATGACAATAACAGACAAAAGCCTTAAATAAATCACTACAGATAGAGCTTCATTGATAAGATTGAACAAAAAGAGCTTTATTCTCGTATGAGAAGCACAAATTGGAACATATAGCTTTAGGTCAGATACTAATGCAAATTAGTGAGAGACATTATGTCAAGAAACTGTACAGTTTGTACTGTGGCTCTATGATTAAAAAACAAATTCACGCCAGATGAACAGAAATAAGTCTACAGCTTCAAAGGTCTATAGCTGTGTCAGAGTGCATGCCTGAGTGTGTGTAGGATTGTGATATTCGTTGTCCTACGAGAGAAGTTAGATGACAAACAATGTATAAACTGGTGAGTTTAAATGCGCTAATTTATACTATGGTTGTCTTGTGAAGAGTACAGCATGTGAGCTGAGCTTCTGTGTGCGTGCTTTTATAAGCCGTTTTCATTGTCATGTTAAGTGAGGTTTTATTTTCAAAGTGCTTTAAAGGTGTTGAATGAAGAAACAGTGGCTGAATCGAAAAGAAGGGAAATGCATCATACTGTAACTGTGTGTATAAGAAACAACTTGTGGAGTGATTTGGGAGAAGAATCGGGAACTGCGAGAGAGGAGTGTCAGCGGCGATCGAGCGACCTACCCTCCATCAGATGTGTGTGTGTGCTGGTGTGGCTCTGTGTGTTTGTGAGCATGCTGAGAGTGTGTGTCTGTGTGGGAGTGAGGGGGTGAGCCGCCGTGGTGGCTCTCTGGTAAGGAAGGAGGGTCCTGGGCGCTCTCTGATAGGTAGAGCTGCATCACTGCCCCCTCCTGGGCTCCCTCCTTACTGCAGGACTGGCAGCTGCAGTGGAGGATCCTCTCCACCAGTTTATCCACACGAGGAGTGTTCTCAATGCCCGGGCATTCTAGAGTCACCTACACACACACACAACGTACAATGCATTACACACACAACGTACAATGCATTACACACACACACACAGCGTACAATGTATTACACACATACACAACGTACAATGCATTACACACACACACACAACGTACAATGCATTACACACACACACACACAACGTACAATGCATTACACACACACACACACACACACACACACACACTCAGGAAAAGGCATGTAGCCTAGTGGTTAGAGCACTGGGCCAGTAACTGAAAGGTTGCAAGATCGAATCCCTGAGCTGTCAAGGTAAAAATATGTTGTTCTGCCTCTGAACAAAGCTGATAACCCACTGTTCCTAGGCTGTCATTGTAAATAAGAATTTGTTCTTAACTGACTTGCCTGGTTAAAAAAATGGACAATTACTGCTGGACACTCCTACAGTCTGACAAAGCCTCAGTATCCATCTTCAAACAATGTATCCCTGAGTCATGTTGTGCTTTTAGGAATTCATGCTTGACATAGCTGCCAAACCAACAATAGGCGGGATCTGAAATAATTTGACAATGCACCATTATGGATGGAGACCATGAAAATAAATGAGTCTTGAGAAGCTTTTATGCACAGAGGAACATAACTGCTTTTAGCCAATATATAACAATCCAGAAAAAGTGCATTCCATTATCAAAGAGAGACCTTAGACAGCAGGATTATGTGGATCACATATGGAGCTGACGCACAATTGACCCCTCGTCGTTCGGGTTAGGTGAGGGTTTGGCAGGCTGGAATGTCCTTGTCCCATCACACTCTAGCGACTCCTTGTGGCGGTCGGGTGCATGCACGCAAAAGCGTCGCCAGTTGTACTGTGTTTCCGCCGACACAATGGTGCGACTGGCTTCCGGGTTAAGCGGGCAGTGTGTCAAGAAGCAATAAGGATTATTAGGTGACCGTGATGGTTTGAGGGCCAGATTGGGAATTCTTACTCTTACGATAAGTGCCATGGGATCTTTAATGACCTCAGAAAGTCAGGACACCCGTTTAACGTCCCATCCTACACAGGGCAGTGTCCCCAATCACTGCCCTGGGGCATTGGGATATTTTTTTTAGACCAGAGGAAAGAGTGCCTCATACTGGCCCTCCAACACCACTTCCAGCAGTATCTGGTCTCCCATCCAGGGACTGACCAGGACCAACCCTGCTTAGCTTCAGAAGCAAGCCAGCAGTGGTATGCAGGGTGGTATGCTGCAGGCAAATAGGTCAACTTTTGTACAATGGGGGGTAGTAGATTGACATAGGCTAGTGCTTTTGCTGTTCATTAGGACTACTCATATTGTTGGCTGATGAAAGTAAATGTGGACAGTTGTTCCAATATCTTCAACATGCACCTCGGAATTGGATAAAGACGTGCGCAGTTGCGTCCCCAATTTGTCTGTCTTCACTTGTTGCCTGTGAGAAAGACCCGATCATGTGATGGAGAGCGGTGTGAGTGAGATGAGAGGTGCTTTGGAGTGGTCAGCATTTAGGGAGATGGGCTGCCTGGATTTCTTTAGGGTGCATTATGGCCATACTAAGGGGATTCTGCCGGGAAATTCGAGGCATCATCAAGTGCTTCTCAAATTGTGAATGAGAGACTGACAAAGTGTGTACAGCCTTCGCAAAAATAAAGCAGAGCTCATGCCTTTCAAACAACTTTTTTCAAATCATCACTAGTTGCAGCCTTACAATGTATTAAAAAAAATATAGCCCAAAGTTTGTAGAACAACTGAAGTTACATAAATAACTCTAAATTAAGCATATAGGAGTGCCTGTTTCTTTATTAACGCTCAACACAGAATAGCTGCATTTGCGAACTCCCTCAAATCCTTTGGAGAAAATATCCTTTCTATTTTATTCAATTGTATTCTTCATACTTTAAAATAATGCCATGAAATTCTAAACTAATCTTGTCTGCTAAATGAACTAGTGTAGCCCACAGCCATATGTCATAGCCAGATCAGGACCTACCATAAGGACAGCTCATAGTATGCTATTCTGTATATTCTATATAACATGGATTTTTTAGACTTTTTAAAATGCAGATGTTACAAAGGTCTACATCAGTGGCTTGTAGGTGTGTGGAAGCCAAGAGATGCTAAATGTGTTTCTGTTAATGGTCAATCACGACAGTTATTTGTTTGACAATCACCGGCTGAGGAAATGACGTGACCACCACAGCCCTAGTTGTGGTCATGTGTTTATATTAAAAGAGTTGTGTTACATTATCTGGGGTTTGTGTGTGTGTGTGCGTGTGCGCGAACCTACCACTTCCCACTGTGTCTGTGCAGGCATGCAGGAATCACAGTGCACCAGGGACTCGGTGGACTGAGGGAAGGTGTTTGGGACGCTGTAGCTGAAGCACTGCCCCAGACATGCCCTGAGATGATAGGAGAGAGAGGGAGGAAAGAGAGAGGGGGGGGGGGGGGGGGGGGGGGAGATGTCCCCATTCAGCTTATATACAGTATGTGTATATTTTATGGCTGCGTTGATTCTGTTTGGAGGTGACCCATGTACATTCAAATTATAGTGCTATTTGGGTAATTTGGCCATTCAATGTCAAACTTCATTCCTGGTTTTCATTTTTAAAGTGAGTCAGTCACACTCTTGAAAATAGTATGAAATTCCTCTGCATGTCTGTGTGTGTGTGTGTGTGTGTGTGTGTGTGTGTGTGTGTGTGTGTGTGTGTGTGTGTGTGTGTGTTCCATACTGACCTGTTTTGGATAGAGCGAGGCTGGCAGCCAGTGTGCCCGACTATCTGTGTGATGTTCTTGGCCTCGCACCAAGCACTCTTGTCAGGGAACAGCGCCAGACGGTTGATGTGAGCGGGCGGTGCCGCCGAACAGAGCTCAAGCAGAGCACAGCAAATCACAATTCTTTGCCACATGATTGCACCTTAAGGAGCATAAAACATGTATTGTTATAACCACCTGAAATTATTTCTGTTAGTTCAGTTACATATGCCTAGCCTGTTGTTATGTCTTAAAAAATAATTGAAATAGCAGGCTGTTTTTGCACAAGAAACCAAATTATAAAATATGTGCCATGATTTGGGGGGGACACTTCTAGGTACAGTGGGGCAAAAAAGTATTTAGTCAGCCACCAATTCTGAAAGTTCTCACACTTAAAAAGATGAGATAGGCCTGTAATTTTCATCATAGGTACACTTCAACTATGACAGACAAAATGAGAAAAAAAATCAAGAAAATCACATGTAGGATTTTTAATTAATTTATTTGCAAATTATGGTGGAAAATAAGTATTTGTTCAATAACAAAAGTTTATCTCAATACTTTGTTATATACCCTTTGTTGGCAATGACAGAGGTCAAACGTTTTCTGTAAGTCTTCACAAGGTTTTCACACACTGTTGCTGGTATTTTGGCCCATTCCTCCAAGCAAATCTCCTCTAGAGCAGTGATGTTTTGGGTCTGTTGCTGGGCAACACGGACTTTCAACTCCCTCCAAAGATGTTCTATGGGGTTGAGATCTGGAGACTGGCTAGGCCACTCCAGGACCTTGAAATGCTTCTTACGAAGCCACTCCTTTGTTGCCCGGGCGGTGTGTTTGGGATCATTGTCATGCTGAAAGACCCAGCCACGTTTCATCTCCAATGCCCTTGCTGATGGAAGGAGGTTTTCACTCAAAATCTCACAATACATGGCCCCATTCATTCTTTCCTTTACAGTCGTCCTGGTCCCTTTGCAGAAAAACAGCCCCAAAGCATGATGTTTCCACCCCCATGCTTCACAGTAGGTATGGTGTTCTTTGGATGCAACTCAGCATTCTTGGCTGCCTAACTACTTTTTTGCCCCACTGTATATGCATAGCTTTAATTAATACATCCTGTTGCAGTTTTGCAGCATTCTGTTCTGTATCCTCTTCTTCACTCATTCATTTAAACAATTAATCATCTGCACTATGCTCACATGGCCGAATTGGCTCTGGCATTGCCTGTGAAGAAGAACAATAGTGAAGGATTGCCTGGTGAAAGTCTACACACCCCTTGCACAGTTGTCACATTTGGCTGGCTTAAAATTTAATCTAAAAAGGGATTACATTAGATTTACTTCCTACTGATCTACAGTCAAAGAAATTCAAAGAAAATGTATAGAACAATGGCTTTCCAAGAGGAGTTGAGTGTTCATGAGGGGTCCAGTCTCAGTCCTGACTTAAATCTGCTTGACAATCAATATTGCTGTCCATGAATCCCAACCAAATTTACTGAGATTGAACAAATTTAACAAAAACAAAGGATAGATGTACTGGTGTAAAGTAACTAAGTAAAAGTACTTTGAAGTACTACATAAGTCGTTTTTTGGGGTATTGGTACTTTACTATTTATATTTTTGACAACTTTTACTCCACTACATTCCTAAAGAAAATATGTACGTTTTACACCCATAGACTTTGCCTGCCACTCAAAAGTACTTGTTACATTTCGAATGCTCAGGCAGGACAGCAACATTTTACTGAGTAACTTTCACATTTACTGAAGTAATGTTCTTTTAAGGTATCTTTACTTATACTCCAGTATGACAATTGAGTACTTTTTCCACCACTGGATTTGTACTGTGTACAAACAATACTGACAAAACACCTGCTCTTTCCATGACATAGACTATCCAGTTGAATTGAGGTGAAAGCTATGATCCCTTATTTATGTCACTTGTTAAATCCTCTTCAAATCAGCATAGATGAAGGGGAGAAGACAGGTTAAAGAAATATTTTTAAACCTCAAGAACTATAATTCTGCTGGGTTTTTCACACTCAACAGTTTCCCGTGTGTATCAAGAATGGTCCACCACCCAAAGGACATCCAGCCAACTTGACACAACTGCGGGAAGCATTGGAGTCAACAGGGGCCAGCATCTCTGTGGAACTCTTTCGACACCTTGTAGAGTCCATTCCCCAATGAAATTAGGCTGTTCTGAGGGGGAAAGGGGGTGCAAATCAATATTAGGAAGGTGTTCCTAATGTTTTGTACACTCAGTGTATATTGCCTTAAGAGTTGTACAGAACTGGTAAAATCTTATTAAAAATGATGTACCGCTGTAATTGCAGCCAAAGGTGATTCCACCAAGTATTGACTCTGGGGTGTGAAGACATACACAATCAAGACATTTTCGTTGTTTTATATATTATTAATTTAGAAAGTGTTCTATAATTTTCTTTGACAATTTAAAATGTGTAGCAGATTGTGTAGATCAGTAGGAAAAAATGTATTGTAATCCTTTTTTAGATTTATTATGGCAGCAAAATGTGACAACTGTGCAAGGAGTGTGTAGACTGTCCCTAGGCACTTTAGCCCACTTGGTTCAAAGTGGCCCAGCAGAGAGTAGAAGACAGAGAGACCAAGAGGTAGAGGTGGGAGAGACGGAGATGTCTGCTTAATACCTATTTACTCTAATAAACTACGTCCACAAAAACTTATTTCTAGTTCATTTTAAAGCTGCGTAGGTCGGTTTCGTCATCTTACCAACTTCTACAAAAAAAAGTATATTTTGTTTCTTATAAAGTTGTTTGGTCACAACCTTTTGGCTGCAAACCTTTCCATGTCGTTTTATGTGTCACCTTTGAGGGCATTTTGCTGTGCCTTCAGGCAAATAACATTCCTGAAGGATTCGATATCGCTGTCCAACGACCAAATGCCCTGTGGCTGTAAAACAGAGAGCGTGAGAGGCGATTGGGGAGAGAGGGCATGACAAGAAGAAATGCGCACAAGAAGCTGTGGAAAATTTTAATAAGTGCTAATTCTACAGATGGGCTATTTCATGCATTCCAGCTCTTTTTTGGCACTAATGTAATTATGGAGATATTTGCCTTTATAGGTCTAATCACTTAAAGGAATAAACGTTTTGACTCTAAGGGCCTAGTTTATAATCAGGTCATAAGATATGTATTATGCTTAACCACACTTCTAAGAACTTGGCTACAGTGTATAGCAAAATAACTGACAAATAGGCTAATTAAATCCAGCAAATGATAATCATCAGACAGCTCCACAGAACAGAACCACAGGAAACAATTACAATGTGCTTGTCAAAAGGAAGGACAAATTACAGCTCTCAATGAAAGCAGTTTGCAACCAGGGTTCTAGCCAGGGTCTGAGTTTTAGTGAGGCCCGGAGTGAAGGGTTCCCCCTTTCCTCATCCAATACATTTTAGGAAAGTTTAAGCTCATTTTACTGCATTTCTAAAATTATATTTGGAGAACAGCAAAAAACAAGCAAAAATTAACCCAGAAATTAGCATATTGGTCACCTCAGTCGATCTACAAACACGTAGTATATCAGCTATACAATTACCCACTACCCATTAACCTATTAACTCAGCAAGGGAATAAAAAGTATAATTTCATACCTACAGAGGGATCTGTTAGCAGAAAAGGTATTTTATTAACAAAAGGTGAACAAGTACATTTGCTTTACCAATTTTTGTTGTTTTTGCAGTTTTACAGCTAATTTCCTGCAATTCTACACAATTTACAAAGGGGTGGAGAGAAGGTTTCACAGTTTTAAAGCCAATTTCCTGCAATTCTACACATTTTGCCATGACTTATACCATGTTAATATGATATAAGTGAGAGTGACTAACAAAATCAATGGGGCCCCCCTGGAGGTCAGGGCCTCTGGGCACGTGATTAGGCCTACTACAGGTTAAGATAGCTGGCTAGACTAACTAGACTAATTTACCAATCTAAAAATGTTGAACTGACATGGGCTAATTGAATGACTGTCAGTGACATATAACAAGAGGAAAACTGCTCATGCACAACCATGTTTCGAAATTGCACCTTATGTATTTTAGTATTTTATTTTTACAAAAAAAAATGTCAGAGGTTCAGACCTATGTAGCTACGGCCCTGTTTGCAACGTGACATTTTGTTGTAAAATTGTGGCAACTCTACGAGACTGACAAAAGCATAAAAAATGTGAACTTTGTGTCTGGATAGACTGTTATTTTAAAAAAAATGTTTACTTACCGTTGGGAACCACCAAAAAGCAGCAATATTCTGCTGAGACCCTTCACTAGAGCTTCAACACCCGTCTCTCCCAACCCTCTCTTGCCACCCGTCCCGCAGGAGACCGGAGAGACGATGGAGGATACGCTCTAGTTGATCATTGGAAATTGAAAATATAACTGCTTTCAGCTGAGGCAAAGATTCACCCTTGATATAATTCCTAGTCCTAGAAAACAATTACATCTTCCGCCAGTGAGAGACGGACAGATATGGAGAGGAGTGAGAAGACAGTGCGCATTAGAAACCCTATCGGTCTCTAAGTCCATCAGCATACTGGGTCCCTCCCCTCCGTGCTCTATCCCTTCCCTTATGAGTCTGTTTACACCTCTCCTCTCCAAAAACGGGAGGCTATGTCTTTTCCGTGAAGCTGTACGTTCCAAGTTCTCGCCTTTGCTTTAGTCGCTGGATTTGGGTATAGGCGCTGGATTTGGGTATAGGCGCGGCTGTGCCTCCGAACAGGAGTCCCGCTGTGTTTTTGGACTACCGAGAACGGGAGGGGGGTGAATGCGTTTGGCAGGTCTGAATTTATCAGTGTTTCAGCAAATTGAGCCCCTCTCCCTTTCCGGTCATACAACACTGCATAGGCATGACATAGGCATATATCATGGCCATATGTTCTGTGAAAAAATGGTTTTACTCATATGCACCTTCTATCAGATCTCATTGTTTTCTCTCCGAAAAAGTGTTTTTGTTATTTGACTTCTAAACTTCCTGAAAGTAACATTTTTATAAGCATATAGTAAAATGTTGCAAATAGTGACACATGCATCACTGGTGTCAGTTCACAGTGGCTGTTCTTAAGTGAGTGGAATATCTATAAAGAACCACATGAAGGAATATGGCTCGGTGGAAGTGGATATATGTAGGCAGGGCCAGTGTTCAGGTTTTGTCCCAATCTTTGAATAAGCCACTGAAGAACACCTTGGAAACCATGAATGGACCCTCCAATAAATCTATTGAGCAAGTAAGCGCCAGAAAGTAATGAAAACCAGCAGATGCTGTAGCTCTTTAGTGCCTCGTGAGCTGTGCACCTCTTCAGCAGTCAGTCAGTGTCCCAGACTTCCAGTGGTTATTTTGCATAATGGAGGAATGTTGCTTCTCAATGATCATTTCTAACAGAAATTTGCTCAATGGCCACTGCAGTCCCTCATCCTACCATGACGGTACTCTGTTATCCTCAAATAAACTCTGCATGCTGGACTGGCACCTCTCTGACCTCCCTCTTCTGGCAGTAGAACAGACCACATCTGATGGAAAATGGTTGTAATTATGATGCTGACGTATATGATATCTGAACCAGCTGTGTTTTCTGATTAGTGGCAAGGTTATTAGTGATTATGACTGTCTTCTGGAGAATCTGGCAGACAGGCACAGACAGGTACACAATTATGTCCTAGAAATCTACCCCCCTCTTCCCTCCACAGGTGTGCAGCTTGGATTGTATCCACAAGCACCCGTACCAGTGTTCTGCGCTTCACTTGAAGACAATACTTTGATAGGCAGGGGAAGAGTGAAATAGAGGAACCTTTTTTTGAGATAATAATGTTTGTACCATGTTGTGTTGTTACTATGTTGTCATGTGGTGTTGCTTCCATGCTGTGTTGGCATCTTAGGTCTCTATTTATGTAGTGTTGTCTCTCGTCGTGATGTGTGTTTTGTCCTATTTTCTTTAATCCCCTGTCCCTGCAGGAGGCCGTCATTGTAAATAAGACTTTATTCCTAACTGACTTGCCTTGTTAAATAAAAAATGTCAACATATACTCCTTACTTTTTGATGAATGCTTTGCAGAATGCATGCGTGAGTGTTTACATGTATGTGTGTGTAAGAGTGTCTGTGTGAAATAATGTTTATATACACACACACGACTGTTGAAGAACGTATTGTATCTATTATGGAGAGATACACGTGAATGTGATTTTTAAATTGATTATGTGGTATAAATACAGTATGTGTTTGAGATTGTATATGTATGCCTGGGCATATCTGGATGTGTGCTGTATGTAATGTCTATAGTTTAAGCTCATGAGGGAGCATGTGAGTTTGTACACGTGTATGAATGTGTGTTTGAATAAGTGCCTTGAAGTGAAAGTGTGAACGTGTTTCTCACTCTCTGTGTGTGTGTGTGTGTGTGTGTGTGTGTGGAACAATGGGTGTGTGTGTGTGTGTGTGTGTGTGTGTTTTCAGACGTGCACGGTGCAGTACTCACCTGTTAGTAATAAGAGCTGAGCTTCAGTCCAGCACTGACATTCTAGAACATTCCACAAATTCTGCTGCTCCAGGGGGCTGGACAAACACACACTCACTTACAGACACATACACACAGTGCTGACAATGAACACACAGGTATAGAAGATTGCTCACAAGACACACAAGCTAGCATGATCCGTCGCCACGCAGCACCACCTACACAATCACTGTCAACACACACATGCACGTACACACACACAGGTTCTCTGCCATCGCCAGCCTCCCAAACACTCCCATATGAGGTCAGACTGCATGGCGTTGCAGATAAGACTTTCACCTGGAACAATGTATATCGCCCTTCTTGCCAGTGCAACATTGGTAACATGTCCTACAGTTTCTCCACTGAAACTATTTGTGGTAGTGCTAGATGGTAGCAATGCACAATAGCTACTATTCAGGGGTGCAACTTTGGTTTTAGAAGTGTGGGGGGGGACATGTCCCCCCATCCCCAATGAAAGTTTCACCCTGATATTAATGATAGTGCTAATTAGTTGTAATGCTGCACATGATAGATACAAAATCCATGATCACCCCCCCTCCATCATCCATGGCTTCATTTTCTTTAGCTATCTTTTTTCCCCTGCTTCCCTTGAGCTGAAGCTGGCTTCCATTCTAAAACAGCAGGAGTTTAACTCTCCTACTCATTAAGACACAAAATACTTAAATTCCCCCCTGCTCTCTCCCTCCCACACCAAGCTTGCCAAAGTAATTTCAAAATACAGATGTTATTTGTGAGCACTCAAATACTTTATTGACACAGATGACAAAAGTAACTTAGGATATTTCTGTCAAATTCTTCAATACTGTTTTATTAAATATATACATATCGACTGCCCTGAGACTCACACAGTAATTACATTGGGTGGCAGGGAGACAGAGTTCTGTCCAAAATAATGAGGACGAGACAGCAACTTCTACATCAGCCAACTCATCAGTCTTCTACTGTTCCTGAAAGACAAAAATAACAGTAATTGTATTATGTGCAATTATTGTTGAGGACAAAAGATGGGATACTGTGTTTCAAACTTAATGGCATCGACCTTGGTCATGACGTGTGTGATTTGCTCACCTTCACCATGTGGCCATGGAGTAGGTAAGGTGACCTGAAGTCCTGCTGGCAGTTGGAGTAGCCCATGCCCAGCCCCACACCCAAGCCAAACACCACTGGCCATGTGCGCCCTGAAGATGGGATGGACAATTCACTTTAATAAACAAACCATAACTCCCACAAAGATCTACACATGGTCAGTGTTATTAAAAAGCACTAATTACTATGACTGTTCCCTGCTGTCTGAGGCAATACTCACGTTTGAAGAAGAGAACTGAAAACACAATCCCCACACCAAGGCCGGTGGCTACAGCGAGGGAGAGAGAAAGAGAGTGAGAGAGAGATGCATAAACTTCGACAGAAGAACAGACAAAAACCAACTCAGCAGCACACCCTATGATTAAGTATTGGGGTGATGCACACATACACACAGGTACATAATTCCCTGGTGTGCTCCAAATTAAAACTTCTCTAACAAGTTGGGGGGGGGGCAACATGGCCCCTAACCCCAGAGCTGGTTAACAGCACCTGTCAGCCAGACATGGTTCATTAGAGAGAGAAAGTGGAAGAAGACGAGGAAATGCATGTGAAAATGAACTTAATTGAAAAGAAAAAAATGGAAATGGAGTGAAAAGGGAGAGGAGATGTCTGGGGGTAGGAGGAGCTAGTGCTGATGAAGGACAGACACAAAGAGGGAGGAGAGATGGGGGGATAGAGGACAGGCAGTGTGATCTAGAGATCTGGGATGTGTATGTAAGGGAGAGTGAGGGTCCAGGTGGGTTGATGTGATCTCCATGACTAGGAGGTGGACAGACAAACTGATCAGGCACCACACAAACAGACCAAGTAAGTGTGGACCAGAGGGGGAGCTTGAGGAGGAGGAATGTGTTTGTGTTCTTAGCTTCACCTCGCTATGGGCCTCGCCCCACCCAGCTCTGGGCCAGCCATCGCAGAAACACATAAAAACAACAGTTTGGGCCCCTTCACTTCTTAATTGGATTCAGAGAGCTATGCAGCATGACGATGCGCCGTTGCCAAAGCACTCAGACGCTGCTCCCTCCGCCAGGATTACACAACTTACACATGTCAAACAAGACCACAGAAAACGACATCCCACATCTTTATTGCTGCTGACAAACATAAAATCATGCTCCTCTTCACCCCTCCCCCTCTTTCCAGTCCAAGATTTATGATTTACAGACTCAGCTTGTCTCTTTAACCCCACTCCCCCTCTTAATCTCCCCATTTCTCCTCCTTCCGCTCCTCCCCCTTCCTGTGATAGTTGCCGAAATGCAGTGAAGTTGGCCAAATATGAAGCCAGATCTGCAACAGATTTACAGTTATGAATCTCTAGCCACACAGTGTGATCAAAATCTAAAACCTGGAAATTAGGAGGTTCTCATGGCTAGTTGCTCCAAAGCTAGCTGACATTCCAAGACCATGGCCAAATTCCTGGGTTTACAAAGGATGAGAATTAAAATCCCTCTGAGGAAAAGCACTACTCAAATGGCCTCTAATTTCCCCAGATATTGTGATTGGAAAGGGTGCCTTATTCTCATCAGTTCAACATCAGAATGTGTGACATGTTCTTGGACATTATTATGGATATTGGACTCTACCGTCACACTCCACATGCATGATTAAAATGTTTTATCCCCAACACGAACCAGCAAGTGTAATAGTAAAGTAACATTTAGACAACATAGGTCAGGGATCAGGCTAGTGCTAACTATACTGTCTGCACTGACCTTTCTGTAAAGTGTAGTAACAGTTTACATTAACTGTAAGTTTATTAATCCTCATTACACATCATATATCAGCAGAATGAAATTAACAGAATGAAAAAGTATAAAATGTACCGAGCACTACTGTAAATCGCTCTGGATAAGAGTGTCTGCTAAATGACTAAAATGTCAATGTAAATGACATAACTACATAGAACATAATTAAAGCTTGATTTATGTACTCATAGTAATGTGGGTATTCCAATAACACTGGCTATGTTTTGATCGAAGAAGCTCTAGATGGGCTTGATAAAGAGCATACAGTTCAGGTGCATCATGTATAGTTTGTTTAATCATATTAAGCTATCGAGACTAAAGGACTCAATGTCATATGCAAGTCTCAGTATTTCTTAGATTTTTTTAATCAAGGCAATAAGCAACAACACTGTCTGTCCATAGCCAATACTGTGCCTAAGTCTCTCTCTGAAGATCTCTCTCTGACATGAAAGAGGATGAGACAAGGCTAGGCCAGGGTAAATGATGGGATGAAATTGTTAACAGATGCATTGATGAGCTATAGGTATCTTGTCAGCAGCACAACATAAGCCATGTGGAATGTTGCCAAGAGGTCTATGGATGTTGCTTGGTACTTGCATCAGTGGCACAGTGGAGTGAAGTTCATGATGAGAATGGACGGTGGCTCGGGGCAATGACAGACACACATCCAAGACAGGGGTGTATTTATTACGTCTTGCAAGAGAAACCATTTGAAAACGAAACGGAAGCAAACAGAGCAAACGGAACGAAATGGGGAGAGATCTACCTGAATTTGTCAAACAGAAGCTCTCGTTTTTGCAGCAAAACTTTTCCCATTTTGAGTCAAATGTATCTGTTGCTAATCGTTTTGCAACAGGCAAAACGATTTTCAACAGAATCTGTGTAATGAACACACCAGTTAGTTAGTTCCCTGTGACCTGCATTGCAGTTAGGGATTCTGGTAACATTTTACTGCATGACATTGTATCAGTTATAGCATTAACAGTTCTGTAATAGAAACATTGTAGCAAAGGCTTAAATTAGGGCGTGAAGGGCACGAGATCTGAGTGTTTCAAGGACTTGACGCAGAATAATAAAAAACAGAGGACCTGCGAACGCAAATGTTTGGGTCCGCTTCCGCAACACAATAGCCTATAATATAATTTCTACAACAAATCAATCAGCCCAAAAAATATAGCTATGTTAATGAGCTTTTGGTTTGAAATGGCAATTGACCTCACCGGGTGACGTTATACGGCCCACACCATGTGATGACAGGTGGCCTTGCTAAGATCATGCACCTAGTCCCCGGCTTACACCGCCGTGTTTTAGGTTGTACGCTGTTAGGAATATATTTCTCAATAGATGCATTTTTCAAAATGTAGATATTTACCTAACTTTACAGCGCTATCAGCTAGGCATCGGTCCCACTTCCGTCCTTGTTCCTCGGCCATGTCTTAAACTGCTACCCGTCAGACGATAAAATCTTCAAAAACCGCGAGATTTGGTTCATGTGATCCTACGTCACGCTTCTTCCTCCTCGTCTTCTTCTTCTTCTCCTTCTTTAAAGTTTAGATTACAACTATTGGTGTATTGCCGCCACCTACTGTACAGGGTATATAACAACCATCCCACTCCTTCAGTCACATCCCTTTATTTAAGTGGGCAAGTCAGTTAAAGAACAAATTCTTATTTACAATGGCGGCCTATAAAAAGGCAAAAGGCCTCCTGCGGGGATGGAGGCTGGGATTAAAAATAAAAATATAGGAAAAAACACACATCATGACGAGAGAGACAACACTACATAAAAAGAGACCTAAGACAACAACATAGCATGGCAGCAACACATGACAACACACCATGGTAGCAACACAACATGACAACAACATGGTAGCAACACAGCATGGCAGCAGCACAACATGGTAGCAGCACAAAACATTATTGTGCATTCCCTACACATACTCAGGTGCCTGTGAGGAAGGAGCATTCATCGACGGGATTCCTTGTATGCCTCTGCAGTAAAATCCCCAAAATGTACAAAAAAAATTCTCAGCCGCACAAAATGATGCCTATTTTCGCAGAATTCCATTCCGTTTGCACTGTGCAGTTGACAACCAAAGTAATAAACATCCACCTTCTTATTAACATGCAACGTGTTAGGATCCCTCTGTTGACAATTAATATCACCTTTTGACTCTACTCCTACTACCATTACTTCTTCATCTTCACTCCTTTCTTCCACTCTTGTCAACACCTCCGGATAGGTGACATTCTGGACAGCCCTTATTCTTGCCACCTCCCTCTCCTTCACCTGACAGGACACTTCAGAAATTCAAGTGCATGTTCACCATCACAATTGCAGCATTTACACTCAGCTGGCATATAATACTACTCCCGTCTACATACACTTGACACATTACCGAATAATTGACATTTATCACACTGCATGTGTTTGGGCACGAATGTCTCTCACAGAGTTGGAGCGAAAACCTCCAGGAGGTTAGCAGGGTTGGAGAGCCCTGCACTAAAGTAGATCTCAGAGTACTTTGTTGAGGGAAGCTTTATTATGACCAAACAATGAGGTGAGAGGCATTACAACAATTTGGCCCATATCCACAAAGCATCTCAGAAAAGGTCCTATTTGAATCTTGTTCAAATCTGTTTTAAGACAACAACAAAAACTTCCAGCTCAGAGTAGGTATTAGGATGATGTTAAGACACTGTCCAGACAAACTCTCAGCCAGGAGTAAAATGAACTAATACAAGTTTATCTCAGGTGGTAATCAAAACAGTTTGAGATACCACAAAGGAAAGATAGTGATGATGAAACCCTTTGATGGCGCCATAGACAATGATAAAGGCCTCTAGTGGCCAAAAGGCCAAATTAGCATGGGAAACGCCATAGAGATAAATAGTAATGGTGTCTTTTTGTAGGCACTAACTCCACCATGGTTCATTGGACAAAGCCTATGCAGAAAATGAATTGGGTTTTTGGATTTTGGGGGGATAAACGCCAAAAATTAGGTCTGTAACTAACACAGGCATAGGAGATCTTATACGTTTTGTTCTATGAGATCATCTTCATCAGCTAACATCACTTTTTGTGAATTTGGAAGAATTTATTCAATTTTTTTGAAAAGCACATGAAGTATATAAAGGCTTCATAATTCATAACTGCTATTATCTCATAAAACATAACTTATAAGATTTCCTAAGCATGTTAACCTCAGACCTTATTTTCTGTGTTTATTCCAAAATCCTATTCTTTCACCATTCATTTTACGAGTTTTAGGATGACAAGTTGGCGAGCGCTATTGAGGGCTTCCACCATAATGTAGACAACTGGGTGGGACATCCGACTTCATTGGCTGATCCCTCCTAGTGATCATGTTGGAGTCATGTCCAACCAGGTCATCAGAAGGGATCAGCCAATCATGAAGAAGAAAATTGACTACTTTAAAATTGAGATAGCTTCAATGGCACTGCCAATGCTGTCACATACACTATAATGGCACAGCTACAAAGATGAGTCCTATCTACATGTACAAATGACCCCGACTAACCTGTACCCCTGCACATTGACTCGGTACCAATACCCCCTGTATATAGCCTCATTAATGTTATTTTATTGTGTTACTTATTTTATTTGTATTTTATTTTTTACTTTAGTTTATTTAGTAAATATTTTCTTAAAACTTCATTGTTGGTTAAAGGCTTGTAAGTAAGCATTTCACGGTAAGGTAACCTGTTGTATTCGGCGCATGTGAAAAATAACATTTGATTTGAGTCCTCTATCTATCTCTATGGAAGGTGTTAATTTACTTTGTTGCAAAAGATGGCAGGAATAAATAACCAATCGCGATGAGGCATCGAAAATGAACTCATTCCCTCCCCACATGCCCCACAACTACGACAACATAACCAACAAAAACGGGTCACAGCTACTGCAGCTCTGTCGGACGCCGGGTACGTACATAGTCAATAGTAGGCCTCGAGGGGACTCCTATGGTAGATACACCTAGAGCTCATCTCTTGGCAGTAGTGCTGTAGACTACTTTATCACTGGCCTCAACCCATAGTCTCTTAGAGCGTACACAGTCAATCAGATCACAGCAAAATCACACTCCACTTGAACAGAGCTTTGCGCAATCATGCGGCATAAAAGACAAAGGAAGTTAATGATATTAAGAAATTATATAGATGGAAGGAATGTAGTGTGGAAATCTACCAAAAAACAATTAGGCAACAGCAAATTCAATCCCTTCTAGACAATCCACAAAAGTGAAGACAATTTTGACCCCAATAATTACCATGGAATATGTGTCAACAGCAACCTTGGGACAATCCTCTGCGTTATCATTAACCACAGACTCTGACATTTCCTCAGCGAAAACAATGTACTGAGCAAATGTCAAATTGGCTTTTTAACAAATTACCATACAACAGACCACACATTCACACTGCACACCCTAATTGACAAACAAACAAACCAAAACAAAGGCAAAGGCAAAGTCTTCTCATGCTTTGTTGAATTCAGAAAAGCTTTTGATACAATTTGGCATGAGGGCCTGCTATACAAATTGATGGAAAGTGGTGTTTGGGGAAAAACATACGACATTATAAAATCCGTGTACACAAACAACAAGTGTGTGTTAAACATTTTTATTTTTATTTTATTTCACCTTTATTTAACCAGATAAGCTAGCTGGCCAAGATAAAGCAAAGCAGTGCGGCAGAAACAACAACAAAAAACTAAAACCAGCGTACAGTCAATAACACAATAGAAAAAAAAAAAAGTCTATATACAGTTTGTGCAAATGGCATGAGGAGGAAAGGCAATAAATAGGCCATAGTAGCAAAGTAATTACAATTTAGCATTAACACTGGAGTGATAGATGAGCAGATGATGATGAGCAGATGATGGTGTGTAAGTAGTGATACCGGTGTGCAAAAGTGCAGCAAAGTAAATAAAAACAATATGGGGATGAGGTAGGTAGATTCGGTGGGCTATTTACAGATGGACTATGTACATCTGCAGGGATCGGTTAGCTGCTCAGATAGCTGATGTTTAAAGTTAGTGAGGGAAATGTAAGTCTCCAGCTTCAGCGATTTTTGCAATTCGTTCCAGTCACTGGCAGCAGAGAACTGGAAGGAAAGGCGGCCAAAGGAGGTGTTGGCTTTGGGGATGATGTTGGAGGAATTATATTCCTATGTGTTCATTAACCAATTCAATTATAACAAAGCAAAACACTTTGTCCGTTTCCAAGAATTTGTCAGGTTCTTATTTGCATAAAATAGGACAAAGATCAGTCTCAAAATTAATCAATAGCGTTTATTCCGGAGAGCTCTACTTAAAATACCATGTACATTAGTTTATATATCACACATAACGTCATAGCGTCTTAAATGTCCCTCCTCCTCTCCGACAAGGACAAAGCTGCTTCAAAAGTCCATTCCAACCCACTAAAGCACATACAGTGCCTTGTGAAAGTATTCGGCCCCCTTGAACTTTGCGACATTTTGCCACATTTCAGGCTTCAAACATAAAGATATAAAACTGTATTTTTTTGTAAAGAATCAACAACAAGTGGGACACAATCATGAAGTGGAACGACATTTATTGGATATTTCAAACTTTTTTAACAAATCAAAAACTGAAAAATTGGACGTGCAACATTATTCAGCCCCTTTACTTTCAGTGCAGCAAACACTCTCCACAAGTTCAGTGAGGATCTCTGAATGATCCAATGTTGACCTAAATGACTAATGATGATAAATACAATCCACCTGTGTGTAATCAAGTCTCCGTATAAATGCACCTGCACTGTGATAGTCTCAGAGGTCCGTCAAAAGCGCAGAGAGCATCATGAAGAACAAGGAACACACCAGGCAGGTCCGAGATACTGTTGTGAAGAAGTTTAAAGCCGGATTTGGATACAAAAAGATTTCCCAATCTTTAAACATCCCAAGGAGCACTGTGCAAGCGATAATATTGAAATGGAAGGAGTATCAGACCACTGCAAATCTACCAAGACCTGGCCGTCCTTCTAAACTTTCAGCTCATACAAGGAGAAGACTGATCAGAGATGCAGCCAAGAGGCCCATGATCACTCTGGATGAACTGCAGAGATCTACAGCTGAGGTGGGAGACTCTGTCCATAGGACAACAATCAGTCGTATATTGCACAAATCTGGCCTTTATGGAAGAGTGGCAAGAAGAAAGCCATTTCTTAAAGATATCCATAAAAAGTGTTGTTTAAAGTTTGCCACAAGCCACCTGGGAGACACACCAAACATGTGGAAGAAGGTGCTCTGGTCAGATGAAACCAAAATTGAACTTTTTGGCAACAATGCAAAACGTTATGTTTGGCGTAAAAGCAACACAGCTGAACACACCATCCCACTGTCAAACATGGTGGTGGCAGCATCATGGTTTGGGCTGCTTTTCTTCAGCAGGGACAGGGAAGATGGTTAAAATTGATGGGAAGATGGATGGAGCCAAATACAGGACCATTCTGGAAGAAAACCTGATGGAGTCTGCAAAAGACCTGAGACTGGGACGTGTGTTTTGTCTTCCAACAAGACAATGATCCAAAACATAAAGCAAAATCTACAATGGAATGGTTAAAAAATAAACATATCCAGGTGTTAGAATGGCCAAGTCAAAGTCCAGACCTGAATCCAATCGAGAATCTGTGGAAAGAACTGAAAACTGCTGTTCACAAATGCTCTCCATCCAACCTCACTGAGCTCGAGCTGTTTTGCAAGGAGGAATGGGAAAAAATGTCAGTCTCTCGATGTGCAAAACTGATAGAGACATGCCCCAAGCGACTTACAGCTGTAATCGCAGCAAAAGATGGCGCTACAAAGTATTAACTTAAGGGGGCTGAATAATTTTGCACGCCCAATTTTTCAGTTTTTGATTTGTTAAAAAAGTTAGAAAAATCCAATAAATGTCGTTCCACTTCATGATTGTGTCCCACTTGTTGTTGATTCTTCACAAAAAAATACAGTTTTATATATTTATGTTTGAAGCCTGAAATGTGGCAAAAGGTCGCAAAGTTCAAGGGGGCCGAATACTTTCGCAAGGCACTGTACATTACACACTATATCTGGATTATCTCCTGAAGTCTCACCACAGACCACTTACCACTTAGCTGACAGTTCCAGTCCCCCCCAGATACGGAAAACCTGGAGGGGCTCTCGCTGTCCTATTTTATCTCCACAGAGTTATAGCTGGGTCTGTTCAAACATAGGTTAAGGATTCTCTTTGCTTACTTTCAGGTACACACATACATTCCTTCATCGACAATGGTTATCATTTCTAATTGCCCCTTGTCCATGCTACATAACCTCTAATCCTAATGGTTAAGTTTCTGGGTAGAATTATTTAATCATTTATCTTAAACCTTGATAAAATATCTTAACAGATGACCAGTGAGATATACCTGCAGGAGCGCGTGCTACGGGTGGGTGTTGTTATGGTCACCAGTGAGCTGAGTTAGCATAGACTTTACCTAGCATAGACTTATAGATGACCTGGAGCCAGTGGGTCTGGTGACGAATATGTAGCGAGGGCCAGCCGAGTAGAGCATACAGGTCACAGTGGTGGGTGGTATAAGGTGCTTTGGTAACAAAACGGATGGCACTGTGATAGACTGCATCCAGTTTGCTGAGTAGAGTATTGGAAGCTATTTTGTAGATGACGTTGCCGAAGTCGAGGATCGGTAGGATAGTCAATTTTACTAGGGTAAGTTTGGCGGCATGAGTGAAGGAGGCTTTGTTGCGAAATAGAAAGCCGATTCTAGATTTGATTTTGGATTGGAGATGTTTGATATGAGTCTGGAAGGAGAGTTTACAGTCTAGCCAGACACCTAGGTATTTGTAGTTGTCCACGTATTCTAGGTCAGAACCGTCCAGAGTAGTGATGCTAGTCGGGCGGGTGGGTGCGGGCAGCAAACGGTTGAAAAGCATGCATTTGGTTTTGCTAGCTTTTAAGAGCAGTTGGAGGCCACAGAAGGAGTGTTGTATGGAATTGAAGCTCGTAACACAGTGTCCAAAAAAGGGCCAGATGTATACAGAATGGTGTCGTCTGCGTAGAGGTGGATCAGGGAATCAACCACAGCAAGAGCGACATTGCTGATATATTGTTGATATATACAGAGAAAAGAGTCAGCCCGAGAATTGAACCCTGTGGTACCCCATAGAGACTGTTGATTGATTAAAAATAAAAAAAATCTTTCCACAGGGCCAGGGGGTGAGACAGGAATGCAGCTTAAGCCCCACCCTGTTCAACATATATGTCAACGAATTGGAGAGGGTACTAGAACAGTCTGCAGCATCCAGCCTCACCCTACTAGAATCTGGAGTCAAATGTCTACTGTTTGTTGATGATCTGGTGCTTCTGTCCCTAACCAAGGCGGGCCTACAGCAGCACCTAGACCTAGATCACTTTGGTGATGTCATTTACAAAGCCTCCAACATTCTACTCAGCAAACTGGATGTAGTCTATCACAGTGCCATTCGTTTTGTCACCAAAGCCCCATATTCTACCCACCACTGCGACCTGTATGCTCTCATTGGCTGGCCCTCACTGCATATTCGTCGCCAAACCCACTGGCTCCAGGTTATCTATAGGTCTATGCTCGGTAATGCCCCACCTTATCTCAGCTCACTGGTCACCATAGCAACACCCACCCGTAGCACGCGCTCCAGCAGGTATATTTCACTGGTTATCCCCAAAGACACCACTTCCTTTGGCCGCCTTTCCTTCCAGTTTTCTGCTGCCAATGACTGGAACAAATTGCAAAAATCACTAAAGCTGTTGTCTTATATCTCCCTCTCTAACTTTAAGCATCAGCTGTCAGAGCAGCTTACAGATCTCTGTACCTGTACACAGCCAATCTGTAAATAGCACACCCAACTACCTCATCCCCATATTGTTACTTATCCTCTTGCTCTTTTGCACCCCAGTATCTCTACTTGCACATCATCATCTGCACATCTATCACTCCAGTGTTAATGCTAAATTGTAATTATTTCAACCACTATGGCCTATTTATTGCCTTACCTCCCTATTCTTCTACATTTGCACACACTGTACAGATTTTTGTATTGTGTTATTTACTGTACGTTTGTTTATGTGTAACACCGTGTTGTTGTTTTTGTCGCACTGCTTTGCTTTATCTTGGCCAGGTTGCAGTTGTAAATGAGAACTTGTTCTCAACTGGCCTACCTGGTTAAATAAAGGTGAAATTTAAAAAATGAAACATTTTAAAAAGACAGACGACAATCAATGCAGCAGCTAGGAACAGAGCTGGGGAACTGACAAGTCCAGGTGAGTCCAATAATTTGCTGATGAGCGTGATGAGGTAAGGCAGGTGTGCGTAATGATGGTGGCAGGAGTGCGTAATGCTGGGGTGCCTGGCGCCTTTGAGTGCCAGGGAAAGGGAGCGGGAGCAGGCGTCACAATTTCACTTGCTTTGGCAATGTAAACATATGTTTCCCATACCAATAAAGCCCTTAAATTGAATGGAACTCTATACCACGCTCCATAAAACCACGTTGAATGTGACATAGTCCTACTTCCAATGTTGCAATGGTAAAACGTTTTATATAAATTTCACCTAACGCAATCACTCTACCTACTCTTAATTATTGCCTAGTATGTTAGCATGCATAACTCTTTTTTAACCAATTCTGTTAGCCTATATATCAACACACGTCACTCCTGTTTTAATCGCTTTGGTACAGTAGGCATCATGTCGCTTACCGATAATGTTGCTGAGATGCATACAACGTTTGAAAGGTCTATCATTTTCAACATAAGCCCACGTTAATGTATACTTTAACATTATATTATGTGAGCGAAACATACAAATAAAACATGAACAAATGTATAAAACATTTTCCTTATGATTTTTTTTGAGCACTAATGTTACTACAACAACAAAAATACTTAAATACATGTCATTTTGTCCTTGAAACATTTAATTGAAATATACTGTAGAATTCCATTCATCCCTATTTGTTATAAGAACAATAAGAACAAATTCTTATTTACAAAGACAGCCTAACCCGGACAACACTGGGCCAATTGTGCACAGCCGTATGGGACTTCCAATCACAGCCAGTTGTAATACAGACTGGAATAGAACCTGGGTCTGTAGTGATGCCTCTAGCACTGCGATGCAGTTCCTTAGACCGCTGCACCACTGGGGAGCCCATGGACTGCTCCTACAGGGGAGTGCCAATATGGCCGACCGCTGTCTTCAAAACCCTCTCAATACATTTTGTTTTAAATTTAAAAATAAAAAATAAATTATATGTTTTTTAAATTTGTATTATTCATAATACAAAAATCAACTTACATTGCTACATCAAACATGTCTAGCAAACCAAACACAGGTCAATGGCCAATACATTGCTTCTGTATTCCAGGGTTTGAATACATCATTGGTACCCCCTCCCCTACTCTCCCTCCTCTATCGCCCTCTTCTCGTCCCTCTGTTTATCTACTCTTTACCATTCACCACTCCTCTCCTTTCCATACTTGGCAATCCCTTACTTACTCCTTTCCGATTGGCTGTTTCAGAGAAGGAGTGGAGTGACCCGGACATGCAATCTCCGCTTTTTTCACCGTCTCCCTTCCTGTGTTTCCACTAGTTACCACAGCCACAAAGGTCAGATTGGCCATATCGTAAAAATTCATGAAAAATAAAACGTCACTTTTGGTCTTAATTTAAGGTTATGGTTATTCACAACGTTATCAGTGTGGTTACGGTTAGGGTTACGTTTAAGATCAGGTAAAAACTTTTTTTTTTAATAGAAATGGGTGGGGCTTATAACTTTGTGACTGTGGTAAGTAGTGACGATCCCCCTTCCTGTACCCGGTTGAGGAAGTTAATTCGCTGACAGGGCTGGGTTCCGTGAGGGAGGCGAAAGAAACATAATTTACATGGTGGGGATAAAAACAACAACAGTATAGAAGAACAAGTTGTGCAAGCACAATAAAACGTACGTGTAAAGCATATTTCCTCTCCGAGATCGTCACTGAGCGCCGCAGACATGGTAAGGCCGCGGAGACGAGCTGGAGGAATGGGTCGTTTTTGGTGGGGCTGCTAAGGGATATTAGCCAGCTAGCATGCCATCTGTCCTTTTATAGGAAGTGCTGTGTTACGTTTCGACAGAGGCTTATACATTATCTACCCACAGTTAGCTAAACGACCTAGCTATGAATATTACTCCGATTTTCATTGTTAACTAACTAGCCAGCTTGATGTTCCGCGCGCAGAATAAAGTTACAGGATGTTTTGGATTGAGAAACTAGTTCGGGGATTAAAGGGGTCTCGCTCTCGCTACCCCCTCTTCTTGCAGACACACACACCATGGTTAAAATAGTACAAGCGCTGGGTTGCCTGTCGCTAAAATCGGCCTGCTCCGCCCCTTCCCTCCTTTGGATTTCAGGCGACGTGTAAACCACAGCTCAACTTTTCATTGACTTCAACAATGTGAATTACGTTCAGTAGCTTTTGTTGACTTTACTGTCAGTGTAACTTTTTGTAGAACACGTTTAATAATGTAACTGAAATTGTTTCATGAAATAATTCACCAACATCCTTTCAATGTTAGGCATATTGTGGTGCACCTGACAAAATATATTCAACCACCATTGTCACGTGCATGGCAATTCAAATCAAATCAAAGTTTATTTGTCACGTGCGCGGAATACAACGGGTGTAGTAGACCTTACAGTGAAATGCTTACTTACAGGCTCTAACCAATAGTGCATAAAAGGTGAACAGTAGGTAAGTAAATAAATAAAACAGTGAAAAATAACAGTAGCAATTATTTTCTGACTATAGGCCTATATTATGGGGCAGGTAGCCTCGAGGTTAGAGCATTGAGCCAGTAAACAAAAGGTGGATTGTTTGAGTACCAGAGCTGACAAGTTGAAAACATTTTAACAAATATTTCACTGTGCCCTTGAGCAAGGCACTTAACTCAAATTACTCCAGGGATGCTGTACAATGGTGACCCTAGCCATGACCCCACTTCCTGCAGGGGAGTTGGGATATGCAAAAAAACATTACAATTACACACTTGTTTATTATTATTTTAAACACGAAGTAATGTGACTGGCTTGTCACCAACAAATCTAACTAGCTACATTCACACCTCAAACTCCACTCTACTCCTTTTATGAATGTTTCACACTTGGAATGAAGGTCTAATACAATATAATGGAGAGCAGATTGCTTATCTCCCCAGCCACCCGCTGACCTCATCCATCATGTTGGTCCATCCTCGCTGCTCTTCTCAGCCCCCGGGGCAGTTGGTCCGGCAGTGTTTACACTGAGACTAGGGCATTGGTAAACAGTGTCAGGGAGTGCAGGTGTCGTCTGAACAAGACTGATTCATCTGCCTAGAAATAACCCAAAAGTGTGAGAAGGGCATGCAGTACATGATCTGAAAACCTTGGCTGTGTTCAGGAGAAAGGAGACTGAAGTTTGTTTAGGGAAGGAATGCTTTTGTCTGTGTGATTCTCCTATAGCCAGCTGCTCTTCTCTGGCTTGTATCTACCTTGGTTTCATCTGATGACTTGGCATTTGATTTTGGATTTATTAGGATCCCCATTAGCCGACGCCAATGGTGACATCTAGTTTAACTGGGTTCTGACATGTATAACACGACATTCGGCAAGACTTTACAATTTACATACACATGTTAATGTTTTAAAATGTATCTATCAGTTACACATACATGTCAGTAGGTCAAATGGGGGAGAGGCGTTGTGCTGTGAGATTTTGGTTTTTGAAACCAGGTTTTCTGCACTAGTGCTATATAAGATGGAAAGGAGTTCCATGCACTCGTGGCTCTGTATAATACTGTACGTTTCCATGAATTTGTTCTGGACCTGGGGACTGTGAAAAGACCCCTGGTGGCATGTCTGGTCGGGTAAGTGTGTGTGCTGTGTGTAAGTTGGCGACGCAAACAATTTGGAATTTCCTGCACATTCTTTCTTATAAAAACAAGTGACACAGTCAGTCTTTCCTCAACTCTTAGCCAAGAGAGACTGGCATGTGTAGTATTAATATTAGCCCTCTGATTACAATGAAGAGCAAGATGTGCCTCTCTGTTTTGGGCCAGCTGCAGCTTAACAAGGTATTTCTTTGCTGCACTTGACTGGACAATATTCAAGATAAGATAAAACTAGAGCCTGCAGGGCTTGATTTGTGGAGTGGTGTCAAAAACGCCACAGCGGTCCGACCTCTATCTTTACAACCTTTGAATCTATATGTTTTGACCATGACAGTTTGCAATCTAAGGTGACACCAAGTAATTTAGTATCCTAAACTTGATCAACAGCCACACAATTCATTACCAGATTCAGCTGAGGTCCAGAATTTAGGGAATGATTTGTACCAAATACAATACTCTTAGTTTTAGAGATGTTTAGGACCAGTTTATTACTGGCCATCCATTCCAAAACAGACTGCAACTCTTTGTTAAGGGTTTCCTTGACTTCATTAGCTGTGGTTGCTGATGTGTATAACATCAAAGACATTGAGTTGATTACTGGTATTCCTGTGAATTTGAATATTGGTGTGTTTTTTGTTGTTTGCGAATCAGATGTTGTTTATGAGAACCACCATGTGTTTTGACAGGTGTTCAGTTTGTTGTTTCTAGACTTTTAGGGCTTTAGGCTATATCTCAATTTGTTTTCTTTCCATCTCTTAAGATTAGTGTGTTGCTGCACTATTTCAGTACTTACTAAAATTCTGTTACTTTTGTTTATTTAATTGGAATAGGACTACAGTCGGAACTGCGTTAAGTTCAAGTTGGATGAATATAAATTTGACTTCATTTGCTCCAGATTAGAGATTGACCAATTTATGATTTTTCAACGCTGATACCGATTTAATGGAGGACCAAAAAAAGACGATACCGATTAAAAATATATATAGAAAAAAATGACAATTACAACAATGCTCAATTAATAGTTTTTTATTATAACTTAATATAATGCATAAATAAAATCAATTTAGTCTCAAATAAATAATGAAACATGTTCAATTTGGTTTAAATAATGCAAAAACAGTTTTGGAGAAGGAAGCAAAAGTGCAATATGTGCCATGTAAAAAAAGCTAACGTTTAAGTTCCTTGCTCAGAACATGAGAACATATGAAAGCTGATGGTTCCTTTTACATGTGGTCAGCCTGCCACGTAGTCTCCTCGTGGAGTGCAATATAATCGGTGTCCAAAAATGCTGATTACCGATTCTTATGAACACTTGAATACGGCCCTAATTAATTGGCCATGCCGATTAATCGGTCGACCTCTACTCCAGATATCTCAGTCCTGTACATTTCTCAGGGGTTTCATGTTGTGGCTGGCCTGTCCTTCCCTGCATGCTGATATCCTGATCACCATAGTTCAGAGAGGGATCACCCTCAGGGAAGTCTCTGCTAGGTGGTCCGCTAGCTTAGCTTCTCCCTATTAACAACAATCCTCTCTGTTCCACTGCTAGATCTCCTCAGTAATTGAACATACGGAGAGCTTGTGGAGGGACTGACGCCATGAATCAATCCGTGTTCATTCATCCTTCTTTCTGAAGTTCAGTTTAATCACATTTATTTATGTGCTTGTTTGACAAAGTTGTCTGTAATACAACACTTCACAAATGGGCCTGTTTTCAAAAAGGCAAGCCTGAGCCCACAGCAGTCATCATAAAAACAATAAAAAAGAGGCACATTTTCTTCTCTCCTCCGCTCCGGACTGCATGTGCTGCCATAGAAATAGAATAAATATAATGGACGTCCCCATTAAAGTCAATGATGGCATAATGGGTGGACTGGCGGCCTTTGCGAGTGTACCCATAGGAGCAAAGCAGGAAGTAAAAGCAGGAAGTGTACCCATCCATGCTGTGATTTGTTGATTTAACTCCACTGCATTGGAAAAAAACATTGCATGAGCCACAGTTAAAGGTATACTCAGTGAATTGCCATTGCCATGAGCAGCACCGCAGATATTGAGATGAGTGAGATGCAACACCTCTCTCTCACACAGTCACACACAGTATCTGGGCATGTGCATGCGATCGTTTCACGCTATTCACAGCGTGGTAGCCAGGGGACCAAAACAGCGGAGAAGTTGAGCCTCACGCTTCAACTCTCAAAGTTGTGGAAATTTACCCACTATGCTGTTCACATTTTACCTTTAACATAATTTTTAATGAACATTCTACGTTACCGTGGAAATGATTGCATTACAATACCAGACAGTAATTGTGAGTGTACCCATTACCAGTCAAATTGCCAGGGTTAGAGTTTCCAAGCCTTCTTTTAAACTACATTTTTAGTCTCAACCATAACTGTCGGTTCTATGGTAATTGTGCCAGTAAGAGCAGAGTATTGTAATGGATACTCATTCTCCACAAATTAGTATTTTAAGTGTTATTAAAATTCTTTCCTCACAAAGGTTTGTACTCAGTTTTATAGCAGAGGCAGTGGAGTGAATCGTTCACATCCTTTTGGTATAGGTTTATTCACATTTTCAGTTGATGGGAACTGTTGTCTTCATTTATGAGCTCTCAAGCAATCAAATAATTTACATAGACTTAAAATAATGTTGACCTTTCTAGATGCCATAAAATGACGGGCCTGTATCAATAACTGGAGGCTCCACAGCTTTGCCTTATATGGTCAATCTGTCTTCTAACTACCATGGTTGCAAAATGTTTTTCACGTTTGACCCTGTCTAAAGCGTTGAGTTTTTAGCCAGGGCCCAGTTGTAGATTTAGACACTCCCCTAAAGGAATCTACCATGTGTTGTAAAGTTGCCTAGTGTACTAGATAGCCTTGTTGAGCATGTGATAGGCCTATTTAGGGGCAAATCCAGAACTTCCTCTCTCATGCCACTTAGTTTTTCTTTGATAAAGGCTGTTACTGAAACCATGAGCAGCTAGTTCCATGACCTATGTAATCTTAGGATGCAGTGAGTGTATAGCTATTGTTGTCAGGGTGTGAATGTTCTCAACATACCCTAGTCACGGCCTGGCTCGGCTCTGTCGTATCTACCGTAAGAATGTAACATGCATCCATCACTGGCTGCCTCCTCATTCTGCTGGGGCTGTGTGGAAGGCCGGGAACTTTTTTGGCTCTGTGGTCAATTCAATCTATTTTGGTTGATTTTAAATGCAGACAGTGATGGGGATGCATTTTAAACCAAAACACTTTAAAGTTCATTTATTCTCCTTTTAAAAGATTCATGAAAATTAACTGTGAACAGTCAACTTCTTATATTCCAAGACCAGCTTAAACTGTTGAGACTCTTTCTGCAGGGTTGAACTTGGCAAGGATCAAGTTCATTTCTCTTGTAAAATAAAAACAATTGACAAAGGGCAAGTGCAACTTGCTTTTAGACTTTCTTTTGCAGAACTATACATTTTGTGTTGGAATGTGTATCAAAAGCTGACTCTTATTTTGTGTGTTTCAGAATGACCAGCAGCTGGACTGTGCTCTGGACCTGATGAGGCGTCTTCCTCCCCAGCAGATCGAGAAGAATCTCAGTGACCTCATCGACCTGGTGAGTCTCCAGCAGAAGACAACCTTATAGGGAGGGGCACTCAACTGTACGACACTTACAAATGACCTGATGATTGGCGGGAAAAAAATGATAATTAGACAATTGTGGGAGCTGTTTTATTAGACTTCAGTGCAGCTTTTGACATTATCGATCATAGTCTGCTGCTGAAAAAACAACCTGTTTATTTGGCTTTACATCAACTCTTGATCCATGATATAGCAGAGATCTGTCTAATGGAAGCGCCTCCAACATAATCAAGTCTGTAGTTGCAGCGAACTGAAAAGAGGAGTGACCCAGGGATGTGTGTGCTTTTGGGACCTTTAACAGAAAGTGACTGGCAGAATGGGTGTTGTATGTGGAGGATGAGGGCTGCAGTAGGTATCTCAGATAAGGGGGAGTGAGGCCTAAGAGGGTTTATAAATATGCTTCAACCAGTCGGTCTTGCGATGGGTACATAGACAACCAGTTTACAGAGGTGTATAGAGCGCAGTGATGTGTCCTATAATTAGCATTGGTGGCAAATCTGGTGAGGAACATCTAGCCACACAAGAGCACCCTTGCCTGCCGAGCTATTAATTATGTCTCCGTAATCGAGTATAGGTAGGATGGTCATCTGAATCAGGGTTCGTTTGGCAGCTGGGGTGAGAGAGGTGCGATTATGATTGAGGAAACCAAGTCTATACTCCCAACTACTTGTATGAGGTGACTACCTCAAGCTCTAAACACTCAGAGGTAGTAGTCACACCGGTGGGGAGAGGGGCATTCTTCTTACCAAACCACATGACCTTTGTTTTGGAGGTGTTCAGAACAAGGTTAAGGACAGGGAAAGCTTGTTGGACACTAAGAAAGCTTTGTTCTGGAGCGTTTAACACAATATCTGGGGAGGTACCAGCTGAGTATAAGACTATATCAGCTGCATATACATGGATGAGCGCTTCCTACTGCCTGAGCTATGTTCATGTAAATTGATAAGAGAGTCGGGCCTAGGATTGAACCTTGGGGTACTCCCTTGGTGACAGTCATGGGCAGAGACAGCAGAGGTGCTGACTTTATACACTGCACTCTTTGAGAGAGTTAGTCAGCAAACCAAGCAATTGGAACCTCCCCAGAGAGGAGAGGGGCTCGGCGATGATGGGGGCTGCAACTTTAAAGAAGAAAGGATCTGACCCAGATGGTTTTTGGGGTCAAGTTAAGGAGCTCCTTTAGCACCTCCGACTCAGTGACCGCCTACACGGAAACACTTTGTAACAGGTCAGGGGGGAAAGAGGGAGGCGCATCAGAGCTAGTCGCATTAGAAGGGCTGGGAGATTAGGAAATGTTGGACAGACAAGGAGGCATGGCTGAGTCAAATAGGAATCCTGACTTAATGAAGTGGTGATTAGAGCTCAGCCATGTGGTTGTTACTGACAAGGAGCAGATCAACAGGTTAAAGAACAATTTTTAAGGCCTGAGACCATTGAGACGTGGATTGTGCATGTGTGCCATTCAAAAGGTAAATGGGCAAGACAAAAGATTGCCTTTGAACGGGTTATGGTAGTAGGTGCCAGTGTTCCTAATGTTTGGTGTAGTCCATTTATATAAATGCACCATTTGTAAACAATCAAGATGAAGTTGTTTGATGATTCATTTGTTTAATGAAAGTGCAGATGCGGGAGCTTATGCCTGATTGCCTGTTAAGCAATTCAAGGACATTAATAAACACTTGGAACATTTTATATATATTACTTTAAGTTTGTCAGTAATGTGTTGGCTACTGCAACTTTTATGAGCAGTAGCCTATGTGTAGACCTATAGCCTATTGTCTGTCTGGTTTGCAAGGAGGGGTTTTTGGATGGCACAATTTATTTTACCTACAATTTTCTCAAGTAAAGCAGAAAAGTATCAGGTTTGTTTAAACTTCCTTTTTGATTAGTCTCTTGCAATTGTTCTCTCATTTATTGCTGTACAATGTTTTTAATAAGGCTATTCGCAAACAACTTTCTGAGTGGGAACTCCGTTAGGCCTATAGATTCATTCAATGGTTGATCACGAAATAGTAGGCTATTCCTAGACCAACAAGTCACATTCAAATAGATTGGGGAGAAAGAGAAACTGTTTTTTTTTATTATTTTTTTTACAATAAGCCAGACAACGGAGTGTTCGCTGTAAAAGGTCCATGATCATCCGACATAGGAGGGGCGAGAAACACACGTTAGGGCCAAGGAACACACGTTAGGGCCAATCTGGCATTTTGCGCTGCTTTGGTGATCTCCTTTTTCTACAATCTACATTGTTCTATTGCATTATGTTAGTCTGACTACCACACAGTACCAGTCAAAAGTTTGGACACCTACATGTTAATTTTCTTAATGTTTTGCTATTTTCTACATTGTAGCATAATACTGAAGACATCAAAACTATGAAATAACGCATATGGAATCATCTAGAAACCAAAAGTGTTAAATAAATCAAAATATATTTGAGATTCTTCGAAGTAGCCACCTTGATGACAGCTTTGCACACTCTCGGCATTCTCTCAACCAGCTTTACCAGGAATGCTTTTCCAACAGTCTTGAAGGAGTTCCCACAAATGCTGAGCACTTGTTGGCTGCTTTTCCTTCACTCTTTGGTCCAACTCATTCCAAACCATCTCAATTGGGTTGAGGTTGGTTGATTGTGGAGCCCAGGTCATCTGATGCAGCACTCCATCACTATCCTTCTTGGGTACATAGCCCTTACACAGCCTGGAGGTGTGTTGGGCCATTGTCCTGTTGAAAAACTAATTATAGTCCCACTAAGCGCAAACCAGGTGGGATGGTGTATCACTGCATGCCATGCTGGTTAAGTGTGCTTTGAATTGTAAGTAAATCACTGACAGTGTCACCAGAAAAGCACTCCCACACCATCACACCTCCTCCCATGCTTCACGGTGGGAACCACACATGCAGAGATCATCTGTTCACCTACTCTGCGTCTCACAAAGACACGGTTAGAACCAAAAATCTCATGTGGACTCATCAGACCATAGTACAGATTTCCATCGGTCTAATGTCCATTGCTCGTGTTTCTTGGCCCAAGCAAGTCTCTTCTTCTTATTGGTGTCCTTTAGTAGTGGTTTCTTTGTAGCAATTTGATCTTGAAGCCCTGATTCACGCAGTCCCCTTTGAACAGTTGATGTTGAGATGTCTGTTTCTTGAACTCTGAAACATTTATTTGGGCTGCTATTTGAGGCTGCTAACTCAAATGAACTTATCCTCTGCAGCAGAGGTAATTCTGGGTCTTCCTTTCCTGTGGTGGTCCTCATTAGAGACAGTTTATCATGGTGCTTGATGGTTTTTGCGACTGCACTTGAAGAACCTTCTTGAAAAATTTGGTATTGACTGAGCTTCAAATCTTAAAGTAATGGACTGTCATTTCTCTTTGCTTATTTGAGCTGTTCTTGCCATAATATGGATTTGGTCTTTTCCCAATGTAGTGCTATCTTCTGTATACCACCCCTACCTTGTCACAACACAACTGACTGTTCGAACTCATTAAGAAGGAAATAAATTCCACAAATGAACCTTTAACAAGGCACACCTGTTAATTGAAATGCGTTCCAGGTGATTACCTCATGAAGCTGATTGCGAGAATGCCAGAGTGTGCAAAGCTGTCATCAAGGCAAAGGTGGCTATTTTGAAGAATATAACACACACACTTTATTGTTGTAATATTGTTTTATTGTGGTTTAACATTTTGTATTGTAGAGGTGTCGTATGATGAACACTTTTTTTTTTTTTAAATGATTTTTTGTGATATAATTGCCTTTTTCTTGTTTGGACTCCATGACGAGTAGCCTGCTGCCTTGGCAGCAGCTAATGGGCATCCTTAATAAATAACAATAAAAACCACTCAGTCATATACACACTGACATGACCTCACCCATGCAAATCTGAGTGCTCCACAGAGAAACAAATAATCTGTCTACATTACAAATATATACTGAACAAAAATATAAATGCAACAATTTTTACGTTTTTACTGAGTTAAAGTTCATATAAGGGAATCAGTTAATTTACGTAAATTCATTGGACCTTAATCCAGGCCTGGGCAATTATGTTCCATGGAGGGCCACATTAGAATATATTTTTGTCTTCGTGGGCCAGAATCATATTACAGGATTATACATGTGTATGACTGTGTTGACCGATATATCTACTGTAAATCATGTCCTGATATGCTACTTATTTTCCTTAACATGCACAGAAATAAACCACATCCATGTTCTACTTTTGGTAGGTATTTTCTTTATTAAATATGCAATGAACTACACAGAGGGAAAAGACTGAAAGATCGATAAGCTCAAGTTGCAGGTCAGTGGGAGCGTTATCCACATTGAAGGTGAAAGGAGAGGAAACCAGCAGCATGATATTTTCCAACACTTTGAAAGCCTCAAAACAACAAACTCACAGTTCAAAGCATGCAGCAGCGATTTTGTATACTTCTCCCACTGGTTGTCTGATAGGGAACATACTAGTAGGGGATGGAAGGTGTGAGTTTGTTGGCTTCTACTTGGTGGGTCAGGAAGAGTAATTTCCCCTTGAAGGCTTTGACAAGGCTCTACATCTGATGTGCAAAAAAGCCCTTCCCTTGTTTGGAATTCAGTTCATTCATGAGGGCCATGATGTCCACGGTGAAGGCAAAATCAGCCAACCATTCTTTCTTGCAGTTGAGGGAAATCCACATTTTTCTTTCATTTGCAAAAACTCAGCAATCTCCGACTTCAGGTCCCAGACCTTTTTTTAAGCATCTTCCCAAAACTCGGCCATCTCACGTTTGTGTGGTAGGGGAGATCTGCATGATCCGACTGTCTTCCAACAGTGGGACAAACTGCTTGTGGTTTAAAGATGTTGCTCTTATGAAGTTTACCACTTTAGTGACTGTATCCACAACATGGCTCATTTTCAGAACACATTTACAGAACACCACCTGATGAATAATGCAATGCATGGAAATACTTTTCTGATCTGGGTTCAACTCAGCTACTTGATCTTATGTCCTTTTCAAAAGGCAAACATGTTTTCCTGTCAATTTTGGGAACCATCAGTAGTCACACTGGATAACTTTTCAAAACCCCGTACCAGCTTTGCCACACACTTATTAACCTCCCTTATCTCTCCCTGTGGTTGTGCTCTTCATTGACTGCACTGAAGCAAGCTCCTCTGTAATTTCAAAGTCTGGGGTTATGCCTCGTAAGAATATTAACAACTGCGTCATGTCATGTGCATCACTAATCTCATCCAGGGCCAAGGAAAAATATGTGAAATCCTTGTCTTTCAACTGTTCCATATTCTCTGTCCTCAACTCTTCGTCTTGACAGGGAAACATTTTCAAACAGCTCTTTCTTGTCATGGCAAAGTATTGCTGCAGAGTCCATTTAAACATTCTTTAACGAATTTGCCCTCAGCAACTGGGTTGCTGTGTTTAGCAATTTTGGGACAGTACATAGCTAGTTCTCGCAATTCCGTTGTTTACTAAATGCAGTTTTGTGAAAGGTCCTTGCTGCTTTTGCAACTGAGAAAGCAACTCTCTTGGTGCACTTTCCTTCTGCTCAGAAGCCATATTCCTATATTTTTCAGCATGCTTCATCAGGAAGTGTCAGGACAAGTTGTAGTCTTTCAAGACAGCGATGCGGTCTTTGCACTAGAGGTCTACCGATTTTTAATCGGGCAGATTTCAAGTTTTCATAACAATCGGGAATCGGCATTTTTGGGTGCTGATTATGGCTGATGTACATTGCAATCCACGATTACTGCGTGGCAGGCTGACCATCTGTTAGGCGAGTGCAGCATCAAAATGACCTTGTGGCTGCAAGGAGCCAAGGTAAGTTGCTAGCTAGCATTAGACTTATCTTATAAAAAAACAAATCTTTATTTTATTTTAACCCCTTTTCTCCTCATAGTATCCAATTGTTAGTAGTTACTATCTTGTCTCATCGCTACAACTCCCGTACGGGCTCGGGAGAGACAAAGGTCGAAAGCCATGCATCCTCCGATACACAGCACAACCAAGCCGCACTGCTTCTTAACACAGCGTGCATCCAACCCGGACGCCAGCCGCACCAATGTGTCGGAGGAAACACCGTGCACCTGGACCTCCCGGTTGCGACAGAGTGCGAACCCACAGCTAGCACTCATTTTAACCCCTCTGGTACCAGTGGGACACTCCACCTCGACAACAGCCAGTGAAATTGCAGGGCGTCAAATTCAAAACAACAGAAATCCCATAATTAAAATTCCTCAAACATAGAAGTATTTTAAAGATAAACTTGTTGTTAATCCCACCACAGTGTCCGATTTCAAAAAGGCTTTACGACAAAAGCACACCAAACAATTGTTAGGTCTGCACCTAGTCACAGAAAAACACAGCCATTTTTCCAGCCAAAGAGAGGAGTCACAAAAATCAGAAATAGAGCGAATGAATCACTAACCTTTGATCTTCATCAGATGACACTCCTAGGACTTCATCTTACACAATACATGTATGTTCGATAAAGTTAATATTTGTATCCAAAAATCTCCGTTTACATTGGCGCGTTGTGGTCAGAAATGCATTGTCCCAAACAAACATCTGGTGAAAGTGCAGAGAGCCACATCAAATGACAGAAATACTCATCATAAACATTGATTAACTATACAAGTGTTATTCATGGAAATATAAACTTCTCCTTAATGCAACCGCTGTCAGATTTCAAAAACGCTTTACGGCGAAAGCACACTTTGCGATTATGTTAGGTCTGCACCTAGCCACAGAGATGCATACAGCCATTTTCCAGCCAAGGAGAGTGTCACAAAAGTCAGAAATAGCATTAAAATTAGTCACTTACCTTTGAATCCCAGTTTGACAATAACTGACTGATTAGTTCCATAAAGTCCATTTATGTCCAAATAGCCACTTGTTGTTAGCGTGTTCAGCCCAGTAATCCATCTTCATGAGGCGCGAGCACTTCGTCCAGACAAAAACTCAAAGTTTCGTTACAGGTCGTAGAAACAAGTCAAATGATGTATGGATTCAATCTTTAGGATGTTTTTAACATAAAACATCAATAATGTTCCAACTGGAGAATTCCTATGTCTGAAGAAAAGCACTGGAACGAGAGCTAACTGTCGGGAGCGCGCGTCTTGAGCCTGAGACACTCTGCCAGACCACTGACTCAAACAGGTCTCATGAGCCCCTCCTTTATAGCAGAAGCCTGAAACAAGTTTCTAAAGATGGTTGACATCTAGTGGAAGCCTTAGGAAGTGCAAATTCACTCCACAGACACTGTATTTGGTAGGCCAAGCTTTGAAAAACTACAAACCTCAGATTTCCCACTTCCTGGTTGGATTTTTCTCAGGTTTTCGCCTGCCATATGAGTAATGTTATACTCACAGACAACACTAGGAAGTTTCTAAAACTGTTTGAATGATTTCTATCCAATAATAATATGCATATATTAGCATCTGGGACAGAGTAGGAGGCAGTTCACTCTGGGCACGCTATTCATCCAAAAGTGAAAATGCTGCCCCCTATCCCAAAATAGTTTTAATATGGTAGAATCCGGAAACTATCATTTTGAAAACAAAATCTTTATTTCAGCGAAATACGGAACGGTTCCGTATTTTATCTAACATTTTGTCTAAGTCTAAATATTGCTGTTACATTGTACAACCTTCAATGTTATGTCATAATTACGTAAAATTCTGGCAAATTAGTTCGCAACGAGCCAGGCGGCCCAAACTGCATATATCCTGACTCTACGTGCTATGAACACGAGAAGTGACACAATTTCACCAGGTTAATATTGCCTGCTAACCTGGATTTCTTTTAGCTAAGGTTTAAAAATATATACTTCTGTGTATTGATTTTTAAGAAAGGCATTGATGTTTGTGGTTAGGTACAGTCGTGCAACGATTGTGCTTTTTTTTTCTCGCAAATGCGCTTTTGTAACATCATCCCCCGTTTGGCGAAGTTAGCTGTCTTTGTTAGGAAGAAATAGTCTTCACACAGTTCGCAACGAGCCAGGCGGCCCAAACTGCTGCATATACCCTGATTCTATTGCAAGAGAAGTGACACAATTGACCTAGTTAAAATAAATTCATGTTAGCAGGCAATATTAACTAAATATGCAGGTTTAAAAATATATACTTGTGTATTGATTTTAAGAAAGGCAATGATGTTTATGGTTAGGTACACGTTGGAGCAACGACAGTCCTTTTTCGCGAATGCGCACTGCATCGATTATATGCAACGCAGGACACGCTAGATAAACTAGTAATATCATCAACCATGTGTAGTTAACTAGTGATTATGATTGTTTTTTTTATAAGATAAGTTTAATTCTAGAAACTTACCTTGGCTTCTTACTGCATTCACGTAACAGGCAGGCTCCTCGTGGAGTGCAATGAGGCAGGTGGTAAGAGCATTGGACTAGTTAACTGTAAGGTTGCAATATTGAATCACAAGGTAAAAATCTGTCGTTCTGCCCCTGAACAAGGCAGTTAACCCACCGTTCCTAGGCCGTCATTGAAAATAAGAATGTGTTCTTAGCTGACTTGCCTAGTAAAATAAAGTTGTAAAAAAATAATTTAAACAGCCTAATTGGTGTCCAAAAATACAGATTTCCGATTGTTATGAAAACTTGAAATCGGCCCTAATTAATCGTCCATTCCGATTAATCGGTCGACCTCTAGTGTGTTATCATGCTGAAACATGGGGTGATGGCAGCGGATGACTGGCACGACAATTGGCCTCAGGATCTCGTCATGGTATCTCTGTGCATTCAAATTGCCATCAATAAAATGCAAATGTGTTTGTTGTCCGTAGCTTATGCCTGCCCATATCATAACCCCACCGCTGCCATGGGGCACTCTGTTCACAACGTTAACATCAGCAAACCGCTCACGACGCCGTACACATGGTCTGCAGTTCTGAAGCCGGATGGATGTACTGCGAAATTCTCTGAAAGGACAGAGGTGGCTTATTGTAGAGAAATGAACATTAAATTCTCTGGCAACAGCTCTGATGGACATTCCAGCAGTCAGCATGCCAATTGCATGCTCCCTCAACTTGAGACATCTGTGGCATTGTGTGACAACTGCACATTTTAGTGGCCTTTTATTATCCCCAACACAAGGTACACCCGTGTAATGAATATGCTGTTTAATCAGCTTCTTGACATGGTGGATGGATTATCTTGGCAAAGGAGAAGGGTTATGCCCAATGCCGTCGGGTACACCAAATAAAAATGTAATTCAACGTTTTTAAATATAATTGTTTTAATGTTTTTCACATTTTAAAACCGTCCTTTTTATATTTTACAAGGGGGCTATACATTTTTTTTGTCTTTCTTGCCTGAGTAGCCTCGTTTCATTGACAAAAATAAAATTAAACCATCTAGTGTTCAGCGAAATAACACAATGTCAAATTAACATCCAATCACATTAACCGTTACTCTTTCGCAGGACTTCAACTAACTGTCTGTATGTAGCCAAACGTAGCTGCTGCTCATTCTGTTTGCTCGAAAAATGTATAAATGTTTTTTTTTTTAAGTATGGCTCACGCTCATAGACACATACCAGCTCTACTGGTAGTACTGCTACTACCAGCAGTACTGCACCTGACGGACACCAGTTGTTCTGCTTCCACAAGCACATCCAATGCTAGCATCAGTAATTCTATATTTTGTTGTTAGCCCAGCTAGCATGGACACTGACAGTTGTGAATCTGATGCAGCCGAAGAGCTACTGCATCCTTACCCAGGAAGGCACCGAACCGACAGGACCATCGTTGGACCATCCAAAAAGCGCAAATATGATGAACTACATTTTGATTTGGGGTTCACTTGTATTGGGAGTAGTGCCTTTCCTCAGCCACAGTGTGTTTTTATAGTACTTTTGCACATTTACACATCTCACAACTTGATGAAACCTTCACTTTTGCGCAGACATTTTAGAAACAAAACATGGCAATTTGAAAAATAAGCCACAGGAGTTTTTTTGGAGTGAGATTTAAGATGACTTTCGAGTACTAAGACATGTATAAAAGCAACCGATACCATTTAATAAGAATAGGATAGAAGCGTTGTATATGGTGAGCTACCGAGTGGCTAGGACAGGCAAGCCCTATACTATTGTGAAGGACTTACAGTTGAAGTTAACATGCACCTTAGCCAAATACATTTAAAATCCGTTTTTCACAATTCTTGACATTTTAATCCTAGTAAAAATTCCCTGTTTTAGGTCAGTTGGGAGCACCGCTTTATTTCAAGAATGTGAAATGTCAGAATAATAGTGGAGAGATTTTATTTCAGCTTTGATTTTTTTTCATCACATTACCAGTGGGTCAGATGTTTACATACACTCAATTAGTATTTGGTAGCATTGCCTTTAAATTGTTGAACTTGGGTCAAACGTTTTGGGTAGCCTTCCACAAGCTTCCCACAATAAGTTGGGCGAATTTTGGCCCATTCCTCCTGACCGAGCTGGTAACTGAGGTCAGATTTGTAGGCCTCCTTGCTCGCACACGCTTTTTCAGTTCTGCCCACAAATTCTTCTATAGGATTGAGGTTAGGGCTTTGTGATGGCCACTCCTCAATACCTTGACTTTGTTGTCCTTAAGCCAGTTTGCACAACTTTGGAAGTATGCTTGGTTATTGTCCATTTGGAAGACCCATTTGCGACCAAGCTTCAACTTCCTGACTGATGTCTTGATGTTGCTTCAGTATATCCACATAATTTTCCTTCCTTGTGATGCCATCTATTTTGTGAAGTGCACCAGTCCCTCCTGCAGCAAAGCACCCCCACAGCATGATGCTGCCACCCCCGTGCTTCATGGTTGGGATGGTGTTCTTCGGCTTGCCAGCCTCCCCCTTTTCCTCTAAACATAACAATGGTCATTATGGTCAAACAGCTGTGTTTTTTTTTCAGGTGATGTCGATATAGGAATCGTTTTACTGTGGCTACTTTTGTCCTGTTTCCTCCAGCATCTTCACAAGGTCCTTTGCTGTTGTTCTGGAATTGATTTGCACTTTCGCACCAAAGTACGTTCATCTCTAGGAGACGGAGCGCGTCTCCTTCCTGAGCGGTATGACGGCTGCGTGGTCCCATGGTGTTGTATACTATTATTTGTATAGATGAACGTGGTACCTTCAGGCGTTTGGAAATTGCTCCCAAGGATGAACCAGACTTGTGGAGGTCTACAATTAATTCCTTTTTTCCTTAGGTCTTGGCTGGTTTCTTTTGATTTTCCCATGATGTCAAGCAAAGAGGCACTGAGTTTGAAGGTAGGCCTTGAAATACAGGTACACCTCCAATTGACTCAAATGATGTCAATTAGCCTGACAAGATTCTAAAGCCATGACATTTTCTGGAATTTTCCAGGCTGTTTAAAGGCGCAGTCAACTTAGTGTATGTAAACTTCTGACCCACTGGAATTGTGATACAGTGAAATAATCTGTCTGCAAACAATTGTTAGAAAAATTACTTCCACGCCCTGCCTCCAGTCCACTTACCAATATCTGAACAAGAGAGCCTCACTGAAATTGTAACTACGGGACTATAAATTTGGTAACCACTGGTGTAGATGAATACTTAATATATTTACATGTTTTGTTATGCGGAAGCTCGTATGAATCAATACTGATTGAATTGTCATAGTTATTAAGCTTACACACAGCTGGATTTCTGAACTCCATGATATGTATATCTCGGGGGTGTTGGGTTGCAACGACGTTAGGCGGAGTGTACCTTCGACTACATCGAGTCTCAGTCGATACAAGGGAACAGTCTGTGGTTGTATTTGGTTAACATGTTATCTGATAGGGGATTTCAGCAAACAAAGAAAAGCACGTAGCTACAGAGGACAAAAGCTCTGATAGGGTACGAAAGTTACACTAAACTCAAACTTATATTCTTCAAGATTCATTGGGTGTATATAATAAATCATTTAATTAAGTCCAAAAATGGATGTAGCAATTAACATTTTCAGGAGTATCGACTGACAGCGACTCGACGAAGTCAGAGATACAGTCCACACACTCATCTCCATTAATTTACATTATGGAGTTGAGGAACTCTGCTAGCTTATACAGACTTACAGTACACTTCTAGACTACCTACTAACAGCCAGGACTGTGCTTGAAATCTCCTGTAGTGCAAAAACATCTGACAGATTAAGCTGAATCAGACAGAAATCAAACCACACGTTCTCTAGTGATTGTTCTCCACATTTTTGGGGGGATCATATCCCTTCAGACCCTCGTCTGCTCCTCTTCCTTTCTTCTCCCCTTTGACAACTCACTCCCCTGGGCACCAGCACTCTCCTTGACCGCCTCAGCCCGCTCCTCTGTATCTGGTTGTTAGCGCTCATTAGTAACGCTGTCAATCACTCTACATGAGCCCATTTAGCCCCTCCCTCTCCTTACACTCACTCCTTACGGTTGGGAATCACCTGAGCTCACCTCCTCTAGTGTCATCCTTTCCCCCTCTATACTGTTCTGTCGCCTGAACCATTCTCTTTCCTCCTTGATTCTACTTTCTACCTCAGTTTCCCACTTCTGCCTGCCTTCTGTCCCCCCTCTGTTTCTGTGTGTCTGGCGGTTGCCAGGTGTGGGGCTGTGTCCATGGAACAGAGAAGGCATTGTCTCTGTGTGTTCTGAAGGGGGGCAGGGGGGTCCATGTCACTGAGTCGTCATTTGTACCCCTTTATCCCATGAGACTCTCATTCAAATTCTTATCATATTCTTTCCCCCTCTCATTTCCGTGTCACCTTCTCTCCCACTTAGCAAGTAGACATGGAATGAGGGAAAATTGGCTTAACCTCATCTTCCCCCTCATTCAGGGACATCATATGCCAGCTTTCTCTCGTCTCCTTGTCATCTTTTTCTCACGCACACTATGCCCTCTCTCAACCGCTGCAGTCTACCCAGCTTTTGCCAAATATAAATTTGTCCCCCCCATTGTCTTGCATCGGAAGAGGAACTCATCTTCTGAAAATCACTCTGCTCTCGGTAGCTATGTTGCACTGGCTACTACGGCAAACTATGCTCCAGCTAGCACCCGATTCCAAGCTTGTTTGAATGGCCATAGCTAGTTTGCCAGCTTGTTGAAGTTGTACGTACGGGGCTGTCCTCAGAAATCTGCATGTTTTAAAAAAAATAATAATAATTTAACCTTTTTTTTTAAATGTAACTAGGCAAGTCAGTTAAAGACAAATTCTTATTTATAAACAGTGGGTTAATTTCCTTGTTCAGGGGCAGAACTACAGGTTTTTCTTTTTTTTACCTTGTCAGCTCAGGGATTCGCTCCAGCAGACTTGGTTACTGGCCCAACGCTCTAACCCCTAGGCTACCTGCTGCCCCGTATCTGACTCTGAGAGCTGCCACTGTGCCTCACTACTTTGCAACATTATCTTGTTGGCCAAATATTACAGAGAGCAGTCAGCTGTGCAATAGGACTCGGTGCACGAATCACAGCAGAACAGGTATTTCATGATTACTCATTTATGCATTAGCTAGAACTTCACTATGCTAGCTAGCTAGTGGGACTATTCAGCATTGAATGTGTGTGAACTGGCGTTAGCATCCTTGACTTTTTGAGACTGGTTCAGCGAGCAGACGCTAGCAAATGTTGTGCACATTACAAATTAACTTTTGAGGATGAAAGGGGGTTCAGGGGACGATGTCACCTTGTTAACATTTTCAAATATTAAAACAGCATATTGTAGCCGGACTGCTTTTTAGCTATCCCATATTTGTTTATGCGAGTGATCAGTGCAGACCTCAATCTGACGTGGGACAATGTCTACACCATATACACACACACACACACACACACACACACACACCTAGAGCTGGGTGATATTGCCAAAATAGCGTGTGTATACATGCTCGCTCGCTACGTCGCTCTACCTCGCTCGCTCTACCTCGCTCGCTCTACCTCGCTCTACCTCGCTCTACCTCGCTCTCTCTACCAGTAAAAAGTTTTTGGAACACCTACTTATTCAAGGGTTTTTATTTTTACTATTTTCTACATTTGTAGAATAATAGTGAAGACACAAACTATGAAAACGCATATGGAATCATGTAGTAAGCAAAAAAGTGTTAACCAAATCAAGATATATATTTGAGATTCTTCCACCCTTTGCCTTGATGACAGCTTTGCACGCACTTGAGATTTTCTCAACCCGTTTCACCTGGAATGCTTTTCCAACCGTCTTGAACAACTTCCCACATATGCTGAACACTTGCTAGCTGCTTTTCCTAAACTCTGCGGTCCAACTCATCCCAAACCATCTCAATTTGTTTGAAGTTGGGATTGTGGAGGCCAGGTAATCTGATGCAGCACTCCATCACTCTCCGTCTTGGTCAAATAGCCCTTACACTGCCTGGAGGTGTTTTGGGCATTGTCCTGTTGGAAAAACAAATGATAGTCCCACTAACCGCTAGGCTACCTTCCGCCCCACTAATAATAATGGGGCGGCAGGTAGTGGTTGGACTAGTAACCGGAAGGTTGCGAGCTGACAAAGTAAAAATATGTTGTTCTGCTCCTGAACAAGGCAGTGAACCCACTGTTCCTAGGCCGTAATTGAAAATAAGAATTTGTTCATAACTGACTTGCCTAGTAAATACGCCATCCCAACTGTTTTGGGATTTTTTATCTGTGGTAGCTGATTCTGTGTATATGCAGAATGCTGTGGTAGCCACCCTGGTTAAGTGTGCCTTGAATTCTAAATAAATTAGTGTCACCAGCAAAGCACCATAACACCACCACCTCCATGCTTTGCGGTGGGAAATACACATGCAGAGATCATCCATTCACACACCGCGTCTCACAAAGATATGGCGGTTGGAACCAAAAATAAACAATTTGCACTCTAGACAAAATAACACATTTCCATCGGTCTAATGTCCATTGCTCGTGTTTCTTGGCCCAAGCAAGTCTCTTCTTCTTATTGGTGTTCTTTTAGTAGTGATTTCTTTGCAGCAATTCAACCATGACGGCCTGATTCACACAGTCTCCTCGTAAAAGTTGATGTTGAGATGTCTGTTACTTGAACTCTGAAGCATTTATTTGGGCTGCAATTTCTGAAGCTGGTAACTCTAATGAACTTAACTCTGCTGCAAAGGATAACTCTGGGTCTTTCATTTCTGTGGCTGTCCTCATGAGAACAGTTTCATCATAGCGCTTGATGTTTTTTTGCAACTGCACTTGAAGAAACTTTAGTAGTTCTTGAAATGTTCCGTATTGACTGACCTTCATGTCTTAAAGTATTGATGAACTGTAATTTCATTTAGCCTATTTGAGCTGTTCTTGCCATAATACGGACTTGGTCTTTTACCAAATCTTCTGTATACTTGTGACAACACAACTGATTGGCTCAAACGGATTAAGAAGGAAAGCAATTCTACAAATTAACTTTTAAGGCACGCCTGTTAATTCAAATCAAATCAAATGTATTTATATAGCCCTTCGTACATCAGCTGAGATCTCAAAGTGCTGTACAGAAACCCAGCCTAAAACCCCAAACAGCAAGCAATGCAGGTGTAGAAGCACGGTGGCTAGGAAAAACTCCCTAGAAAGGCCAAAACCTAGGAAGAAACCTAGAGAGGAACCAGGCTATGTGGGGTGGCCAGTCCTCTTCTGGCTGTGCTGGGTGGAGATTATAACAGAACATGGTCAAGATGTTCAAATGTTCATAAATGACCAGCATGGTCCAATAATAATAAGGCAGAACAGTTGCAACTGGAGCAGCAGCACGGCCAGGTGGACTGGGGACAGCAAGGAGTCATCATGTCAGGTAGTCCTGAGGCATGGTCCTAGCGCTCAGGTCCTCCGAGAGAGGGCAAGAAAGAGAATTAGAGAGGGCACACTTAAATTCACACAGGACACCGAATAGAACACGAGAAGTACTCCAGATATAACAAACTGACCCTAATTGAAATGCATTCCAGGTGACTACCTCGTGAAGCTGGTTGAGAGAATGCCAAGAGTGTGCAAAGCCGTTGTTAGGTTCTTATTTTTCAGAGTAAATAACTTGCGGACATTAGAGAAGCTTTAACCAAGTTTAAACACTCTTCCAATCCTTACATTTTATGGCTCTACATGAAGCTAATAAAGAGGGTAACAGGATAACAAACCTTTATTACTCCCTTAAGAGAATCTGTCCTCACCTCCTGACCTCAACACATTCCTTCATCTAATCCACAGATGTCCATTGATTTTCTACATAGAACCATTCACTTCGGACATAACCCAGTCTCTTTCATTTCCTATCTCAATGATCAAAGTTTAGCCAATTCCAACACTGTCAAGGCAAAGGGTGGCTCTTTGAAGAATCTCAAATATAAAATATTTTGGTTACTACATGATTCCATGTCATTTCAAAAATGTTGCTGTCTTCACTATTATTCTACAATGTAGAAAATAGTCAAAATAAAGAAAAACCCTTGAATGAGTAGGTGTTCTAAAACCTTTGACCTGTACTGTACAAAAGTTTGGGATCACTTAGAAATGTCCTTGTGTTTTGCGGGTACTATTTCATTTAGCTGCCAGTTGAGTACTTGTGAGGTGTCTTGTTTCTCAAACTAGACCCTAATGTACTTGTCCTCTTGCTCAGTTGTGCACCGGGGTCTCCCACTCCTCTTTCTATTCTGGTTAGGGCCAGTCTGCACTGTTCTGTGAAGGGAGTAGTACACAGTGCTGTACGAGATCTTCAGTTTCTTGGCAATTTCTCGCATGGAATAGCCTTTATTTCTCAGAACAAGAATAGACTGACGAGTTTCAGAAGAAAGTTCTTTGTTTCTGGACATTTTGATCCTGTAATCAAAACCACAAATGCTGATGCGCCAGATACTCAACTAGTCTAAAGAAGGCCAGTTTTATTGCTTCTTTAATCAGCAGTTTTCAGCTGTGCGAACACAATTGCAAAAAGGTTTTCTAATGAGCAATTACCCTTTTAAAATGATAAACTTGGATTAGCTAATGCAACGTTCCATTGGAACACAGGAGTGATGGTTTTTGATAATGGACCTCTGTACGCCTATGTAGATATTCCATTAAAATCTGCCGTTTCCAGCTACAATAGTCATTTACAACATTAACAATGTCTACACTGTAAATGTGCTTTTCTTTCAATCAAGGACATTTCTAAGTGACCCCAAACTTTTTAACGGTAGTGTATATATTTTAATTGAACCTTTATTAAACTAAGTTAAGAACAATTTCGGCCTATTCCAACCAAACCCGGACAATGCTGGGCCAATTGCGCGCCGCCCTATGGGACTCCCAATCATGGCTAGTTGTGATGGCCTGGAATCGAACCAGGGACTGTAGTGATGCCTCTAGCACTGAGATGCAGTGCCTTGGACCGCTGCGCCACTCGGGAGCCCGATAAACTGGGTGGTTCAAGCCCTGAATGCTGATTGGCTGAAATCTGTATCTGAAAGCCGTGATCGGGTATGACAAAACATTTTATTTCTACTGCTCTAATTACGTTGGTAACCAGTTTATAATAGCAAAGGGGACCTGAGGTTTGTGGTAAATGGCCATTATACCATAGCTAAGGGCTGTATCCAGGCACTCCACGTTGCGTCATGCGTAAGAACAGCCCTTAGCCGTGGTATATTAGCCATATACCACACCCTCTCGGGCATTAATTAATTAATTGTACACCCGAGTATACAAAACATTAACACCTGATCTTCCAATGAGATTTCCAGGTGAAAGCTGTGATCGTTTTATTGAATATGTTTACATGCACACTAATTTGATATTAAACTTATGGAAGGAGGCGGCATATTGAAATGGTCATGTAAACACCTTACTCTGCATATCTTTGGCGATATAATTGGCGAAAGGTCAAAATCGAAGTACACATACGTTGTTCAGAAAACCAGCCGTTTTAAGCAATCTTTTGAATTATTAGGACATGTAAACAGCTTAATTTGGCGGTCAAGCTGTGTCTTTGATCTGCGCATGTGCCAGCACCAGTAGCGCAAGCCTCCCTCTAGTGTGAAGTGAGCTCGAGAAAAACAAAGTATGCATCTTAGAAATTGTTTTCACATACACATTTTGTCTGAACTCCGAATCAAATAGGCTAAACCAAAAATAACATGGTCACTGTCGTAGAATGTTTATTTTGAATGGCCATTTTCTGCGTTGATCAAAAGTCCCATCAGGTAGCCTGATTTCAGATGTCCATGTAAAAAGTATTAGGGATATTGTTCTTGTTGCAAAGCATATAACTGTTTTAAACAATCTATTATACTATAAACAATAATTGTATTGTGTGCATGTAATCGTTTTCATTGTCACTTGTTAAATCCACTTCAATCAGTGTAGATGTGTGGAGGAGACTGGTAAAATAAGGATTTGAGACATGGATTGTGTATGTGTGACATTCAGAGGGTGAAAAGATTTAAGTGCCTTTTGAACGGGGTATGGTAGTTGGTGCCAAGTGCACTGTTTTTTAGAAGAACTGCAACGCTGCTGGGTTTTTCATGCTCAACAGTTTCCTGTGTGAATCAAGAATGGTCCACCACCCAAAAGACATCCAGCCAACTTTACACAACTGTGGGAAGCATTGGAGTCAACATGGACCAGCATCCCTGTGGAATGCTTTCGACACTTTGTGGAGTCCATGCTCTGACGAATTGAGGATGTTCTGACGGCAAAGGGGGGGTGCAACTCAATAATAGGAAGGTGTTCCTAATGTTTGATATACTCGGTGTATTTGTCAAGTAAGGTACATGATGTAATGGTGCCACACAAAATGTTGCGCTACACAGCATTCCTAACCTAGCCCACACAATGTCTGCTGTGTGGATCAAGCGGTCAACAAGTCGAGCAGTCATTTTGAAAGGGTAAGAACATTTCAGCGAGACAACTCAAAGGCAAAATCCATTAAAGCCAAGATAATGGAATTCATTGTCAAGGACAATCAACCGTTCTCTGTCGAGGGTGTTCGCCGACTGGTCGAGTACCACTATACGCTACCAAGTGCACTATTTTTCCAGATGTTGCCCGACCGGAGTTATACTGCTATTAGCTTCACAACATGCATACTATGGGACGCCGTTTGTCTTTGCGTGTCAAAAAAGATACAGGAACACTGTCAAAGCTGTACAAAAATGTTGGCAAACACCGGCCACGAACAATGTGTTTACCAAACTATGTTTGACCACATCTTATGGGGTAGCTAGCTTTAGCTTGGTACCTAGCTAGCACCAATACAACCAGCCTGAAAACATTGACCAGTAGAAACTGAGGATGGATCTGCAGTTTTCTCTTATCACAGCCATTAAACTCAACTGTTTTAGTCACCATTGGCCTCGTGGTGAAATCCCAGATCGGTTTTCTTCCTCTCCGACAACTGAGTTAGGAAAGACACCTGTATCCTTGTAGTGAATGGGTGTGTTGATACACCATACAAAGTGTAATAACTTCCATGTTCAAAGTGATATTCAAAATCTGCTTTTTTTTGTTTACCCTTTTACAATAGGTGACCAGGGAGGCATTGGAAAACCTCCCTGGTATTTGTGGTTGAATCTGTTTTTGAAATTCACTGCTTGACTGAGCGACCTTAAATATAATTGAATGTGTGGGGTACAGAGATGAGGTTGTCATTCAGAAATCAAGTTAACCACTTTTTGCACACACATGAGTCCATTCAATTTAATATGCGACTTGTTAAGCAAATGTTTACTCCTGAACTTAACTTTCTGTCTGTGTCCAGGTGCCCAGTCTGTGTGAGGACCTACTCTCCTCTGTGGACCAGCCTCTGAAGATTGCCCGGGACAAGGTGGTGGGGAAAGACTACCTGCTCTGTGACTACAACAGAGACGGTGACTCCTACAGGTAGGACTGACAACCTGCAGCTCCTCCTTTATCTCTATCTTACTTCCCTTCCCACATATCCATCTCCTCAGAAACCATGCCTGGTATAAATTAATGTCATTACATCTCCTCAGAAACCATGTCTGGTATAAATTAATGTCATTACATCTCCTCAGAAACCATGCCTGGTAATGACATTAATTTATACATCTCCTCAGAAACCATGCCTGGTATAAATTAATGTCATTACATCTCCTCAGAAACCATGCCTGGTATAAATTAATGTCATTACATCTCCTCAAACCATGCCTGGTATAAATTAATGTCATTACATCTCCTCAGAAACCATGTCTGGTATAAATTAATGTCATTACATCTCCTCAGAAACCATGCCTGGTAATGGCATTAATTTATACATCTCCTCAGAAACCATGCCTGGTATAAATTAATGTCATTACATCTCCTCAGAAACCATGCCTGGTAATGACATTAATTTATACATCTCCTCAGAAACCATGCCTGGTATAAATTAATGTCATTATACATCTCCTCAGAAACCATGCCTGGTATAAATTAATGTCATTACATCTCCTCAGAAACCATGTCTGGTATAAATTAATGTCATTACATCTCCTCAGAAACCATGCCTGGTAATGACATTAATTTATACATCTCCTCAGAAACCATGCCTGGTATAAATTAATGTCATTACATCTCCTCAGAAACCATGCCTGGTATAAATTAATGTCATTACATCTCCTCAAACCATGCCTGGTATAAATTAATGTCATTACATCTCCTCAGAAACCATGTCTGGTATAAATTAATGTCATTACATCTCCTCAGAAACCATGCCTGGTAATGGCATTAATTTATACATCTCCTCAGAAACCATGCCTGGTATAAATTAATGTCATTACATCTCCTCAGAAACCATGCCTGGTAATGACATTAATTTATACATCTCCTCAGAAACCATGCCTGGTATAAATTAATGTCATTATACATCTCCTCAGAAACCATGCCTGGTATAAATTAATGTCATTACATCTCCTCAGAAACCATGTCTGATATAAATTAATGTCATTACATCTCCTCAGAAACCATGCCTGGTATAAATTAATGTCATTACATCTCCTCAGAAACCATGCCTGATATAAATTAATGTCATTACATCTCCTCAGAAACCATGCCTGGTATAAATTAATGTCATTACATCTCCTCAGAAACCATGCCTGGTATAAATTAATGTCATTACATCTCCTCAGAAACCATGCCTGGTATAAATTAATGTCATTATACATCTCCTCAGAAACCATGCCTGGTATAAATTAATGTCATTACATCTCCTCAGAAACCATGCCTGGTATAAATTAATGTCATTACATCTCCTCAGAAACCATGCCTGGTATAAATTAATGTCATTACAATTATTTGTTTGTCATACATGAACATTTGACCACACACCCGTTTGGTTTGGTCACAAAGGATTGATTTGGGATTTTCTCTTGCTCATTCTTGTTTCTCAGATCCCCATGGAGTAATAAGTATGAGCCACCCATCGACGATGGTGCCATGCCATCTGCCCGCCTGCGCAAACTAGAGGTTGAAGCCAACAATGCCTTTGACCAGTATAGAGACCTGTGAGTACCAGTATGACCAAGTCAGTATGTGAGAGGAACAGACGGACTCATTATTGACACTTTAGAGTATCGTTACACCACAGTAATACCATTTATACCATTATTATAAAGTGGGTCGTTTGGATCCTCAATTCTCATTGGCTATGCCATGTCTATGACGAAAACAAATAACCTGGTAATACCACCAATGACAGTCTTATCATAAATATCCATGTCCTCCTAAGGGGTGACAGGTAGCCTAGAGGTTAGAGCGTTGGGCCAGTAACTGAAAGATTGCTAGATCGAATCCCCGAGCTGACAAGGTAAAAATCTGGCATTCTACCCCTGAACAAGGCAGTTAACCCACTGTTTGTAGACCGTAATTGTAAATAAGAATTTGTTCTTAACTGACTTGCCTAGTTAAATAAAGGTTACATTTTTAAAATGTAATGTGTTGTCAGGTACTTTGAGGGCGGTGTATCATCTGTGTATCTGTGGGACTTGGATCATGGCTTTGCTGGGGTCATCCTCATCAAGAAGGCTGGAGACGGCTCCAAGAAGATCAAAGGCTGCTGGGACTCCATCCATGTGGTGGAGGTGCAGGAGAAGTCCAGCGGACGGACCGCTCACTACAAACTCACCTCCACCGTTATGCTGTGGCTTCAGACGACCAAGACCGGGTCTGGAACCATGAACCTGGGTGGCAGTCTGACAAGACAGGTACTTGCATACAACTGTGTGTGTGTGTGGTGGTGGGGGGAGGGTTGTGTGTGTGTGTGTACATGCTCTCGTAATCTGTCTTGTTTTGTAATCTGTCTCTTGGTTTACTTGTTGCAACATATTTCCACTGTTGGACTGTACAATACCCTCATCTCTCTCTTCTTCCAGATGGAGAAAGACGAGACAGTTGGAGAGTCTTCCCCACATATTGCCAACATCGGCCGCCTGGTGGAGGTGGGTAGAACTAAACCTACTATATGCATGCCCTGATGCACACACTGACATAATGTATAGAAAATGAAATACAGAAGTATCATTTACACAAGTATTCACACCCTTTTGCTATGACACCCCAAATTGAGCTCAATTTCTTTTGATCATCTTTGAGATGTCACAACTTACTTGGAGTCCACCTATAGCCAATTCAATTGTTTGGACATGAGTTAGAAAGAAACACCTGTCTATATTAGGTCCCACAGTTGACAGTGCGTGTCAGAGCAGCACTTTACTATGAAGTCAAAGGAACTCTCCATAGATCTCAGATTGTGATGAAGCATATATCTGGGGAAGGGTATTAAACCATTTCTAGAATTGCAAAAAAATAGCATTTTGGGAAATTCAATGAAATATGGAACTACCCAGACTCTGCCTAGAGGTGGCCGTCCTACCAAACTGAGCAGGGAGGTGACCAAGAACCCAATGACCACTCTGACAGAACAACAGAGTTCCTTGGCTGAGATGGGAGTACCTGCCAGAAGAACAACAAGTCTATACAGCACTTCACCAATCTGGGGTTTATGGGAGAGTGGCCAGACGGAAGCCACTCCTGAGAAAAAGGCACATGACAGCACGCCTGGAGTTCGTAAAAAGGCACGTGAAAGACTCGGATCACAGGCAAAACATTCTGTGGTCTGATGAGACAAAAATTCAACTCTTTGGCCTGAGTGCAAAGTGCTCTGTCGCAGAAAACCAGGCACAGCTCATCACCCATCTAACACTATCCCTACCATGAAGCATGGTGGTAGCAGCATCATGCTATGGGGATGCTTTTCAGTGGCAGGGACTGGGAGACTGGTAAGGGAAGTCAAAGCAATACTGGAATGGCTTCAGAACAAGAATGTGAAAGTCCTTGAGTGGCCCAAACAAAGTCCAGACTTGAATCCCATCTAATTTAAAAAAGCTTGAGAAAATCTACAAGGAACAATAGGAGAAAATCCCCACATCCAGATGTGCAACCCTGATAGACATATCCATGATGAAAGTTGGAATCGCCATCAAGGGTGTGAATATTTATGTCAATTAGATATCTGCATTTCATTGTGAGAAATGTATATCACTGTTTTACTTGGTTTACATGGTTACTTTAGCATTATTTCAGCTAAGGAATCCATGTGAACCACTGTGTGTGTGTGTGTGTGTGTGTGTGTGTGTGTGTGTGTGTGTGTGTAACTGTATAAATTAGCAACAAATCCTAAAAACATGTTTTCACTGTGTCCGGGCTGTTACAACAAAATGTGCAATAGGTCAAGGAGCATAAACTTTCTGAAGGCACTATCTATTGATATGTTTATCACAATAATAGTGTTATGTAAATTCATTTTTCTAACCTCAGGATATGGAGAATAAGATTCGCTCCACTCTCAACGAGATCTACTTTGGGAAGACCAAAGACATCGTCAATGGTTTAAGGTACGTGAGTGCGGAAACAGACACACTTGTCACATTGATGTAAAGTCACTATATTCTGCTGCAGATGCTCTATGTCTCGGCACACCTGACATCCACGTCGAAGACGGGTACTAATGAGCTCCTGCAGTCTACTACTGCATTTCTAGTTTGGCCTCTTTCAGCCACACGCCTGTTTTAACCTTGGCTACTTCAGCTCATCTGTTGACTGGGATTTCCCCTCATTTCACTCTGCCATATTGTGTTATCTGCTTCCCATGTCATTGTCTGTTTTTCAGTTCTACATTTTTCAACCTTGTTTATTTGCTTCCATGTCCCTCCTCCTTCCCCTGTCCTATCTCTTCTCTATGCCCACTCATCCCTCATTTGTCTGTCTGCCTGTCCCTCATCTCCCTTTCTCCTCTCCACTGTGGTCCAGATCTATTGACACTCTGCCTGATAACCAAAAGTACCGGCAGCTCCAGAAGGAGCTGTCTCAGGTCCTCACCCAGCGCCAGATCTTCATTGACTAGGGCCAGAGGTATCGTCTGGCATGGGACAACAGGCTGTGTGTCTGTGGCATTGGAGGAATGTGTGTGCGCGCTTGCATGTGTGGCATGGTGTTTGTGTGATTGAGTGGTTTCCCAGAAAGTTGCAACACGCTGACATTGTTTCTCAAGGAGCGTTTGTTGCAGCTAAGCCAACCATGCCAACATGCAGTTTGAGACAACCAACTGCATGAGGAAGAGTCCTAGATGATTAACTTACCTGACTAAACATTTCATGTTGATTGCGCCTAGACAGGCAGTGTCTGGAGTGTATTAACCCAGCCATCTTTTCTACAGTGAGAGAGAGTTGGAGACCATGTGATATCCTCACAACTTGTTTAAAAATGAATTTGCTCTGTATCTCTACCTATTTTTCCCTCTATCTACCCATCTTATTTGCTTTCTCACAAATTCACTTTTACTGCATCTATTAATTGTTGAGTTCCAAATAGGCCCCAATTCCCTTGGCACTCCTGTATATCTGAAACTATTGTAATGTTTTATGGTACTTGCTTCTGTGAGGCTGAAACTTTTATCATATTGCTTAGGTTTTTATTTATTTATCAAAAATATCTACAGGAGTGCTTTGGGGAATCGGTGTTACAGGTTGATTTTGGAATCTAGTGTATATTGAATCTTTCTCACTCCTTCTCTCATTCCCTCTTCCCTGACAGGAGTGTTCAGACCCTGGCTGACAAGTCGAAGCAGGAGGCTCTGAAGAACGACCTGATGGAGGCGCTTAAACGCAAACAGCAAAGCTAGAGATGCTATTTTTTTTATTTGATTTTCCTCTTTCTCTCTCTGTTCCCCGCGCAGTATCTCCACCTTACTCAACCATCTTTTTTCTGTTTGTACGTCTCTCCTTCCATGCCTGTTTCAGTGCTGCACTCTTGTTCATTTGTGGGAAAAAACAAAAAAGAGAATGTTTAGCTTTTTTTGTTTATTTTCACGCATTGTTTTGAGGCATCTCATTCGCTTTCAAGCCATTCACCCACCCTGTCTCTCCCTCCGTCTCTCTCTCTGTCTCTCTCATGTTATGAATATTATGATAGTATTCTTAAGGTTAATGATAATCTTACAGTTTTACCGCAATGTTTATAATCCCTACAGCTCTGTCACAGCTGAGTCTGTTTTGAATGAGTGACATCAGCTTCTCTCCTATCCTCTGGTTAGGGGACAGAATCAGATACAGACTGTACTGTAGCTAGGCTTGGCTGGGCTAACAAATCGTCATTCATTTCCACCAACATTTTCTTTCTTGTACCCATTATATCAAAGTGTCTGTGCCACCACCTTTCTTGAAATATAACTGTCATTTTTCTGGGTGATGTAATGGCAAACGAATGGGAGAGGGTGGCCCTAGATATTATGTATTGTATGGATTGGTCTATGGTTTGACCTTCGTCCCACTCTTACCCGCATGCGGTGTGAGTCTGAACGCATTGGATCACGGGATGGAGCTGTAGACCTCTAAAACATGGGGAGGGACTGTTAGGTTCACTGTGTATACCCATGTCATTAAGTCCCCCTCTTACACTGTGTATAACGTGATGATTTGGATACCTCGGTCTCTCTCTCGGTCTCTCTTTCACCTGGTCTATGTTGGGGGCACAGTTTTGTCTTTTTGCGTCTTGAAGGAAGCTTTTGACCTTTTCCGTTTTGGGGGGAATCTTTTTTGTTGTATTTTGTTTTTATTTTGTAAAGCTAATGATTCATATTTTATTAGAGCCTCCAGCAACAATAAAAACAGTAAAAAACTATTTATTGTAATATTTTAACTTTTGCTTCTTTTCTGCATCATGTCCATCACTCACAAGGTTGAAACTTTTTGCTCTAGACTTGTTCTTGGGCTCTAGACTTGTTCTTGGGCGATCTAAAGATTATGATTGAATTAAACCAGTTATCTAAAGATGACCAATGGAAAATGTTAGGTTGCTGTGACCGTGATGGCCAGCTTCAGCTTATTATTAGTGACATCAGGGCACTGGGCACAGAAGTTCAGCTCCACACACTGCAGGTGTTATTTTCCCTCACATCAGTAAATGTTACTCGGTTGGTAGAGCATGGCACTTGCAATACAGGATAGTGGGTTCGATTCCTGGGACCTGCCAAACGTAAAATGTATGACTAAGTCACTTTGGATAAAAGCATCTGCTAAATGGCATTATTATTGTTACTCCAGGTGATCTCTTCCTGAACTAGATCTACCTGTATGTGCCTTCTCAATATTGTACACTGTTGCAGTCTCCACAGGTACCTTAGACCATATGTGAATGTAAGTGCACAATGTAAACTGAACCGATCACTTTCACAGTTCTAGGTTGCTGGGTCAAGACGTTATTGTATCAAGACTGTTTAATGCTTACAGTAGGATTACTGTAAAAGAGATCTGTGGACTTCTCTTGAAAGATGCGTTTCAGCCTAAACTTGTTTTGTCTCAATTGTTACCTAAATAGCCAAAAGTTAGGACTTGATTAATTGCTCTAATTGCTGTCTGCAGTAATGCACATGTACCAGCAGGTGGCAGTAAAGTGAATGTACAGGTAACTTCTACAATAAAGGAAACACCATAGTGTCCTAATGCTTTGGACCACCACGAACCAGAACAGCTTCAATGCACCTTAACAGATTCTACAAATGTCTGGAACTCTATTGGAGGGATGCAACACCATTCTTCCATGAGAAATTCCATAATTTGGTGTTTTGTTGATGGTGGTGGAGAATACTGTCTCAGGCTCTGTTTCAACAATCTCCCATGAGACTGCCATGGCATTTGGTTTACATTTTCATTCTCATTATACCATTCAGTGACCACTTGTCCATGGTAGTCAAAATAATGGCCTTCCCAGCTACTTTATACACAACCCTAAGCGTGATGGGATATTTATTGCAGAATTAACTCAGGAATCCCACCTGTGTGGAAGCACCTGCTTTCAATATATTTTGTATCCCTCATTTACTTAGGTGTTTCCTTTTATTTTGGCAGTTACCTAGTTCACCCTCAGCAACAACAACAAAAAACGATTCTACAAACCAGATCAATAGCAGTCTAAAGAATGACTAGGAGTAGCCTATTTACTTTCACAGCTGCTCAATTCTTCCTCACGTCTGTGTAAGAGGCACATAACAGACATATGGCATAATGCCTCTGCTTTAGATGAGGATGATGATTAAGATGCCTTTGGCATGACCCATCTCCCACATGAGATACCAGCAGCATCTGCTGGGCAGCTTTCAAAAATGGTGTTTACATGAAACATTACAAGATATACCCCTGCTCACTGTCCTGCCATTTACGCCATTTAACCTCATATTCGAGAACAGCATTTCAATACCTGCATAGGACTAGAGAATAGCATGAATCATTACTTTTCACATAGGCCTGATGTGTAGTGTCATTTGACTACCCTATAAGGTAAGGTCACTTTTGAATTAGACAGGTATGTATACGCATAGGGAAACACTACACTTTCTGTGCCTGGGGTTGTGTTCGGGGGGGATGAGAACTGTTTGTTATTTAAATATTGACAGCATTTGTTTAGGCTTATCAACAATCCATGTACTGCTACTTTGCAAAAACACTGTAAACAGCTATATGCGTCTTCCACAAGGGGGACCAAACAGGCCAGTCATCTTTCTTTACAACTCAGTGTGGCCCCTGGGAGAACGGACCTTGCTACACACACACACACAATAGATTTATGATAATGAGAAGCCTCGAGCATAAGGGGTAGTAGGAGCCATTTTATTAATTCACGCGAACGGAGTGGAGTTGTGGGTTCGGCGTGTTTGGGTGGTGAGAAGCTTTGGCTAGGTGACTGCGATTTCTCTCCGGATTCAATTGGATTAGCTACTGTGGAGCAGTGAAAGCATGGATACGCTGCAACAAAAGGGAACGACTAGACGGAAAGTTTAAGGGAAGGCGGCAGTATTACGTTCAAACCTGGTTTAACATTATCGAGGAGCAATGCCCGTCATTAAGTGGGATTTGGTGTTTATTATTTTCGTCTGGTTTGAAATAATTTCACTGTCGGATTGCTACAGTACACACATCAGTGAGGATGCAGAGCCGGGGACGGTTATAGCAAGTGTGGAACAGAGCGGGGCATGCACTTTGGATCAGGTAATCGCTCCTAAATTCTCAAAGACCTTTATTGAAACTGATGCGTCCGCGCGCATTGTGTTCATTTCGGGTAGTTTAAATTGTGCCTCGCTCAGCTCCAACCCTTTCATCGTGTACACTGTTGTTGACTGCGTGAACAGTGGCCCAGGGTCCAGGCACCTCCTTACGAGCCAGTATGATGTGCATGTTCACGGCAGGAACTGTTCAAGTAAACACAAAATTAAATCTCAATGGGACTTGGAGATCATCAGTTTGTTTAAGGCCCAAAATCATCAGTTAGAATGCTACGAGGCTGGTACTGCTCTCCTCTGGGTATGGGATCTACTACCCGCATCTCCGACACACAGCAGTATGCACTGCAAGGTGACTAGTAGTTCGGACTTCTACTTTTCGGAGGGGCAGTTGTTTGTGTCCAAGACCCTGTGTTTGAAACACGACACACTCCTTGAGCTAGACTTACATTGTAACCAATACACAGGAGATGAGAGGGAAGCTAAAGTGAACAGCATTTCAGTCCACTGGCGGGTGGGTCAAGGTTCCTTCAAGCAGGGCCACTTGGGGAAGTTACTACAGCAGGCTGTCCAGTCTGAGTCTGGCATAGTGAGCAGGAGGAAGAGGGCTGTCAACAGTAGCCCCCAGTTTCAGCCTCCTATGTACCAGGTGTCTGTGGCAGAGAATAAGCCAGCTGGAACTCCTGTAGTTGTTTTGAAGGCAGTAGATGCTGATGAGGGGGAGGCAGGCAGGCTGGAGTACTTCATAGAGGCCCTGTTTGACAGCCGCTCCAACAACCTATTTTCTGTGGACCCAGTCAATGGTGCTGTTTCCACTGTGGAGGTGCTGGATAGAGAGCAGAAGGACACCCATGTGTTCCGTGTGAATGCTGTTGACCACGGCACTCCCCGACGTACGGCCATGGCCACCCTCACCATCACAGTGAGTGACACTAATGACCATGACCCTGTCTTTGAGCAACAGGACTATAAGGAGAGGGTCAGAGAGAACCTGGAGATAGGCTACGAGGTGCTGACCGTCAGGGCCACGGATGGGGATGCCCCGGTAAATGGTAACATCCTCTACCGTGTCCTCAACAGCAACAGCTCCAACGATGTGTTTGAGATTGACCCCAGGTCAGGGGTGATCCGCACAAAGGGCCCGGTGGATAGAGAGATGGTGGAGGCCTACATGCTGTTGGTAGAGGCCAACGACCAGGGTCGCAACCCCAGCCCCCGCAGCGCTACGGCAACAGTTCACATTATTGTAGAGGATGACAATGATAATGCGCCCCAGTTTAGTGAAAAGCGATATGTGGTGCAGGTTCCGGAGGATATGGCACCCAACACAGAGATCCTGCAGGTGACTGCCACAGACCAGGACAGAGGAAGTAACGCCATGGTTCACTTTAGCATCATGAGTGGCAACACCAGGGGCCAGTTTTACATTGACGCTCAGACAGGCAAGATGGACCTGGTCAGTCAGTTGGACTACGAGGCTAACAAGGAATACACCATACGCATTCGTGCTCAGGACGGGGGACGCCCGCCTCTCTCCAACATCAGCGGCCTGGTAACGGTGCAGGTGGTGGATATCAATGATAACGCCCCCATTTTCGTCAGCACCCCCTTCCAGGCCACTGTGCTAGAGAACGTGCCGGTGGGTTACTCCATCATTCACATCCAGGCCGTTGACGCAGACTCCGGCGACAACTCCAGGCTGGAGTACTGCCTCATTGAAGCCTCACCCAACTTACCCTTTTCCATCAACAACAGCAGTGGATGGATAGTGGTAGCCGCTGGGCTGGACAGGGAGAGCGTGGACTTCTACAACTTTGGGGTGGAGGCCCGTGATCATGGCCACCCGGTGATGTCCTCCTCAGCTAGCGTTAGCATGACCATCCTTGACGTCAACGATAACAACCCAGAGTTCACCCAGAGATCATACTACATGCGCCTCAATGAGGATGCTGTCGTGGGCACAAGCGTGGTGACGGTTTCTGCGGTGGACCAGGATATCAACAGTGTGGTGACGTATCAGATCTCCAGTGGTAACACCAGAAACAGGTTCTCCATCACCAGCCAGAGTGGAGGGGGCCTTATCACTCTGGCCCTGCCCCTCGACTACAAACTGGAGCGCCAATACGTCCTGAGTGTCACCGCGTCTGACGGCACACGCATCGATACTGCCAAGGTGTTCGTCAACGTCACTGACGCCAACACCCACAGGCCCGTGTTTCAGAGCTCCCATTACACCGTCAACATCAATGAGGACAGACCTGTTGGCACCACCGTTGTGGTGATCAGTGCTACAGATGAGGACACTGGGGAGAACGCACGTATAACCTACTTTATGGATGACAGCATCCCCCAGTTCGACATCGACTCTGACACAGGCGCTGTCACCACCCAGATGGAGCTGGACTATGAAGATCAGGTGTCCTACACGTTAGCCATCACGGCCCGGGATAACGGCATCCCACAGAAGTCTGACACTACCTACCTGGAGATCCTGGTGAATGATGTGAATGACAACTCTCCTCGGTTCCTCCGAGACCACTACCTAGGCTCTGTGATGGAGGACGTGCCAGTGTTTACCAGTGTCGTCCAGGTCTCTGCCACTGACCGAGACTCTGGCCTCAATGGACGTGTCTTCTACACTTTCCAGGGGGGAGAGGACGGCGATGGAGACTTCATAATTGAGTCCACCTCTGGTATTGTGCGAACGCTGCGTCGCCTGGACCGTGAGAACATGCCATTCTACAACCTGCAGGCCTTTGCTGTGGATAAAGGTGTTCCTGCTCTCAAGACGTCCGTGGACATCCAGGTGACCATCTTAGACGTGAACGACAACCCTCCCGTGTTTGAGAAAGATGAGTTTGACATCTTTGTGGAGGAGAACAGCCCAATAGGCCTGGTAGTGGCCCACGTATCTGCCTCGGACCCAGACGAGGGGAGCAACGCCCAGATCATGTACCAGATAGTAGAGGGAAACATCCCAGAGGTGTTCCAGCTGGACATCTTCTCAGGAGAACTGACCGTTCTGACAGATCTCGACTACGAGACTCAGTCGGAGTATGTCATCGTGGTCCAGGCCACCTCCGCCCCACTGGTCAGCCGTGCCACCGTGCACGTCAAGCTGGTTGACAAGAACGACAACGTACCCGTGCTGAAAAATTTCCAGATCATATTCAATAACTATGTCACTGACAAGTCCAGTAGCTTCCCCACAGGGGTGATCGGGCGGATCCCTGCCCATGACCCAGATGCTTCGGACCAGCTCCAGTACAGCTTTGAGGCTGGTAATGAGCTGAACCTGGTCATCCTGAACCAGAGCACCGGGGAGATATGCCTCAGCCAGGCCCTGGACAACAACAGACCCCTAGAGGCCTCCATGAGGATATCTGTCTCCGGTAAGACCAACCTCTCCTCAATTGTTTTTTAATACATAGGCCCGTTTGTGATATGTTAATGTTAGGCACAGTGAAGGCTTTGGTTCTTCCTCATTCTTTAGATTTTTCCTATTTATGTTCCTCACTTGAAAATGTTCAACATTACAATACCAAAGATGTATTTTTTTTGACACAGATGGAGTTGAATACTGTGAATGCCATACAAACTGTTTTATGTATGGCCTCTGCTGCAGTGTTTCAATTTTACAACTTCATTATTTCAATATTAATCATAAATTAGAATGAACATTCAGGTCAGGATCTTAGTGTGCCTCCTCAAGCCTTATGTTTCATTTGGAGAGAGAAGTCCTCTCTAGACAAGATTGTGCTTTTTAGCTTCTTGGGGTTTGTTTTTCTGTTCTAGTATTTGTCATCTTGTTAAAGTGCAGGCTGTACCCAGGCCTGATGTAGATAAATGTGGATTTAAATAGCAGTTTATCTGCATGTCTGCAACCGGTTAGCCTGCTCCTGTGGGAAAAACACTCCAGTGGGTCTGGATCATTGTTCATTATTACCCAACTTAAAACCCCCATTTTCAGCTATCACACAATATTTCATTCAATGATGGATGTTTTTCGAATCTATATATTCGCACGATTATGACAGTTGATTTCAAACTGAGGGTAAAACAAGGATTCATTTGACCATATTTATTTTGTATCACATGCCAGATTGTCAGGATATTTCCCTACTTACTTAAATTATTATTTGTCATTTCAAAATGAGCAATGGTTACCTTGTGTGCCAGTTGTTGTTATCCCAGCATTTGTATAACCTTTGTAAATAAGTGTAGCATGAACAATACAGGCCTTATGGGCTATAAGGTATGGTATATGTCATGTTTTAAGCCGTGATGGACTATGCCATCATTGTGTGGACACTGGACCCAGGCATGTAATTAACTTAGATTCATTTTAGACACACTGAAAGATAAAAACAGCCTGTGTCTTGTGTAGCACCACACAAATATATTTTACATGTGGAGAGTTGTAGTAGCCAGCTCAGGAAACCCAGTGAGCTGTGTTGTCTACTCTAACCTCTTGTTTCTCTTTAATTGAGTCTGCATAAGGCGCCCGTCATTTCAACTGTCAGCACAATTTACAGAGCATTTTATTTGCTCCAAAAATGTGACTGAACTTGAATTGCTGCAGAACCAGATTTGTGACACGGTGTGTCAGACTGCAGAGCTGGTTCCTTCATGACCTTGGAACTCATTTAAAGAGATGTGCAAACAGCACCTTCTAAATGTCACACTGCATTTCAGTCAGGGATTTGACATCAAAGCGTCCATATTTAACTAGGTAAAACACCTTTAACCAGAAGGATTAAAACTGTCCAATTGGTATCTTTGCTCTGAGGTGGTGTGTTAATATCTGACCCTCTCATATATTAGCCAATAGACACAGTGCTGGGCTGGCTGAGTTGATAGTGACTGCCAGAGACTAGATGGTCAGCATGGGTAGTAATCATTACAATGTATTGGAGCACCACTTAGTTTTTTGGTGGTTTTTTTGTTTACTTCTCCTCCCTGAAGCCTCTTTAAAGGAGGAGGTCCCTAGTGACAGATGAGAGAGCTCTCTGTCTGTCTTGGAGACAATGGCGAGTGGTCGATTAGAGGTAGGCACGAGGAGATCATGCTAGGCCCTGGTTGGGGGCAACAGCTGTGACTCTACCAAGGACCAATTAGATGGATGGCTTGTCTCCGCGTCCCACACCTGTTGGGGTATCTGTCAGTAGCCCTGCGGGTGAAAGAAAGAGGGAGAGGGAGGTGGGTAAATAGAGAGCAAACAAAAATCATGTTGGTGTGAGATGGATAGAACATGAAGATGCAGATGTAATGAGAAAGGTAAATAAAGAGAGAGGAGATGGAGAGGGTGCCTGCCTGTAGAATAAATGTTTGCCCCAATGCTGAGAGATCTTCCCTTGGTGACTTAACATCCTCCCCTTATGTTCCCTTTATGCTCTCTGATTTATGTGTGATGCCATATGATGGATGATTCCATTAGCCTCAGCTAGTCTGTGATGAAATACAACAGATCATATCACTTCAACCACATCAATTACACTGTTAAGGTACACCGATTCAGGTAAATATGATTACTGTATCTAGATATTCATGTTAAGAGGAACATCAAAAGGTCTGAAAAAGGTTCAATAAGAGCTATACCTATGTGTAGTGTTTCACAATGACTTTCATTGGAGTGGCGCAGTGTTGAATAGCCTATGATTGGCATGGTGGGTCCATATTGCACTCTCTGTAGCTGCTCTCATGGCAGCCCTGGCAATTATACTTTTGATTAATCCTTTGCTTAGCTAATTATGGAGCCAGCTTTCCTGCCATGGTGCACTGGTTGTAGGCCCTGCAAATTAACACTGGTATGAGGGATACCCCGGCTAATGTGCTGGATTAGACGTTCCATATCACTGGCCGTGGGAGTAGACATTTCTGAATGAATTTCTGCAGCCCAGATTATGGTTGTAAATGCAGCTGATTACAGATTTGTGGGGATTGTTAGATCTGTCTTCTCCCTCCTGAGATGAGGAACATAACTGACACCAGATCAGCTCAGCCAAGACGTTTCTGACCGTGCTGGGAGGCCAGTACCAGTGGGTTTAGTAATTGATGTGGCAGAACCTGGGCTCTGTTGCTCCAGCATTGACATTCTGCTGATCTAATGCTGCATCCTGTGTGTGTGTGTGAGCTCGCATTAATGTGTGTGTGCTTTTGATGCTGGGGATTTTATCCTCCTTCCTCTCATCCTTTGATGGAATAATCTCCCTCAGTCTACTTGCCTGAAGATTGCTCTAGAATAAACACCATGGTATTTACTTTGTCATGTTTGTTCCTTTGATGAAATTCGATGAAGCTTTAGTAGTCAGAATACTGCACATGCCCACAGTTCTATTTATCAGCACTGAGGTTAAATGGTCAAGCCCTCCCCTCTGACTGAACATGGAGCTTGATTTGCCTCAGCTCATGGCAGGATGTGCAGTAGCTCACTGATGACATGCTAATAGTAGCAGGCATGCTATGTAGTCTACCTAGGTGGTCTCTGGCCAGGAGGTACTGTCACTGGTTAGATCATCAGTAGTCAGTATACTAGGGATTCTCCATAGGGAAACTCCTCTCCTGTCTCCTCTCACCAACCCCTCTGAACCATCACAGTTGACCCCTCACCTCTGACTATTCTCATTACCTCCCTTGGTCAACTCCCTATGCCATCAGACAGCATATTAATCAGTTCCACAAGGATTAAGGTAAAGTTTAAGAAATTGGATCTGAATTAGGACTGAGATTCATGTTGACACTAGAATAAACTTCTATAGTGCGTTGCTTTGTGATTATTGCTCACAAATCTTATTTCAAGACCATTACACATATGCAAATATTTTGAGACCTTGTAAACATAGTATAAGGTTACATTGGTTCTCTTTTAATTAAGCCCGTCTTAAGAAGACTAAGTGAATCTACAATCTTAAATGTTCAAATTTCTGATTTGAATGTGAGACAGTTCTCCCAACTCCCACACAGCCAGGCCCAGGCAGTCCATATTCTGTGTGATTGAATGTTGTTTTGTAAGGCGTTCATTCTCCCACTGTCACCATCCACCGCACAACACAACAGGACAAGAGTGGAATCTTAATGGGGAAGGAAGCCACTCTCATCCATCACATCTAAATCAGCGCTGTCCCAGTCTGTGTAATTACATGACAGTGTATTAAGACTGGGCTGTTGTCTGTGGATGGACTTTCTCTGTGGCTGGTCTCTGCCAGGGGACAGGGTCTGACTGTATTAGCTGAAATATGGATGGCTGCACAAGAGTAGCTCTGAGATCAGTTTTAATCACACCCTTTGCTTAGTGTTTGAAGCCAATGGGTTTCTCTCATGGCGACGCGGACATGGATAATGGAAAGTTGAGAACGTGCTCATACCCAGAAATACCCTTGGCCTACATATACTACCACTCAATATGCCATACAATTTCCATGATGTAGTCTGTTTGTGTGTATGTTTGTGCTGACTTGTCTGTAATGGGCCTTTATCTCTATCCATACCTCTGTTCTCCCCCAAGAAAACATTAGTCACAGCCCTGCTTGGAATGTATGTAGCACTTTGTCCACCTATCTGCTATTTCCTCTAACATCACCTATTTCCTGGATTCTGTCCCTGTTTTATTCATCAGTCATCCAATCCTCCTCTTCTATCCATGATTCTCACCCCCGCTGCAACCTCTCCGCTGCCATCTCCCCGCAGCAACCTCCCCGCAGCAACCTCTCCGCAGCAACCTCCCCGCAGCAACCTCTCCGCAGCAACCTCTCCGCAGCAACCTCTCCGCAGCAACCTCTCCGCAGCAACCTCTCCGCAGCAACCTCTCCGCAGCAACCTCTCCGCAGCAACCTCTCCGCAGCAACCTCCCCGCAGCAACCTCTCCGCAGCAACCTCTCCGCTGCCCCCTCCCCGCAGCAACCTCTCCGCTGCCCCCTCCCCGCAGCAACCTCCCCGCATCAACCTCTCCGCTGCCCCCTCCCCGCAGCAACCTCTCCGCTGCCCCCTCCCCATCCTTTCAAGCTCCTCCAGCCTCTTTCTTTTCTCCCCCTTTCTCCTTTGACTGTTGTTCCCTCTCTCCTCTGTGAAAGGAAGAATGCCTAAGATAAATGCTTTGTTAAGCACCCAGTTGTCATGGTGACCCCAGCAATGCCTGAGACATTCCTGGTGGGTGGGGACAAGGGGGAGGGTCCCTTTGTGTTGGGAAGATGGGGGAGGGGCAGCACATAAATTCTAAAGTGCAACAGCGCAACTTTTGAGCCGACTGTCACCCTCTCCCGCTCCCCAGTGAAGGATAGACCCCAATGAGTCTTGCTTTGGACACGGGGTCTGTGAGGCCGGCCACAGTGATCTGTCTGACTGCTCGACTCTTCTCTCTCACCGTTTGACCTTTTTTTTTATTGGACAAACTATTTTGACACACTATCTATTCTGCTTATGTGAGGTTACAACTGTTTTCCTCAGAAATAACTTGTATGTTGATGATAACTTTATGCCGGTGCCAATAACAATGGATTGCTTTAAGTTTAGAAAAGGTGACGTTAACTTTCCTCACTAAACCTAGGCACTATTTGCTCAACCAATACCTCTTTGACGGTGAGAGAACAGGAGCTTGGGTTTGATGGATGTCAACAGCTCAGAGTTTTGTAACTGCTCTGTGAAAACTTTCCCAGAGTAAAGCACATGGTAGGCAGGTTGTGTTGTCTAAGCCCTTTGATTTGTGACAGAGGTGTGGAGAGGGTATCTGATTTCCTACTGTTGACTGCTTTCTCTATCAGAACATCTCCTTATGTGGGGCTCTCTTTTTTCTCTCTCTTTTTCTCTCTCTCTCAACCCCCCGCCCCCCCATCCCTCCCTGCTTTGTTGCTCTGATGGTCCGGATGAGAGGGGGATGACATCATCCCAGTGTTTGGGATTAGGGCTGATGCATGGCTCGGGTAGGAGTTAGGGCTGTTGGCGTTAGCACACACATCGCAAGGTCGTCCTGTATTGTCCCCCACTATCACTGCAGACAATGGGGTGGGGAATTTAGTGGTCTCTGTCTGGGTCTGTACCCCTCTGTCCTTGTGTCCCTTGTTTGTTCTGGTCCTGTAGTCTTCAGGGGAGTCTGACCGTGCCTGCCAGCACCGCCATGTTAAGGCATGAGTTGGTTAATTTCAGATTAATGATGAAGACTACTTTTTTACTCCTTAGATTAGATTTATTTTAATTCATAGCTCGGCTATCCACTGCATTGCCACACATTTCGGAGCAGGGGAGCTGGGGTACTCTTTCTGTTATGTCTACAATAAATCCCCTTTACTACAACTACAAATACTACTACTACAACAACAAATGAAACTTTAATTGACAGTGTTTGTTTAACAGATATGTTTATTTAACAGATTGCTTACTTGCAATGGGGCGGCAGGGTAGCCTAGTGGTTAGAACGTTGGACTAGTAACCGGAAGGTTGCAAATTCAAATCCTCGAGCTGACAAGGTACAAATCTGCCGTTCTGCCCCTGAACAGGCAGTTAACCCACTGTTCCTAGGCCGTCATTGAAAATAAGAATTTGTTCTTAACTGACTTGCCTAGTTAAATAAAAGCTACATTGCACTAATTTAGCATCAAACCATAGCGATATTACACAGTGACCTGGTTTCATAGGCTCCTACCAAAGAGGGTAGAATGTCAGCGTTGGAGCTTCAGGCTTTGGTACTAAGAATGGGGGAAGGGTTTCTAGTTAACACACGGTGTGTGAAATGCTGAAACTCGAATGGTTTTTAACACCAACTAGGCCTTCCAGCTGACTAGCCAGATGGTTTATTCTGGACAATGACGAGTTTGGCCATCTAGGTGGCATCAATCTTATTCTTTCAGCTGTTCCAATTAAACTAGGTGGATTGTTTTCGTTAAGTGGCCACCTAATCAGCCATGCAAAGAAGGACTGGGCAGAATCAGATTCTATAGATTAAAAAAATACTTGTATTATTTTCACAGCATGCATGGGAAATAGTTTTTTAACAAGGTCACATCAGTTATTTACTTTCAAATGGAGGGTTTTCAATGCTATTATAAGGCTTTGGTCACTATTTAAGAATCTCTGCTGAAAGAAATCTCTATATTACTGTTGTTGCTGATGTTTGTCATGTTAACTAGTCATCCGTTTGAGTAATGTGACATTGATGACCATCATCATGCCTGCATCCCTCAGTACCAAATCACATCCATATTGAATGAGTATCAGAACTCTTGAATACCAGCCTCATGCTTAGTCACGTCTCTGCATACTAATAATGTCTCTTTACTAAAGTGCCGACAGAGGTTTTTCTTTTAATATGCAAATGTATTGATTTGAACTGCACTTATCCTTTTCTTTGGCTTGCCCCCTCTCATAATAAGGAAAAATCTGTGGAATGCTAGAGAATGGAGTTATTTTAGCTTGATACAGAGGAGAGTTGTCCACTGTTGTCTTTTCTTGGGCTGTGAGACCCTGCATTATGTGGCTGCTCCAGAAATCATCTGGATTAAAATGCCTGGGTCTGACATTGCGCTCCGGAGACCCTCTCCTTTCCCGAATGTCTGGATGTTGAAGAAGATGGGAGTCTGGGCTGTGTTTCTGTTGTTCTTCATGCATTTTCTCATGACAAATACTGTTTGGTTTGCTCTATTGGAGGAGAAAACAGATATCCAGTAATTACACTTGATTGTTTTGATTGCAGGGTTGTGTCAGATTTCTGCATAATTATAACCCCTCATTTCACACCATCCTCGTGTACACGTACGTGCGTACAGACACTAAGACCAAAGACAACAAATACATTTGGCAACAGTTACAGCTGTATTGTGGAACAAGAAGATTTGGCAGCATTCATCATAGATTTTTTATGATTCTGTTGAACAAATGAATTCATTTTGTGCAATTGAATTGGCTTTACATCACTCCGAGATATACGTCAAATCTGTTGCATAGGAGTTAGGACATGCTCTCTCCACAGTCACCCCTCCTCAGGCTCAACAGAAGGGCTACGTTGGCTCGCTGTGTGATATATGAAGTGCTCATGTTAATTTGTGCTTAATCTCATACAGCAGCTGTCTCCCCAAAATTAACCCATTAACCCCTTCACCCTGCTGGAGGCCAAGTGCACATTGTCCACAACCAATCTGCCTCAATTTGCCCTCCTTACAGGATGATGTACGCATGCACACATCGCACTGAATGTGGATCTAGCGTTCATTTGCCTGTCTTTTTTTTTTTAAAGAACCAACCTCTCTAGATGTCTGACTGCCAAACAGTTTCAAGCCATTGTACATGTAAAATCGGTGCGCACTAGGTTCTCAAATTACATTCAGAGATACTAAGTACTCTCGGCCAGCAAAAGCTATTGGTGTGTCTGAGCCCTGTGATCCAGCCCACAGTTACGTTCATGTAAAATGTGTGAACACATCCAAAAGCTAACCATTTTTATACTCTCCCATCACTCCAGTGCCCAAATGGGTTGTCTATTCAGTCTCTGAGTCTATATTCAGAGGTGGCAGTTACCAACTTCCTCTGCTTCCATGCTTGGTGTTGGATAATGGACAATATTGTGGGAGCTTAGAGAATTAAATCAGCTATCACGGTTCTGATGATGATTGTGGACAGTAGAGGTAGTGAACCGTTTTAGGTGAGGTGGTCTGGTCGCCTGCCTGGTGGAGGGCGTTAGGGGGACTGTATCCAGAAGGGGAGTGTTGTTGCATCACTATAACTAATTGGTAGGTCTACCATTACTTGTTACTTCTGTGGGGTTTTTCGTAACGGAATTACAAGGAAAAGGCTACATTTCTTTCACTTACAGAAGGTTAACAAGTTCTCCAAAACGAAATATGTGTTGATATTAGCTGGCAGGGGTCTTTACGTCAACCTTATTGTGTTTTCATGTATTTCTGATACCTTTTTTAAGACTTTCTGGTAGATGTTTTCTTAGACCCCTTTTCCATCTGTTTATCCAGAAAGCCTTTACTTATGTCAAATAAAAAAATATGTTTCTTTGGCTTTTTTTTGTTTTTCTATGCCTTCATTTCCCCAAATTATAGACTCTTCTCTTTCATTTGCCACCCAATTTGATATGTTCTAATGAACTTCACATGTACGTGCTTATTGGTCATTTTCGATGAAAATTCGATGAAAATGGTTTTACTACTTCCACAGTCAGAGAATCAAACCTCCCAACTCCTCCTACCCTGCTAAAATGCCCTCTACAGGAGCATCATGTGGTGCCCCCCCCCCCAAATCTTTAACCTAGGTGAACCCCACTGTCTACCAAGGACTGACTTTCCAACTCCTTTGATGGAGTTCTGATTGGACTGATTCCTTCTTGCTGATTGGTTGGTAGTGGTGGATTAGGCCTGCTGTCCTGCTGAGAGCTCTCTGGTCCTGTACATCAGCGTTCTGCTCAAGTGGAAGAGAACTCTATTCGGTTCCCATGACACCCACAGAAACCATAGGCAACCGAGGCCAGGCTTCAAAACACTCTCATCAAGACTTGTTAGCTTCCCTTTTTGGGAATTTTACCTTGTACACCTCAATCCCTGAAACCCCACCAAACCATTTTAGAAACCAATCTTTAGTTTGCCAAATAATCTTAGTCTTTACACAATTGCATGTCCACAAGGAATGGGTGTGAGTACTTGAGGACTCAAACTGACTTTAAAATTCAATCTTTAACCAGAGTTCACATTTTTGTTCAAGTACTGTAAAACTATTTGGTGGAATGTGCTTTGTGGCTGCCCGAATGGGCAATTGAAATTTTGTTCCCCAAAAATTGAAATGTTGCGGGGCTCAACAAAAAATAAACCAATCCAAGCATCACACAGTTCTCACTCAATTGCGTTCTAATCACTCCCTCTACACATGCATGCTGCTTAGTACGCACAAGCTCCCGTAGGCCTACAAAAATGAATGCCTATAAAACGTATCTAACTAATGTTGATACACAAGCTACAGTCCTTGCAAAATGATGACAGTTTTATCACAAATTCAAAATGGACTGGTTGATAGGGAAATGAGTTACAACATTATAGGGAGATGTATTCCAACAACAATCTATTTTCCATTTGGGCTACTTTGCGAACTGCTAGCGCAATTTATAATTGGTTAGCCAAGGATATAACCCCCTTAAACATAGACGGGTTCCACATTGAAAACATTAGTTTGATAAAGACGTATGTTCAACAGAATCATTAAGCCTGGGCCTCCTCACCAAACAGATGTAGTGGCCGCACTTCATCACCATGCAGGGTTCAATGTGAAATTGTTACTCCATTTGAAAAATTCCAAAGAACAAGCAGAATGAATGAGTCTGTTTGGTTTGTAACCCTGAAGAAATTGTCTTTCAACTCGCCAAATTGAGCCCCGTTTCAAACAATCACTCTTTCCGAATAATTGTTCCAGACGCAAGATGTACATCACTTTTTCCTTTGGAAAAATATTCTGTTATTTTATTCTGTTATTACGCCATGTTTTCTTTTACATATAAAATAGTTATGTCTTTACTGTGGTAATGGCAATAAGACCATTTTAAATTAAATGAACAAAACAAGGCTATGCCACTGCACAGCCATAGGCTTCTACAAGCAAGCGCCACCGCTGAGGTTACTGCCTTGTTTAATATTATGTTCCACGATATAATATAACCAGTTGACATTACAGTTTCAATAAATTAATCTTAAATGGCACTTTGTTTTTTTTATTTTTTATTGACTGAATATACAGTACCAAAAGTATGGACACTTACTCATTCCAGGGTTTTATTTTTACTATCTTCTAAATTGTAGAATAATAGTGAAAACATCAAATCTATGAAATAACAGATATGTAATCATGTAGTAAAAAAAGTGTTAAACAAATCAAAATGTATTTGATATTCTTCAAAGTAGCCACCTTTTGCCTGGATGACAGCTTTGCACACTCTTGGCATTCTCTCAACCAGCTTCATGAGGTAGTCATCTGGAATGCATTTCAATTAACAGGTGTGCCTTGTTAAAAGTACATTTGTGGAATTTCTTTCCTTCTTAATGAGTTTGAACAATCAGTTGTGTTGTGACAAGGTAGGGGTGGTACACAGAAGATGGCCCTATTTGGCAAAATACCAAGTCCATATTATGGCAAGAACAGCTCAAATAAGCAAATAGAAATGACAGTCCAGCATTACTTTAAGACATGAAGGTCAGTCAATATGTAAAATTTCAAGAACTTTGAAAGTTTCTTCAAGTGTAGTCGCAAAAACCATCAAGCGTTATGATGAAACTTGCTTTCATGAGGAACGCCAAAGGAAAGGAAGACCCAGAGTTACCTCTGCTGCAGAGGATAAGTTCATTAGTGTTACCAGCCTCAGAAATTGCAGCCCAAATAAATGCTTCACAGAGTTCAAGTAACAGACATCTCAACATCAACTGTTCAGAGGAGACTGTGTGAATCAAGCCTTCATGGTCAAATTGCTGCAAAAAAAATCACAACTAAAGGACACCAATAAGAAGAGACTTGCTTGGGCCAAGAAACACAAGCAATGTACTTTAAACCAGTGGAAATCTGTCCTTTGGTCTGATGAGTCCACATTTTAGATGTTTGGCTCCAAACACTGTGTGTTTGTGAGACGTAGGGTAGTTTAACAATTTTTTTTTGATTTCTACATGGTTCCATATGTGTTATTTCATAGTTTGATGTCTTAACCTTTATTCTACAATGTAGAGAATAGTAAAAAAAAAGAAAAACCTTGGAATCAGTAGGTGTCCAAACTTTGGACTGGTACAGTGTGTATATGTAGTGACTTCAGAAAGCATTCAGACCCGTTGACGTTTTCCACATTTTCTTACGTTTACAGCCGTATTCTAAAATGGAGTAAATAAAAACAATACTTCATCAATCTACACACTATACCCCACACACTATACCCCACACACTATACCCCACACACTATACCCCACACACTTTTATTACAAATAATAAACGGATGCCTTATTTACATAAGTGTTCAGACCCTTTGCTATTAGATTCCACATTGAGCTCAGGTGCATCCTGTTTTCATTGATCATCCTTGAGATGTTTCTACAACTTGATTGGAGTCCACCTGTGGTAAATTAAATTGATTGGACATGATTTGGAAAGGCACACACCTGTCTATATAAGGTCCCACAGTTGACAGTGCATGTCAGAGCAAAAAACAAGCCATGAGGTTGAAGGAATTGTCCGTAGAGCTCCGAGACAGGATTGTGTCTAGGCACAGATCTGGGGAAGGGCACCAAAAAACGTCTGTAGCATTGAAGGTCCCCAAGAACACAGCGGCCTCCATTCTTAAATGGAATAAGTTTGGAACTACCAAGACTCTTCATGAGCTGACCGCCCAGCCACACTGAGCAATCGGGGGAGACGGGCCTTGGCCAGGGAAGTGACCAAGAACCCAATGGTCACTCTGACAGAGCTCTAGAGTACCTCTGTGTGAGAACCTTCCAGAAGGACAACCATCTTCGCAGCACTCCACCAATCAGGCCTTTATGGTAGTGGCCAAACGGAAGCCACTCCTCAGTAAAAGGTACATTACAGCCCGCTTGTCATTTGACAAAAGGCCCCTAAAGACTCACCATGAGAAACCATTTGTTTTATTTTATTTTATTTCACCTTTATTTAATCAGGTAGGCCAGTTGACATTTAATCCTAGTGAAAATTCCCTGTTTTAGGTAAGTTAGGATCACCACTTTATTTTAAGAATGTGAAATGTCAGAGTAATAGTAGAGAATTATTTATTTCAGCTTTTATTTCTTTCACCACATTCCCAGTGGGTCAGAAGTTTACATACACTTAATTAGTAGTTGGTAGTATTGCTTTAAATTGGGTCGAACGTTTTGGGTAGCCTTCCACAAGCTTCCCACAATAAGTTGGGTGAATTTTGGCCCATTCCTGACAGCACTGGTCTAACTGAGTTAGGTTTGTAGGCCTCCTTGCTCGCACACGCTTTTTCAGTTCTGCCCACAAATGTTCTATAGGATTGAGGTCAGGGCTTTGTGATTGACACTCCAATACCTTGACTTTGTTGTCCTTGAGCCATTTGGTCACAACTTTGGAAGTATGCTTGGGGTCATTGTCCTTTTGGAAGACCCATTTGCGACCAAGCTTTAACTTCCTGACTGATGTCTTGAGATGTTGCATCAATATTTCCACATAATTGTTCGTCCTCATGATGCCATCTATTTTGTGAAGTGCACCAGTCCTTCCAGCAGCAAAGCACCACCACAATATGATGCTGCCACCCCCGTGCTTCATGGTTGGGATGGTGTTCTTCGGCTTGCAAGCATCCCCCCTTTTCCTCCAAACATAACGATGGTCATTATGGCCAAACAGTTGTATTTTTGTTTAATCAGACCAGCGGACATTTCTCCAGAAAGTACGATATTTGTCCCCAGGTGCAGTTGCAACCCGTAGTCTGGCTTGTTTATGACGGTTTTGGAGCAGTGGCTTCTTTCTTGCTGAGCGGCCTTTCTGGTTATGTCGATATAGGACTCGTTTTACTGTGGATATAGATACTTTTGTACCTGTTTCCTCCAGCCTCTTCACAAGGTCCTTTGTTGTTGTTCTGGAATTGATTTGCACTTTTCGCACCAAAGTACGTTCATCTCTGGGAGACTGAACTTCGTCTCCTTCCTGAGCAGTATGACGGCTGCGTGGTCCTGTTGGTTCCACTTTTCTGGGCTCCGTTATTTACTTAACAAATAAGGAACACTCGAAATGTGCACTTATAAATCAAAACAATTTGAATCGAAATACAGCTGTAGACAGAAGTCAAAGATCAAACATCACACATACAACTGATGTCTCTCCTGAGTTCTGCAAAATAGGAAAAGTCCAAGGTGCTTTTAATATGTGTACAGTCAACCCCCAGTGATGTCACTACCTTCTACTCATGAGACCATGCCCATGCATACACTGTTTTACAAACTTGCAATAGAGATACAATAGTTCCAGTGTTTTCTAAGGGCTCAGCAGTAATTTTCCACTCCCAAAGTTGCTCTATAGTGGTATGTTTGACTAGTCTCTTATCTCTTTCACCCCCCTGCAGGGTTCTGTGTCTATGAATCTCTTTTAGCCTTGAGGCGCTTTCTCACAGATACCCTGTTTTGACTGCAATAACGCACACATCTCTGACTGTTTCTTTATAAGAGGCAGAAACTAGAAAATAACAATATTAAACCTTATAATGCATATATATATTGTTAATCTGTAGTCTAGGACCCTATAAATGTAGTGGGGGAGGGGGTCTTAGCCCTTCCCCTTCTATTAATACAACAAAAGCATAATCAATTATTATAATACATCAAACATTTGGTGCAGCCCCTATCATGAACCCAAAATGTCCCCATCAGTCCCATGGCGTTTATACTTGCGTACTATTGTTTGTACAGATGAACGTGGTACCTTCAGGCATTTGGAAATTGCTCCCAAGGATGAACCAGACTTGTGGAGGTCTACAATTTTATTTTCTGAGGTCCTGGCTGATTTCTTTTGATTTTCCCATAATGTCAAGCGAAGAGGCACTGTGTTTGAAGGTAGGCCTTGAAATACGTCCACAGGTACACCTCCAATTCACTCAAATGATGTCAATTAGCCTATCATAAGCTCCATGACATCATTTTATGGAATTTTCCAAGCTGTTATAAGGCACAGTCAACTTTTTTTAATTTTTCTTTATTTTACCCCTTTTTCTCCCCAATTTCGTGGTATCCAATTGTTGTAGTAGCTACTATCTTGTCTCATCGCTACAACTCCCGCACGGACTCGGGAGAGACGAAGGTTGAAAGTCATGCGTCCTCCGATACATAACCCAACCAGCCGCACTGCTTCTTAACACAGCGCGCATCCAACCCGGAAGCCAGCCGCACCAATGTGTTGGAGGCTACACCGTGCACCTGGCAACCTTGGTTAGCGCGCACTGCGCCCGGCCCGCCACAGGAGTCGCTGGTGCGCGATGAGACAAGGACCTCCCTACCGACCAAGCCCTCCCTAACCCGGACGACGCTAGGCCAATTGTGCGTCGCCCCACGGACCTCCCGGTCGCGGCCGGTTACGACAGAGCCTGGGCGCGAACCCAGGGACTCTGATGGCACAGCTGGCGCTGCAGTACAGCGCCCCTAACCACTGCGCCACCCGGGAGGCAGGCACAGTCAACTTAGTGTATGTAAACTGCTGACCCACTGGAATTGTGATACAGTGAATTATAAGTGAAATAATCTTTCTGCAAACAATTGTTTGAAAAATTACTTGTCATGCACAAAGTAGATGTCCTAACCCACTTTTCCAAAACTATAGTTTGTTAACAAGATATTTGTGGAGTGGTTAAAAAACTAGTTTTAATGACTCCAACCTAAGTGTATGTAAACCTCCGACTTCAACTGTAAATGTAATATTTCAGTTATTTATTTCAGTTAAAAAAATATATAAATTAGCTAACATTTCCAAAAACCTGTTTTTGCTTTGTCATTATGGGGTATTGTATGTAGATTGAGGAAACAAAAACTATTTTAGAATACGCCTGTGACTTAACAAAATGTGAAAATGTGCTTCTACATCTGCATTGCTTGCTGTTTGGGGCTTTAGGCTGGTTTCTGTACAGCACTTTGACATCGGCTGATGTAAAAAGGGCTTTATAAATACATTTGATTGATTGAAGGGATCCGAATACTTTCCGAAGGCTGTGTGTGCGTGTGTGTGTGTGTGTGTAAGGAAGAACTACAGGAAACGTATGATCTCTGTAATTGCAAACAAAGGTTTCTGTACCAAATATTTAGTTCTGCTTTTCTGATGTATCAAATTCTTATGTCATGCAATAAAATGCAAATTAATTACTTAAAAATCATACAATGTGATTTTCTGGATTTTTGTTTTAGATTCCGTCTCTCACAGTTGAAGTGTACCTATGATAAAAATTACAGACCTCTACATGCTTTGTAAGTAGGAAAACCTGCAAAATCGGCAGTGTATCAAATACTTGTTCTCCCCACTGTATATATATGGGGCAATTATGATTTGTTATCTGTAATGGTTATGATAAATTAGGCATTGTTGACACTTAGCATATAGATAAACGCATACTTTTTCTCTCCCAGTTCAGGCCTTGTTCTAAAAAAATAGTTTATTCTCCCACTCGAGAAAAAATCATTTGAGTACTTCAACAGTGATGCAAATTATAATGCCCATCCCTAGTCCACACCGACCTCTCTGAGTGGATAAACAGAAGGTAGCCTTCATCATACAGACTCAACCTTATGGACAATGGCATGCATCTCATCAAAGGCACCACTTTGATGTGGCTGTGCACTGACACATATTTTGGAAAGGTAGGTCTCTATTTTGATCGAGTCTGACAGTAATGAATGGCCACTGGAAACGGGGCCATATAATTCTGTCAGGGTGCTGGCAGAACAAAGCTGTTCCATGACTCCTGACAACCCCAAACCTGAGGAAGCTCTAATAACTGTAATAAATTAGCCAGACTCATTCAAGGGCAACGGAGTCCCTCTAATGAATGTATTTAATTACCACAGTGGTCCTAGGTCATCCACGTCAGATTAATGAGATTAAACTGTGTGGATCCCGGTGTTGCCTCTAATGGAACTATGTGCACCCAAGGTCACACACATTCTGGTTTGCCGGTTTGTGCAAAATCATTTTGTATACTGAGATAATTCACAGATTTTGGTTGTTTTATGGTTAGTCAGAAATTGGTAAACCTGTTGTCAGAAATTAGGGTTACTTAACTTGCCTTTTGAAATGACGATCTGTATATGGTGCCCCCCTTTTTCAAATTGTACAGAAACAAGTTTCATCAGTGAATTTGAGTGCACCTGCCGCCTCGATAGTAACAAGCAGCCGTAACGGAAGTTGAATAACATGCCGATTGCGATTTTTGTTTGTTGTTGGGGGGTGCGAATACCTGTAGCCTTTTTTTCTCTCAGAGCAGATCTTTAATTTATGACCTTACTCTATAGGAACTTGGGAGTGGGACCGTGGCTTTGATGTAGTCAGTCAGTGGAGCGCATGCTGCACTGACTCTATCTGCTGGTTTTAAAATAACCATGATGTAAGGGTGTGGCTCTGCTCAACCTCATTACCCACTTACCCCAAGGTACCCTCTGCTCTGCCATGGCACACTTCTTAACTGGAACACTCGTCTGCAGCTTGACACCACCTCACTCTGCCCTAGATCAGCACATGTAAGGGCTGAGGCGCACCAATGGCGTTTGCTGGCTGAGAGTCCTTGCACCTCAGAATGTAATTTGCGAACTGAGTGCGTGACAATTTTACATGTAGAATTGCATGAAATATGTCAGCAGTCATCTACAGCGGGTGGTCCCTTAAACACAGCACATCGGCTGATGGACGCTAGATCCACATTTAGTTTGATGTGTGCGAGCCTTAATGTAATGCCTTCCTGGCTCACGCTCTCATTCCTACTGCATGTAATGACAGCAGTGTGATGTATGGCTGCTTTGAAACAAGGTTGAAAGGAGCTATTGATGATGATTAATGGTACTGCTGTGGTAGTGTGTCTTTAATGCTAAGTGTTTGACCTCTACAGTAGCTGGAGGCTGAGAGCTGTGTCTCATCCTCACCCAAGGACTGTAAATGTAGACATTTAACCCTATCAGGGGATTGGGAAATAAACAACTGTCTTACATATTTTGAGGAAGGGCTGGGGAAAGTCCCAGCTGCTTAGGAGAGTCATTTCCTGTAGGCGGATAGGGGCAGAGGTGTAAAGGGACAGTGGTCCTGACTTGTGCTATATGGGATGTCTCTTTCCTCAGTTTTTTTTGTTACTGTCCACATGATCCTCATCTGCTGTGACTCGGTTGGCATTTGTTGGGCATCTGGGACAAGGAGCTCTAAGCCGGTTGCACTCCTTTAAGGGCTTCCGTGTGGTCTCTCCCTGCTCTCTCTTTCTCACCTATTCTCTCACCCTCACTCATCTTCTCTCTTCACTTCAATCTGGTATTTATCTCAAGTGCTCTCTGTCTCGCGCTCTCGCTCTGCTACTTCCCCTTACCTGCATTTCACCAAGGAAACTTAAACTGTCAACATTTGTAGCTAGGCGGGGCGTAATGTCTTACACTTCGAAACGCAACATGTAAAGTGTTGGTCCCATGATTCATGATCTGAAATAAAATATCCCGTAAATGTTCCTTACCACAAAAACCTTATTTCGCTCAAATTTTGTGCACACATTTGTTTACATCCCTGTTAATGAGCATTTCTCCTTTGCCAAGATAATCCATCCAACTGACAGGTGTGGCAAATCAAAATGCTGATTAAGTGGCATGATCATTACACAGGTGCACCTTGTGCTGGGGACAATGGAAAAGGCCACTCTAAAATGTGCAGTTTTGTAACACAACAATGCCACAGATGTCTCAAGTTTTGAGGGAGCGTGCAATAGGAAAGCTGGCTGCAGGAATGTCCACCAGAGCTATTACCAGAGAATTGAAAGTTATTTTCTCTACCATAAGCAGTTTTAGAGAATTTGGCAGTACATCCAACCGGCCTCACAACCGCAGACCACGTGTATGGCGTTGTGTTGGCGAGCAGTTTACTGATGACAACGTTGTGAACAGAGTGCCCCATGGTGGGGTTATGGTATGGGCAGGCATAAGCTATGGACAACGAACACTATTCCATTTTATCAATGACAATTTTAATTCACAAAAATACCGTGATGAGATCCTGAGTGGCATTTTTCTTTTACGGTATTTGTGACCAACAGATGCATATCTGTATTCCCAGTCATGTGAAATCCATAGATTTATTTCAATTGACTGATTTCCTCATATGAACTGTAACTCAGTTGTTGCATGTTGCGTTTATATTTTTGTTCATTATAGGTCTGAGTGTGTTAACATCACATGAAGTCATGTTGTGTATCCCCCATACACAACATGGGGGATACTATACTACACTATACTAGTGTCACTATTAGAAAAGCATTTCATTATTTGACAACATCACATGATAGGTAGGCCTAGTTAGATAGGTTAAATCAGTTTTTATTTTAAACACAAAAAAATAAGGGCTAGCTTTCCAGAAACACTATCAGGTAACTCGACCCCTGAGGAGTTAACATACTGTACACTCCACTCACTTAAATCTTTTGAGAGTCTGGTGGGCTGTGTTACTGAAGATGCTTTGTCTTAACCCTGACGGACACACACTGTGTGGTGCCCTGGCGCTCATACAGGCTCAGTGTGTGTTTAATCTCTCCCTGGCTTCACTTCTCTGCTGAGAGCATTCCTGGCACCCATAGGCCATGGGTGTCACACTCCAGAGCTGGCACCTTGCCCCCCCCCCCCCCCCCCTTTTGAAGGATGGTCTAGTTTAGTTTAAAGAGCAGATTCTCCTCGCATACTGTTTCCAAGTCTCTTTGTCTGTCATAGACCTCTGCCCAAGCCTCGATCCAAGAATTCCACTTGGCAGAGAACATAATTAAGGGAATGTCTGCTCTACTAATACGTAGCATAACCTTCTCTCATGGGATCTGTTTTCCTATTTTTCTGTCTCTTTCGCCATTTTGAAAATCAGTGGCTACATGACTGCCTGTGATGATGGCCGAATGAAGTCCTGCATGGCTCGTTATTCGAGTTCACATCTTGCTTTATATTATCATAGCGAATTCTAAATGAATATAGGCAACTAGAATACAGACTGAGTTAGGCTAATTATATCACGTAACCAAAATGTTAAGTTCTCCTTTTCCAATTATGTGACTCATCAAAGCTGCAGAAGATCTTCTAACTGACGTAACATATGGTTCAGGATGTAAATGTTAAGATTTGAGTTGCCACTTGTGAGGATGAGTTGTCTTAATTACTTTGATCTCTCTGGCATTTGCTCAGTGCTGTCATGATAAAGATGGCACTATTTGACTTGAAGGATAGGATGTGGTATAAGCTTGCTCAGTTGAACTCTTGGACAGTTTAACTGTGCAGTTACCATTTCAAGATTGATACAAGGTGTACCAATGTACACATCTAGGCTTGTGTGGAAGAGGCACCAAGGCACCCCTTTCATCTCCCCAGAGGAATCTGGGATTAAATGTTAAATTGAACCTCCTTGGCACAGCTTTGCCCCTCTTTTCCAAAGCATCTGACTGTTCTCCATTTTTAATGTCCCTCTGACACATTCTCCTCACCAATTTGTTTCTTTGTGAGTTCCTTTCTGTGTGCACAGACCACACCGACGTGTCTGAGAGAGGTGTCCCTTCTTCCCAGTCCTCCCTCCAGCTCCTGTTCCCTCTGCTTCTGTTCCCTCTGCTCCCTCCAGATCCTGTTCCCTCTGCTCCCTCCAGCTCCTGTTCCCTCTGCTCCTGTTCCCTCTGCTCCCTCCAGCTCCAGTTCCCTCCAGCTCCAGTTCCCTCCAGCTCCTGTTCCCTCCAGCTCCTGTTCCCTCTGCTCCTGTTCCCTCTGCTCCCTCCAGATCCTGTTCCCTCTGCTCCCTCCAGCTCCAGTTCCCTCCAGATCCTGTTCCCTCTGCTCCCTCCAGCTCCTGTTCCCTCTGCTCCTGTTCCCTCTGCTCCCTCCAGCTCCAGTTCCCTCCAGATCCTGTTCCCTCTGCTCCCTCCAGCTCCTGCTCCCTCCAGCTCCTGTTCCCTCCAGCTCCTGTTCCCTCCAGCTCCTGTTCCCTCTGCTCCCTCCAGATCCTGTTCCCTCTGCTCCCTCCAGATCCTGTTCCCTCTGCTCCCTCCAGCTCCTGTTCCCTCCAGCTCCTGTTCCATCTGCTCCCTCCAGCTCCTGCTCCCTCCAGCTCCTGTTCCCTCTGCTCCCTCCAGCTCCTGTTCCCTCTGCTCCCTCCAACTCCTGTTCCCTCTGCTCCCTCCAGCTCCTGTTCCCTCTGCTCCCTCCAGCTCCTGTTCCCTCTGCTCCCTCCAGCTCCTGTTCCCTCTGCTTCTGTTCCCTCTGCTCCCTCCAGATCCTGTTCCCTCTGCTCCCTCCAGCTCCTGTTCCCTCTGCTCCTGTTCCCTCTGCTCCTGTTCCCTCTGCTCCCTCCAGCTCCAGTTCCCTCCAGCTCCAGTTCCCTCCAGCTCCAGTTCCCTCCAGCTCCTGTTCCCTCCAGCTCCTGTTCCCTCTGCTCCTGTTCCCTCTGCTCCCTCCAGATCCTGTTCCCTCTGCTCCCTCCAGCTCCAGTTCCCTCCAGATCCTGTTCCCTCTGCTCCCTCCAGCTCCTGTTCCCTCTGCTCCTGTTCCCTCTGCTCCCTCCAGCTCCAGTTCCCTCCAGATCCTGTTCCCTCTGCTCCCTCCAGCTCCTGTTCCCTCCAGCTCCTGTTCCCTCCAGCTCCTGTTCCCTCTGCTCCCTCCAGCTCCTGTTCCCTCCAGCTCCTGTTCCCTCTGCTCCCTCCAGATCCTGTTCCCTCTGCTCCCTCCAGATCCTGTTCCCTCTGCTCCCTCCAGATCCTGTTCCCTCTGCTCCCTCCAGCTCCTGTTCCCTCCAGCTCCTGTTCCATCTGCTCCCTCCAGCTCCTGCTCCCTCCAGCTCCTGTTCCCTCTGCTCCCTCCAGCTCCTGTTCCCTCTGCTCCCTCCAGCTCCTGTTCCCTCTGCTCCCTCCAGCTCCTGTTCCCTCTGCTCCCTCCAGATCCCGTTCCCTCCAGCTCCTGTTCCATCTGCTCCCTCCAGCTCCTGCTCCCTCCAGCTCCTGTTCCCTCTGCTCCCTCCAGCTCCTGTTCCCTCTGCTCCCTCCAGCTCCTGTTCCCTCTGCTCCCTCCAGCTCCTGTTCTCTCTGCTCCTGTTCCCTCTGCTCCCTCCAGCTCCTGTTCTCTTTGCTCCCTCCAGCTCCTGTTCCCTCTGCTCCCTCCAGCTCCTGTTCCCTCTGCTCCTTCCAGCTCCTGTTCCCTCTGCTCCCTCCAGCTCCTGTTCCCTCTGCTTCCTCCAGCTCCTGTTCCCTCCAGCTCATGTTCCCTCTGCTCCCTCTAGCTCCTGTTCCCTCCAGCTCCTGTTCCCTCTACTCCCTCTAGCTCCTGTTCCCTCCAGCTCCTGTTCCCTCTGCTCCCTCTAGCTCCTGTTCCCTCCAGCTCCTGTTCCCTCTGCTCCCTCCAGCTCCTGTTCCCTCCAGCTCCTGTTCCCTCTGCTCCCTCCAGCTCCTGTTCCCTCTGCTCCCTCCAGCTCCTGTTCCTTCTGCTCTGGGCCTGTAGGGTTCCAGTGCTGCAGTGGCTTGACTGGGAGCAGAAAGATTTAAGCCCTGTCAAACATGCTGCTCAGTTTTCCTTGCTTTCTGCTCCTCACTTCTCTACTCCTCTCTCTCACTCTTCCCACTCGCTATCATTGTGGCGCCGGGTGTTTAAACATGCCTTGTGCCAGCCTGGGATCCGGTAGCTTCCACAGTGCTGCTGGCTGTTTGTTTGTGTGTGTGGTTGGTTGGTTGAGTTTCCTCCTCCACCAGAGCTAAGCTGAGAGGTTCTGTTCCCTGGCCCATATCCAGAGCCCCCAGACAAAGAGACTATTGATTACTACCGAGGGGGAAGAGACTGGGACTTGTTTTCACGACAGGTTTGATTTGATTAGGTGTGTTTTGTGCCTGCAAGCCAGAGATGAGACGACATGCTACAAACAGAACCTCTGGTGACCTTAAACACACCGCTGCATATAGAATGTAGAACTGAGGAAGGAATAGGATTGGTTTGTTCTTTTCTTTGACAACTTCATTGATTGATTTTCACAAACCAAATATGGTAGTAATAAACTGTAAAGAGATCCAGACAGATGGAGACAGGATTACCCTGTAAAAGAGAACACCATTAACACCACTAATACTTTGTATTCATTTATTGTCTACTAACAGATCCTTACAAATGTCTGGTTGGATGATATCGGAGAGGGCCTGATTGTCTGTCTGTAACTTATGATTCCTGAACTCATGTTGTCAGGGAGTTCTGAACAACAGGATACATTACAGTGCCTTCAGAAAGTATTCGCACCCCTTGACATTTTCCACATTTTGTTGTTACCGCCTGAATTTAAAATGGATTACATTTAATTTTTTTTGTCACTGACCCCATTTCCCCATAATGTCAAAGTGGAATTATGTTTTTTGAAATGTTTACATATTAATAAAAAATATAAAGCTGAAATGTCTTAAGTCTAGTTATTCAACCCCTTTGTTATGGCAAGCCTAAATAAGTTCAGGAGTAAATATTTGCTTAACTCACAAGTTGCATGGACTCACTCTGTGTACAATAATGGTATTTAACATGATTGTTGATTGACTACCTCATCTCTGTACCCCACACACACAATTATCTGTAAGGTCCCTCAGTCGAGCAGTGCATTTCAAACACAGATTCAACCACAAAGATCAGGGAGGTTTTCCAGTGCCTCGCAAAGAAGGGCACCTATTGGTAGATGGGTAAAAATACAAAAAGTAGACCTTTAGTGACACGTTGGATGGTGTATAAACACACCCAGTCACTACAAAGATACAACCAGCCTTCTTAACTCCGTTGCCGGAGAGGAAGGAAACTGCTTAGGGATTTCACCATGAGGCCAATGGTGACTTTAAGGGGCGGTTTCACGTACAAAGTTAATTCTAATTAAATGAATCCCAATTTTTTTTTTAAATGGCTATTTAAGACGTTGTTTAACTTCAGATGAATTAGTTCTAGACTAAGGAGTCCTAGGCTAAGGTAAGGACTAACCAGTTAATCTGTGTGAAGTCTGATTAGATTAACGATGTGCACTTGGTGCTGAACTAAGGATTCTTCAAAAAGCAGGGTGGGACACTAATACATAAGCATTGTGTGGAATTGGAGCAAGTCACCTAAACCAAGCAAAGGGGTGAAGATAGAATCATTTCAGTGACTTTGGAAAAAAAACTCTTGAAGCGAATTGTGTCAAATCATCCAATTATGAAGAACAGAGCATGATTCATCAACAGAAAACAAGAAAAAGAATACCTGGACTACCATTTGTAATGAATTCAACTCAAATGAAAAGTAAAATGAATCTACAACAACTTCAGGTAAGATACTGTATTGGTTGGCACACTTTTTCAAATCAGTCACTTTGAAATGTTATTTTTCTTGAGTAACACAACACAGTGGAGTCTAAATGTATTTGTTTAACAGAAATGTTACGTGGAACATGTGGAAAAACCTGCAAGTCAATTTAGACATATGATGTTGCTCGTAGGGAGCGTTTTAAGACTGGTAAGACCTTAGACAGATGAGCTGGGGGACTTGTTGACCTGGATCATTGACAGCCAGCAACCCCTGGAAGGGGTGACATATTGGACACTTCAGGTGGGGGACCGTTCCAATCCTCATTTGGTTGGATTCACTCAGGATGTGATGTTGTCAGTCAACTCTTGCACTCCCATAAAAAAAATGATGTAATGAAGTCAACTCTTGAAGAAATCATGTTATTTAATGCAGCAACATAATCATTTTCTATAGGCAGATGATCACTTTGGAGGGGACCACAGCTGCAGCCAGGAGGGAAGATTGTCTTTGTCCTTCTGCCGGGTTCGTGACGGAGGCTGAGCATACATGAGAACCTGGCCATGGAATTTCATGGGTGCAAACTAATGTATTTAAAAGAAGAGCATGATATGTTGATGCACATCCTTGATGTTGAGTTGTCTATGAAGGAGGAGAGAAACATGAAGCAACACCAATGTTATTCTCAAACCAGCACCAGTTCGGGGTCCCGATTTATTTCCATTTATGAATTAAAAGCCATGGCTATTGTTTGCTTCAATCACTTGAGCTATCTTTGTTGTGAGAAGGGCTGCATAGTAAAATAATCTCTGCAGGCTTGTCCACTTCTGTCCTCCTCATGTTTCAATTTGAGGATCTGGGCAGCTATGCTGTTTGAGGTAATTGTGAATCACTGCTGTTACTGTTATAACAATGCAGCATCTTCCTGGTTGAAAGCGCAATGTGTTTCTGAGACATTGGAAACAACTCTTCCAAACCGTTGTACCGTTGTTGCTCAGGTCCTATTGCATGAAGATAGGGGGTGAACAAGAAGTTGCTCTGTGCATACCAACACTAACCAAGTATGATTCCACTATGTTGTCCTCCTTCAAGCTGAACATACAAAGAGGAGTTTTTGAAAATCATTGAGTCATGAGTTGCACCTTTCCAACGTGCAACAACGTTGGAGAACTGCAAATTGGGAGTGCGCACACTTTGTACATTTATTGAGAACCAGTTTTTAAGATTCCTGTTTTCCTCAGCATCTGCTGTAGAGTAACAGTTGATGGGAATATGACATCCATCTATACAGCCAATGACTCCAGGGAAGTTCCAATATTCGGGAAGTTCCAATATTCATTGAACTCTACCTTGTAGTTGGCTTGGGCAGCAGCACCAGGGAACTTGATGTAATTGTCTTTCAGTTCACCTATTGCATTGCAGACTTTGTGGACTAGGAAGGTTCCAGATGACAAAATACGTCAAGGTGATCAGTACTTGAAGGGATGGCCCTTCCCCGAAAAAATTTGGGTGAAATTATTGGCTCAAGCAAACAAATGTCAGCTGCATTTTCTATTTACATACAGTAAATGATTTCATCAGGGGGTTAACCCTGTCTATAACCGCCCTTCTGTCTGGCCTTGGTGGTGCACTTTGATCATCATTGAAATAGTCCAGGTTATCAATTTTCCTCCATTGCCAAGGTCAACCTGGGAGCCAACAGTCATTAATCTGAAGTTGAACCTGCCTCTGGCCAGGTTTTATTCAAACCTTCAATTAGATCTAGATTAAATATAACCGTCCGTCTGAAAATCTGACTTTTAAAATCTAGACCAGGGCAAGTCAAACTATTATTTTACACAATGTCTGAGAAATGCAATTTGTTAGTCCATTTTAAAAGTGCAATTTAGTCTAGAATCAGGTTTAATCTTTTTCAATATAGTCTAGGATCAGGTGTCCATAAAACCGCCCTTGTAACAGTTGGAGTTTAATGGCTGTGATAGGAGAAAACTGAGGATGGATCAACATTGTAGTTACTCCACAATACTAACATTGAGAGATTGAAAAGAAGGAAGCCTGTACATAATAAAAATATTCTAAAACATGCATCCTGTTTGCAACAAGACACTAAAGTAATACTGCAAAAAATGTGACAAAGCAATTAGCCTTTGTCCTGAATACAAAGAGTTACGCTTGGGTCAATTACAACACATTACTGAGTACCACTCCATATGTTAAAGCATAGTGGTGGCTGCATCATGTTATATGCTTGTAATCATTAAAGACTGGGGAGTATTTCAGGATAAAAAAATAAACGGAACGAAGCTAGGCAAAATCAGGCAAAACGTTAGAGGAAAACCTGATCTGCTTTGCAACAAACACTGGGAGATTCACCTTTCAGCAGGACAATAACCTAAAACACAAGGCCAAATTTACACTGGAGTTGCTTACCAAGAAAACTGTGAATGTTCCTGAGTGGCCGAGTTATAGTTTTTGCTCAAAAATAATTTAAAATCTATGGCAAGACCTGAAAATGGTTGTCTAGTAATGATCAAAATCCAATTTGACAGAGCTTGAAGAATTTTGAAAAGAATAATGGGCAAATGTTGCACAATCCAGGTGTGGAAAGGGTTTAGAGATTCATCCAGAAAGACTCACAGCTGTAATCTCTGCCAACGCTGCTTCTACAAAGTATTGACTTGGGAGTGAATACTTATGTAAATGAGATTTCTGTATTTCATTTTCAATAGATTTCATGTTTTCACTTTATCATTATGGGCTATTGTGTGTAGCTGGGTGAGAAATAAATATATTTAATCCATTTTGAGTTCCGGCTGTAACGAAACAAAAAGTGGAACAAGTCAAGGGGTATGAATAGTTTCTGAAGGCACTGTATGTCGTTCTGCTCTTTGAATATATTTGCAGACTGAAGGCATCTATTTTTAATGGAGATCTAGGTTATGGCTAACTGGGATATGGTTCAGGTTCAGCCCAAGTCTGTTTTCAAAGCTGTTACTCCACTTTTCTGTTTCTTGTTATTTCTGATGATGAGTCTTTATGGGTTCTTTTCATTATAATTTCAATCTTCGCTGGGCAGTCATTTGAGTGTCCCAGCCAGAACCTCGCAAGCTGTTTGCTGATGAGCAGTTTTCCCCTGTGTTGCCAGTGTGGTTTTCAGTAAGAGGAATGAGTTTTGCAAATCAGCTTACTAAAAGAATCACTCAATGTGGTTTGAAGTATGTAAGGTAATGAATGCATGGCCATAGGAAGAATTGATCATGGATTTCCATCTGGGGGGGGGGGGGGGGTGATGTGTTAAACAACAGTAGTAAAGTCTAGAGTAGGATGAGCTGTCCTTGTATGTGAAGGGAAAATTACACTTCAGATGTGTATAGCTCATTATGCAGACAACTGAATAGCCTCGTCATCTTATTAACCCTTTGGATACAGGGAGATGGATGTCTGCATTGTGAATACATGTATAAAGGGTAGCTACTAGAGAATGGTGATCAGTCAAGGAGAATTCTAGGCACTATGTTATTGTGAAACGTTGTCTTTCATTACGGGGTTATGAGTAGACATATAGTGCCTTCAGAAAGTATTCATACCCATTGATTTATTCCACATGTTGTTACAGCCTGAATTCAAAATGGATTAAAATAAATAATAACACCCATTTACACACAATAGCCCATAATAACAGTGAAAACATGTTTGCAAATGTATTGACAATGAAATACAGAAATATCTCGCACCCCTGAGTCAATACTTTGTAGAAGCACCTTTGGCAGCGATTACAGCTGTGAGTCTTTCTGGCGAAGTCTCTAAGAGCTTTCCACACCTGGATTGTGCAACATTTGCCCATTTTTATTATTTTCATAATACTTCAGGTTCTGTCATTGATTGCTGATCATTGCTAGACAACCATTTTCAGGTCTTGCCATAGATTTTCAAGTAGATTTAAGTAAACTGTATCTCGGCCACTTGGGAAACATTCAGTGTATATTTGACCTTGTGTGTTTTAGATTATTGTCCTGCTGAAAGATATGTTTATCTCCCAGTGTCTGGTGGAAAGCAGACTGAACCAGGTTTTCCTCTAGGACTTTTCCTGTGCTTAGCTCCATTCCATTTATTAGAAGTATAACCATACCCATTATTACACGCATACCCATAACATGATGCAACTTGAAAATATGGAGAGTGGTCCTCAGTAGAGTGTTGTATTGGATTTGCACCAAACATAACATGTTGTATTCAGGACAAAATGTTAATTGCTTTGTCATGTTTTTTTTGCAGTATTACTTTAGTGCATTGTTGCAAACAGGATGCATGTTCTGGAATATTTGCATTCTGTACAGTCTTGCTTCTTTTAACTCTGTGGTGGCTGCATCACTTATTGCACACAGTGAGTCCATGCAACTTATGTGACTTATTAAGCTTATTTAGACAACTTATTTAGACTTGCCATACCAAAGGGGTTGAATACGTATTGACTCAAGACGTTTCAGCTTTTCATTCTTTAAATTAATTTGTAAAAATGTTGAAATACATAATTCCACTTTGACGTGTGTGTGGTGACAACATTTTTTAATTTAATCAATTTTAAATGTAAAAAATGTCAAGGGTTGAGAACTTTCTGAAGGCACTGTAAGTAATGTTTGTGATGCAAATCTAGATTTTGAAGCATTAATACTGTGTCCCCTGCGTCTCTCCTCTTCCTCTCCTGTCAGATGGGATCCACTCCGTGTCGGCCCAGTGTCTGCTCCAGGTCACCATCATCACAGACGAAATGCTCTCCAACAGCATCACGCTGCGATTGGCCAACACCTCCCAGGAGCATTTCCTGTCCCTGCTATTGGCCCAGTTCTTGGAGGGCGTGGCCTGCGTGCTGTCAGCAGACCGCGAGGACGTCGTAGTGTTCAACATCCAGGATGACACAGACGTCAGCGCCCGGATCCTCAATGTCAGCCTGTCTGTGGCCGTGCCCAGGGAGGGCCCGCGTGGGGGGGGAGAGGGGTCCCGGGGGGACGGAAGAGTGGACAGAGGGACAGCAGGGGCCAATGGAGCGGCAGAGTACTTTGGTTCTGAGGAGCTACAGGAGAGGTTGTACCTGAACCGAAGTCTGCTGGCCCACATCTCCTCCCAGCAGGTGCTGCCCTTCGATGACAACATCTGCCTGAGAGAGCCCTGCGAGAACTACATGAAGTGTGTGTCCGTGCTGAAGTTTGACAGCCTGGCGCCATTCGTGGCGTCCGACACCATCCTTTTCCGACCCATCCACCCCATCGCCGGGCTGCGCTGCCGCTGCCCCACGGGCTTCACAGGAGACTACTGCGAGACAGAGATCGACCTGTGCTACTCCAAACCCTGTGGAACCCACGGCCTGTGTCGCAGCAGAGAGGGAGGCTACACCTGCGAGTGCCTTGATGACTATACAGGTAAATTACCTCTCTCTCTTGATTTGATGTTGAATTATAAATTAAGATATTTCACTTCGTAACTGACGTAAGTGTCACAAAAAGCAAACTATTATAAAAACCCAAAAGATGATTTGGATGTGTTTGCAGCATGTCCTGTATTTATAGTGAATGGCCTCATAACCGTCAGACACAACGGCAAGAGTAATGTTGTTTCATATTCTCACTAAGTGGCCATAAAGTACATTTTAATGTTGAATGTCCCATTGGAAATTCTATGTATGTAATCAATCTTGTTAATGAATTATTTAATTCATTCATTCCGTCCTACTCTCCGGTCTACAGCCTGGCTAAGGGCCTATACAGTGATGACACCCGTTCAGCTGGACAAATGCAGCGCGGTGACTTATTGATTTTAATAATCCCTGGACCAATGAGGCGGAACTACATTAAACATGAGCCAGCCTGTTAACTGTTCACACTTCCTACCCTTCCCCATTGTCTGTCTGAGAGAATGAAAAGGGCAGTCTGTGTGTGAGTTGACAAGTAAAAAAAAAAACAACAACATACATCTCAATCCGGCAGGGATCAATGAGAGATTATGAACTTGCATGAAGGAAGTGTGTGTGGGAGGAAGTCTGGATCACCATCACGTTCTGTCTTGGTTGAGCTAACAGGGTCTTACAGTGTTGAGTGCTATGAAGAATAGCCAGGTCCATGGTGCACCAGAGTGTGGTATTGCCTTCCTGGGGTCTATCTTATAGCGTTACAGTGATGAGTGTCTCTGAATGGGGAAAACAATAGCAATTATGCCGGTCAGCAGCAGAGTAGCTCTGAGAGGAATAATGGAAGGAGGTGCTGAATTATGGATGGCTACAGATTGAAAGAGGGATGGATCAAATGTAACTAAACTGTGTAAAGGTGGTGGGCTCTGAGGAATGGTGGATAGGAAGAACTTTTAAAAGCTTCCGTCTTTGAAGATGGCAGAATAACTCTGTTATTCATTACTATCTCAGTCCCCAACTCAAATGGGTTCACTTTTAAAGTCTTCTTTTTTTACACTTAAAGCACATTTAGGGAGGAACGATTATGCATACACTGCGTTAAATATTGTCATATCCTGAAAATATCAGAGGATCTGCTTTCTCTCTGCTTAGGTGAGAGTTGTAGAATGAGAGGGAAGGGAATGAACATATGCTAATATGCTAATATGAGCAAATACCAGAGTCTGCCCTCTGTTTATCAAAGGGTTGTGGGGTTGAATGAGAGTTAATTTAATTTCACCCGAGCCCTGCTCTCTCCCTATGCTACATACAGTATGTTCTTTGAAGTTAACTGCTGCTCTAGTTAGATAAAAGCATGAAATGTGGTTGGATTCTCGCTCCTTTCTATAAAGATGGATTCATCTTTTCTGGTATCCTTTTTAATATTTAATTTAATTTATTTCACCTTTATTTAACCAGGTAGGCCAGTTGAGAACAAGTTATCATTTACAACTGTGACCTGGCCAAGATAAAGCAAAGCAGTGCAACAAAAAACAACAACACAGAGTTACACATGGAATTAACAAAACTACAGTCAATAACACAATAGAAAAATCTATATACAGTGTGTGCAAATGGCATAAATAGGCCATAGTAGCGAAGTAATTACAGTTTAGCAAATTAACACTGGGGTGATAGATGTGCAGATGATGAGATGTGCAAGTAGTAATACTGGTGTGCAAAAGAAAAAGTAGATAAAAACAATATGGGGATGAGGTAGGTAGTTGGATGGGCTATTTACAGATGGGCTGTGTACAGCTGCAGCGATCGGTGAGCTGCTCAGATAGCTGATGCTTAAAGTTAGTGAGGGAAATATAAGTCTCCAACTCCAGCCATTTTTTTGCAATTTGTTCCAGTCATTGGCAGCAAAGAGTGTGGGTGACCATAATATGTTGTGCTAGTGAGTGATTGATTGTGTAGGCTTAGTCACTGAGGTTCAAGTTGAGCACCATTCTTTCTCATGTACCGCTGTGGATGTGTGAAAACTGAACTGTGGAGGACGATGGTTCGTGGTGTGTGTCTTGTGAGTCGGGTGTAGGAGGAGCAGAGGGATCCTCATCAATTGCACTTAGATCTGGACTGTACGGCCTGTACGGCCCAGCTCAGTTCAACTCAATCTACTGGGCCTGCCTGCCGGGTAATAGGACTATTAATATGATCCAGACATACAGTACACTTGTGTTAGCTGATGATTTATGATGTATGTATCACGCTTTCAGGCTTGCTCTAATATTTGCTGAAACAAGGCTGAGAGAGCAGTCAACCTGTCTCCTCTCAAAGACAGGGCTGGGTTGATGGGTTTGTCCTGGATGGAATCCACAGCTCCTGCTGTTCAACATGACTGACAGTTGGATTTGACACTGTCCCGCTGTGCCGAGAGTGTGTGTGGGCTCAATTGGCTGGTGTGGGTGTTTGAGGGTGTTGTGTTTGGGTGTGTGTGAGTCAGAGGGAGTGTGTGTATGTGTAGATGCTTAATTGCCTGCTCCAAGTGTGTGTGTGTGTGTTGGGTTCCGTGGGCGGGTCCAGATGGCAGTATGATGGAAGCGAGAAAAATAACAGAGCAGAGCAGCCATCCATTTTACTCACGTTGTGAAGGGCAAAGCGAATGATTAAGTCTGGTTGACTGTCTGGAAACAGAACAAATGGACAGAAAACACTTGCATTCTAATGATGCGCGGGTTAACTCATAACCCGCAGTCCCCGTAGCTGGGTTTAGGGTCATGAAATATTGTGGGGATCAAACGGATTAAATAAAGAGAAAATAATACATAATTAAAACATAAATGTATCATTCTTGTGCAATTCATATCTATAGCCTACATTAAGGTTATTCTTTCATTAGTTGTATCTGTCGTTAGGGAATTAGTTTACTTCCAAAACAAAGTATAAAACATTGTCTTCTCAACTATAGAAGGTTGTAGCTCAGCCTCTGAATATCAAAAAAGCGAAACAATATTCCCATATGCATCGGAGTCACGTCGTTCCCTGGTATTTAACAGCTTGTTTCTTGCAGAACGCATCGCTGTTCTACAGTGCATTCGGAAAGTATTCAGACCCTTTGACTTTGTCCACATTTTGTTACTTTATAGCCTTATCCATCAATCTACACACTACCCCATAATGACAAAGCGAAAACATGTTTTTAGATTTGTTTTAATATATATACCTTATTTAAATTAGTATTCAGACCCTTTACTATGAGACTCAAAATTGAGCTCAAGTGCATCCTGTTTCCATTTATCATCCTTGAGATGTTTCTACAACTTGATTGGAGTCCACCTATGATACATTCAATTGATTGGGCATGATTTGGAAAGGCACACACCTGTCTATATAAGGCCCCACAGATGACAGTGCATGTCAGAGCAAAAACCAATCCGCGAGGTAGAAGGAATTGTCCATAGATTTCTGAGACAGGATTGTTTCGAGGCACAGATCTGAGGAAGGGTACAAAAAAAATGTCTGCAGTATTGAAAGTCCCCAAGAACACAGTGGCCTCCATAATTCTTAAATAGAAGATGTTTGGAACCACCAAAACTCTTTCTAGAGCTGGCCGCCCGGCAAACTGAGCAATCGGGGGAGAAGTGTCTTGGTCAGGGAGGTTGATCAATAACCCGATGGTCACTCTGACAGGGCTCCAGAGTTCCTCTGTGGAGATGGGAGAACTTTCCAGAAGGACAACCATATCTGCAGCACTCCACCAATCAGGCCTTTATGGTAGAGTGGCCAGACGTAAGCCACTCCTCAGTAAAAGGCACATGACAGCCCGCTTGGCGTGTGCCAAAAGGCACCTTAAGGACTCTGACCATGAGAAACAAGATTCTCTGGTCTGATAAAATCAAGATCGAACTCTTTGGCCTGAATTGCAAGCATCACGTCTGGAGGAAACCAGGCACCACTCATCACCTGGCCTATACCATCTCTACTGTGAAGTATGGTGGTGGCAGAATCATGCTGTGGGAATGTTTTTCAGCAGCAGGGACTGGGAGACTAGTCAGGATCGAGGGAAAAATTAACAGAGCAAAGTACAGGGATCCTTTATGAAAACCTTCTCCAGAGCACTCAGGACCTCAGACTGGGGCAAAAGTTCACCTTCCAACAGGACAATGACCCTAAGCACACAGCCAAGACAACACAGGAGTGGCTTCGGGACAAGTCTCTGAATGTCCTTCAGTGGCCCAGCCAGAGCCTGGACTTGAACCCGATCAAACATCTCTGGAGAGACCTAAAAATAGCTGTGCAGCGACGCTCCCAATCCAACCTGACAGAGCTTGAGAGGATCTGCAGAGGAGAATGGGAGAAACTCTCCAAATACAGGTGTGCCAAGCTTGTAGCATCATACCCAAGAAAACTCTAGGCTGTAATCACAGCCCAAGGTGCTTCAACAAAGTACTGAGTATCAAAAACATGTTGGGTCGTTTTAACAGATTTTTAAATTTCCTTATAACCGGTCAAACTGATGTTAATTTTTCTTGGAAAATCTTTCCAATTTTTTGGGCTTATTGCAATTTCTCCGTGGTCCCTAAACATATTTGCTGCTTGAGAGGAACAGAAATGGAAGAGGAAAGGAAAACAAACTTTACCTATGTCAGCTAGATTGAAGGGTTCGTACTATCAATTTCTGATGTTATTCTGGTGAAAGGGGCAATAAGTAATGACAGAAGAGAAGCTGCATCTTGACTAAGAAATAGCTTACCAAGATGTCGGAAATTATATGCCGAAACAACATATGCCTATCGGGTGCGGGCCTCATAGTCCAGCGGTTACGGATGGGTTATTAGCAATAGTGGTTGGGTGCGGGTGAACAAACAGCTGACCCGTGCATCACTATCACATACATACAGGTCGTTATTGTCAAAGAGAATGTGTTCTCAATGACTTACCTGGTTAAATAAAGGTTAAATGTTTGGCAGAGTTACTCCACCTCAAGATTTCCATTTGGTGAAAGGCTTGGCACTCGCATACTCAGGCTGACTGGCTCTCATTCAGGCAAATGAGAAATAAGTGCACTCAAGCTATCCGGAAGGCCAAAGTTAGTTACTTTAAGGAGCAGTTCTCTCTCTGTGGGTCTAACCCCAAGAGTTCTGGAAAACAGTTAAAGAAATGGAGAATAAACCCTACTCCTCACATGTCTCTTAATGTTGATGATGTGGTTGTTACTGACAAGGAGCACATGGCTGAGCTCTTTAATCCCAACTTCATTAAGTCAGGATTCCTATTTGACTCAGCCATGCCTCCTTGCCCGTCCAACATTTCCTCATCTTCCAGCCCTTCTAATGCGACTAGCGATGCTCTTCCCTCTTTTCCCCCTGACCAGCTACAAAGTTACTCTCTGCCGGTGGTCACTGAGTCCGAGGTGCAAAAGGAGCTCCCTAAACTTGACCCCCAAAAACATCTAGGTCAGATGGTTTAGACCATTTCTTCTTTAAGGTTGTAGCCCGATCATCGCCAAGCCTATCTCTGACCTTTTTAACCTGTCTCTCCTCTCTGGGAAGGTTCCTATTGCTTGGAAGGCAGCCACGGTGCGTCCTTTATTTAAAGGGGGAGATCAAGCTGATCCTAACTGTTATAGGCCAATTTCTATTTTGCCTTGTTTTTCAAAAGTGTCAATAATCAACTGACTGGCTATTGATGTCAACAGTATTCTCTCTGGTATGCAATCTGGTTTCTGCTCAGGTTATGGATGTGTCACTGCAACCTTAAAGGTCCTCAATGATGTCACAATTGCCCTAAGCAATGTTGTGCTGCTATTTTTATTGACTTGGCCAAAGCTTTTGATATGGTAGATCATTCTATTCTTGTGGGCCGGCTAATGAGTATTGGTGTCCCTGAGAAGTCTTTAGCTTGGTTTGCAAACTACCTCAAAGAGTGCAGTGTATAAAGTCTGAACATCTGCTGCCTCAGCCACTGCCTGTCACCAAGGGAGTACCCCAAGGCTCGATCCTAGGCCCCACGCACTTCTCAATTTACATCAACAACATAGCTCAGGCAGTAGGAAGCTCTCTCATACATTTTATATGCAGATTATGGTCTTATACTAAACTGGCCCCTCCCCGGATTTTGTGTTAAACGCTCTAGAACAAAGCTTTCTTAGTGTCCAACAAGCTTTCTCTGCCCTTAACCTTGTTCTGGACACCTCTAAAACAAAGGTCATGTGATTACTACTTCTGAGAGTTTAGAGCTTGAGGTAATCACCTCATACATTGTACTTGGAAGTATGTCTCAACTGTACACTGTCATTCTTTCAGCACATATCAAATATGCAGGCTAAAGGTTAAATCTAGATTTGGTTTCCTCTATCGTAATCGCTCCTCTTTCACCCCAGCTGCCAAACTAACAGTGATTCAGATGACCATCTTACCCATGCTAGATTACGGAGATGTCATTTATAGATGGGCAGGTAAGGGTGCTCTCCAGTGGCTAGATGTTCTTTACCGTACGGCCATCAGATTTACCACCAATGCTCCTTGTCGGACACATCACTGCACTCTATACTGGTCATCCAGTCGCAGGACCCACTGGTTGATGCTTATTTATAACACCCTCTTAGGCCTCACTCCCCCCTATCTGAGATATCTACTGCAGCCCTCATCCTCCACATACAACACCGTTCTGCCAGTCACATTCTGTTAAAGGTCCCCAAAGCACACACATCCCTGCGTCAATCCTCTTTTTAGTTCGCTGCAGCTAGCGACCTGAACGAGCGGCAAGAAACACTCAAACTGGCCAGTTTTATCTCCATCTTTTCATTAAAAGACTCAATCATGGACACTCTTACTGACAGTTGTGGCTGCTTCGTGTAATGTATTGTCGTCTCCTTGGTGCTGTTGTCTGTGCCCAATAATGTTTGTACCATGTTTTGTGCTGCTACCATGTTGTTGTCATGTTGAGTTGCTACTATGCTGTGTTGTTATCTTAGGTCATTCTTTATGTATAGTGGTGTGATGTCTCTCTTGTCGTGATGTGTGTTTTGTCCTATATATATATATATATATATATTTATCCCAGCCCCCATCCCCGCAGGAGGCCTTTTGCCTTTTGGTAAGCCGTCATTGTAAATAAGAATTTGTTTTAACTGACTTGCCTAGTAAAATAAAAAAACGACTTTTAGCCTTTACGTTTACAGTGTTTCATACTGCACTGTAAACTACACTACATGGCCGAATGTGAATACCTGCTCATCAAACATCTCATTCCAAAATCATGGGCATTGATATGGAGTTGGTCCCCACTTTGCTGCTATAACAACCTCCACTCTTCTGGGAAGGCTTTCCACTAGATGTTGGAACATTGCTGCAGGGACTTGCTTCCATTCAACCACGAGCATTAGTAAGGTCGGGCACTGATGTTGGTGGATTAGGCCTGGCTCGCAGTCAGTGTTCCAATTCATCCCAAAGGTGTTTGTTGGAGTTGAGGTCAGGGCTTTTGCAGGCCAATAACGTTTTTCCACACCGATTTCTACAAACCATTTCTGTATGAACCTCACTTTGTGCATGGGGGCATTGTCATGCTGAAACAGGAAAGGGCCTTCCCCAAACTGTTGCCACAAAGTTGGAAGCACAGAATTGTCTACAATGTAATTGTATGCTGTAGCTCTAAGATTTCCCATCACTGGAACTAAGGGGCCTAGCCCGAACCATGAAAAACAGCCCCAGACCATTATTCCTCCTCCACCAAACTTTACAGTTGGCACTATGTATTGGGGCAGGTAGCGTTCTCCTGGCATCCACCAAACCCAAATTTGTCCGTCAGACTGCCAGGTAGTGAAACGTGATTCATCACTCCAGAGAACACCTTTCCACTGCTCCAGAGTCCAATGGCGGCGGGCTTTACACCACTCCAGCCGTCGCTTGGCATTGCGCATGTTGATCTTAGGCTTGTGTTCTGCTGCTTGGCCATGGAAACCCATTTCATGAAACTTCTAGACATTTCCACTTCACAATAACAGCACTTTCAGTTGACCGGGGCAACTCTAGCAGGGTAGAAATTTGACTATCTTTTTGGAAAGGTGGCATCCTATGATGGTGCCACGTTGAAAGTCACAGAGCTCTTCAGTAAGGCCATTCTACTACCAACGTTTGTCTATATAGTTTGCATGGCTGTGTGCTCGATTTTACACACTTGTCAGCAACGGGTGTGGCTGAAATAGCTGAATCCCCTCATTTGAAGGGGTGTCCACATACTTTTGAATATATAGTGTATTGCTAAACACACTCTGCCCCATATGAAACACTCTGCCCCACATGAAAAGAGGCTCCACAGAACAGGGCTGTTGTGGCGTACTGTTTTTCTTTGATCAAGCTATTTTGTATGTTGTGTACTTACTCTGTAGCCAACAGTACAAACATGCTGAGAGCTTTATAATTCCATGTTTGAAGTCGTATTAATCAACTCAAAGATCAAAGCATGTAGGAATGCCTCATGGAAACGTTTCAAAATGACCCCGACGGCTGCTGCAGGCTCTGAATGGGCAGCAATCGGATTGTGATCATAGATTGTGTTTTGTGCTTTATTCAATGCATCCCACAGAATGTCTCTGTTTTAGTCCCTCACCTCTGATCTAGGTAGTTGTTAAAAGCCTCGTCATTGTTGCCTCATGTTAGCCTGTTGTCTGGTCCAGATGCATCACCTGAGCTATGATCCCACCTGGGTTTGACCAGTGGGATCACAATTATGCCACTCTGTCACCTTCACTACTAGTGAGTGGAATCAGTGGATGAGATATAGAATAGTTTTCTACATGGACCTGATTTATACTGAGTGTACAAAACATTAAGAACACCTGCTCTTTCCATGACAGACTGACCAGGTGAATCCAGATGAAAGCTGATCCCTTATTGATGTCACCTTTTTTAAATCCAACTCAATATTAGGAAGGTGTCTTTAATGTTTTGTACACTCAGTGTACATGTCAAGTGTATCCTCACAGCAGACTCACAGTATGTTTGCTGTTAAATAAGCCCTGTTGAGTGTGTCGACCCAGTGTTGAGTTCTCTTAACTCCCTTCCTCTATGCCTTCAGCAGAGACTGTGCCGATATTCGGACTCTACCATTCTGTTTCATTTAGGGGAGGAGACCATACGTTTCAGTGACCTGAAGATACAGAAACATCCTATCCAGGTCTGTAGAGGAGTCTCAGCACGGGGTTTAATCCCCCTGCGCATTCACACACATTTTAAAATCAGCAGCTTAACAATTACACACGTCTTTACGATACTATGAACCAGTCATAGTGATCATAGACTCTGTTGTCACAACATGGCAGCTGAGGGCTGTGAATGGTGTCTGTGTACTAGCCTATTCTACTGGTGATTCTCATCTCCCATGATAATTGGCTATTGTTTGATAAGCAGCTCTCTCTCCTCAGTCTGTTAGAGCTGAAGATTAATTATGGAAGAGATGTGTTTTTTGTTCTTTGTTGCATAGAAAATTATGTTTTGGATGTCTGGACAAAACCCAATTTCAAAAAAATCTGAATGCCTTGTCAACTCAGTTTTGATATGTGGTGGTTGGAGACGAGGCATCTGGAGACCCATCTGTGTGAGTGTTAAACCTTGCACATGCTTCGGCGAACCGAATGGGTGAGCTCGCATACTCCCTTAAAAAACAACAACAAGCTGCAATAGTACTGTTTGTCTATCTGGGATGCCGTAGCCAGTATACTCTTCCTCTGAAATGAATCTAAGATAACTCAAGAAATGCTTCATTAATTTAAATGTTTTGTCGAAGAGATCTTAGTCCCAGTATTTTACCCCTGACAAAGGTGTCTGGTGCAGTATTTTTCAAGTGAAGATTCCAACGATTCAGGTTGTAGCTCAACAAAATGTGGAAAAAGTCAAGGGGTGTGAATACTTTCTGAAGGCACTGTATTTTCTAATAAGTTCAATACATTTATTTGATTTCCTAATAAGTTCAGTAAATTTTTTATGTCGGTATTGTTGAATTTCATTTAATGTCTGTATTCCGTGATTCTGTCTGTGTTCTCCACGTTGCGGAATTTATAGGGCCAACAGTCTACTCATTATGCATCCTTGACTTGAATGGGGTCTCCCGTTCTATTCATTATATTTCTATGGCATCACATGCAGTCAGGAGTGGAGGAGAGGAGATGTGTTAGATTTTTCTTGCTGTTCAAACGGTTATTACGGAGACTGGTCATTTGGCTGGCAAATTGTGTGTGGACTCACAACAGCAGAGCATCTCCTCCTCCCTAAAACCGAGCGGCACCATCTCCAGGATCCCTGCACATTTTGACAGCCTTAATGATTCATGCTGGCAGTAAACAGACAGTTAAAGAGGGAGGGATCTGAAGGTGTGCACCTAGAGCAGGGGAAATGCTGTCTAAATAATTGATTGAGGTGGATTCTCTGAAATTGTGACTCTGGCAAGCTCCTCCCATCGTCACGCGGCCCAGTTCACCTAGCAACCCAGAGCTGTTGTTCCAAGACCCTGCACCTGTGGCGGGCGGGTGTCCCAGAGGGATGCTTGACAAAAAAAACACGGGCTCTGTTTATTCTCAGGTTACCATATAGACAACAGAACAGGCTCGGGTGTCTGCAGGACGGAGACCGGATGCTCACTATTGATTCTTACTGGCTTCTATATGTTTTATAGACACCGAGGTGGGATATATCCACTAGAGTAGAATTTTAGCTTTGCTGGTAGGTATTTTGGGGTAAACAGAATACTAAAAAAAATCCGTTTGAGTGTAAGATGATTGCATATAGTTTTCTTAGTAAATGAATCAATAATGCTCTAAAAATATTATAAATACTATAAAAATATTATTCTCTTTTGATGCGGCGTGCAATTATAACTCTGGAGAGAAGAATACAGAACATTAACGTTGAAGCCTCACAGAGAATGAGGCCACTGTAGTGCCCAAGGTGACCTTAGAAGAAGTACACTACTATCCCAGCGTGCCACTTTCCTACAATAGCCCAGTGTTGGCTGCAGTAATGTTTGACCACATCAAGCCATGACTCAATGTCTAATCTTCCCCTCATTTGTTTAAAGAGACAGAAGTAACGTGTTGCCCGAGGCGAGTTGCTGATTAAATTCCACACGACTCATGCAGCTATAGTTTTTTTCTGTTTCTGGGTGACTAGCAGTAGCCAATTGTTCCCAAGCACCATCAACAAGAAAACGGCAACACATTGTCATGGTTCACCAGGGCAAAGTGACTGTTCTTCTGCCAGTGTAGCCCACCATGGTGCATTGCTGATTGTACTGTAACAGTACAGTCAGCATAGGATAACATGTTTTAATTCACATCTTGTCAACGTGTAATCCATAATAACCACAACAGCCTTGGAGTTGAATGAGTAAATACATGAATGAAGGAATGAATGCACCCTACAACAGTAGTGAAACAAAGGGTATCCTTAATTGTCTTAGACTGAGAATCCTGTGATTAGCGAGGATGTACAACGCAAGTCATGTGTCTCTATAGTCTATAGAGATATTGTCTGTGTGGTGTGTACAGGACCGTACAGTAACACGACACACAACGGAAGTGTTCCACACTGCTGACTGGCTCTGACACAAACTCCAGCTCGTGCAAAGAGACGTGCAGTCTCGTCATAGCAACTGCAGCCTCTCATCCAGAGACTGGAGACCAATAGAAGTTGTGAGCGCAGGGCTGCACAAAGCATGGAGGCTTAATAACAGTGACAGTTTCCCCCTGCCATAGCACTCTGTGACTCCCTCGCTCTCTCACATTCCCTTCCCCTCTGTCCCTCACGACTCGTGCTAAGTTTTGGAGGCATCTTGCCATGCCCCATATTGAACTGCTGCGGTGGTGTGGTGAGAATTGACCCTAGTAAAGTTGAACTGGAAAGGAGGACCAATGGGTTTAACCCACACACAGTCCAGGGCTGGCACTGATTTGTCACCTTGATACGGGTTAATTCTGACTCGTCTCACTTTCTCTTCACCTCTCTATTCCTCCCTCCCATCTCTGTCCATCTCTCTCTTCCTCCAGGCAAGTGGTGTGAGCTGTCGTGCCGCTCCGGGCGTTGTGCCCCAGATGTGTGTAAGAACGGGGGCACCTGTGTGAACCTGCTGGTGGGAGGATTCAAGTGCGAGTGTCCGTCTGGCGGTTATGAAAAGCCCTACTGTGAGATGACCACCAGGAACTTCCCCCTGCAGTCCTTCCTCACCTTCAAGGGCCTCCGCCAGCGCTTCCACTTCACCCTCTCCCTCTCGTAAGTACAACAACCACCCCACCCAGTGGCACATGGCCATCTCAGTCATTCCCTTTCACAATACAAAGTATATCCCTAAATATACTACTGTGATTCACTCCACCTCTCTCTTTCTTTCTCCCACTACTTCTCCCTCTTTCTCTTTTTTTATGCCTCCTCTCTTACACTGCACATACTCTCTCTCTCGCTCTCGCTCTCTTTCTCTCTCACAAGTATCCCACAACTGCCCTTATACTCTCACACTCACACCTCTTATAGCCTGTGATGCATGATGATTCCTCCTCTCCTCTCATTGGCTAAGCATCCTGGTGTTTCATAAGTTATTGAATCATTTAATAGCTGTAGTCTTTAAAAGTCTAATCTCTTCTAGCTGGGATTGGGTTCCCCGAGCATGGTGAGTGAGTATGTATGTATGTAATGTATGTATGTATGTGTGTGCGTGTGTGTGTATGACAAAATATCTAAAGACACTGAAGCAGCAAACTTTGTGAAAATTAATATTTGTGTCATTCTCAAAACTTTTGGCCACGACTGTACATACAGTCAAAGGCTTTTATTGACAATTATATGAAGTTGATGCAAGAGTCAATATTTGCAGTGTTGACCCTTCTTTTTCAAGACCTCTACAATCCGCCCTGGCATGCTGTCAATTTACATTCTGGGCCACATCCTGACTGATGGCAGCCCATTCTTGCACAATCAATGCTTGGAGTTTGTCATAATTTGTGGCTTTTTGTTTGTCCACCCGCCTCTTGAGGATTGACCACAAGTTCTCAATGAGATTAAGGTTTGGGGAGTTTCTTGGCCATGGACCCAAAATATCAATGTTTTGTTCCCCGAGCAACTTAGTTATCACTTTTGCCTTATGGCAAGGTGCTCCATCATGCTGGAAAAGGCATTGTTCGTCACCAAACTGTTTCTGGGTGGTTGGGAGAAGTTGCTCTTGGAGGATGTGTTGGTGCCATTCTTTATTCATGGCTGTGTTCTTAGGCAAAATTGTGAGTGAGCCCACTCCCTTGGCTGAGAAGCAACCCCACACATAAATGGTCTCAGGATGCTTTACTGTTGGCATGACACAGGACGGATGGTAGCGCTCACCTTGTCTTCTCCGGACAAGCTTTTTTACGGATGCCCCAAACAATCGGAAAAGGGATTCATCAGACCGAATGACGTTACCCCAGTCCTCAGCAGTCCAATCCCTGTACTTTTTGCAGAATATCAGCCTGTCCCTGATGGTTTTTCCTTGAGAGAAGTGATTTCTTTGCTGCCCTTCTTGACACCAGGCCGTCCTCCAAAAGTCTTCACCTCACTGTGCGTGCAGATGCACTCACACCTGCCTGCTGCCATTCCTGAGCAAGCTCTGCACTGGTGGTGCCCCCATCCCGCAGCTGAATCAACTTTAGGAGACGGTCCTGGCGCTTGCTGGACTTTCTTGGGTGCCCTGAAGCCTTCTTCACAACAATTGAACCGCTCTCCTTGAAGTTCTTGATGATCCGATAAATGGTTGATTTAGGTGCAATCTTACTGGCAGCAATATCCTTGCCTGTGAAGCCTTTTTTGTGCAAAGCACAACATGTTATTCGAACTCAATCAGCATGACAGAGTGATCTCCAGCCTTGTCCTCGTCAACACTCACACCTGTGTTAACGAGAGAATCACTGACACATCAGCTGGTCCTTTTGTGGCAGGGCTGAAATGCAGTGGAAATGTTTTTTTGGGGGATTCAGTTCATTTGCATGGCAAAGAGGGACTTTGCAATTAATTGCAATTTATCTGATCACTCTTCATAACATTCTGGAGTATATGCAAATTGCCATCAAACAAACTGAAGCAGCAGACTTTGTGAAAATGTATATTTGTGTCATTCTCAACTTTTGGCCACGACTGGATGGATGGATGGAGAGGTTTCTAATGTGGGTGAATGAGAAGAAGCCCAGCTGCCTGAGAACTTACCGTTTCTGGACTGGCTCCTTGCCTAACTGAGGGCATTAATCAAAGACCCAGGAGTCCCATCTTATTACACTCAGTGGTGACTTTGAGCTGTGAGTCAGCGTGTGGCCTATTTCTCCTCCTCAGTTGCACTCATCGAGGTGAATCTGGAGATGTGTATTGTCTGCCCCGAGGGTTTGTGCGCGTGCTGTTGCATGTCTGTCTTGCTATTAAATCACACACCTAGGGTACCCTCATCCTGGGATGCCTAAATATTTTGGAAACATGTATTCGCTCTCAATTGACAGCCATCCAGTTTTACATCAGCACTAGTTTATAATGGGTGTCATTTGTCTGATACAGGTAGAGCAAGTTGTATTTCAAGACCATTATCACAGCCTAGTATCTTGTTGGAAGGTTCCAGGGAAGGGTGGTGCTTTGAAATAAAACTGATGAGGACTTAACACTGAGCACAGTCAATCACACTGAAGTACATTCATGTGAATGAGACGAGGCTACATTGATATGAATGATATGCTTCATCCCAAGTGACAATAAAAGCAGCACAATGGGTGTAGTATTCATCAGAGCAAAGAAAATACCGCCAGTTGATACAAATGCCAAATTTGACAGTGATATCTACTTTTGTAATGTGTTGTCACTCTAGAAGTGCTTGGCAGGGCTTGAAAACTAGCTGTTAATGGCAAGTGGTGATATTGATACGCCTTTGAGTTTAATTGAAGTGGTGGCCTTGCTTTGAGAGTGGCTCGGATGGCAGTGTTTTTGGATTGAGAACTGCTCTGACCTGTTTCTTAAAAGCATTGGCTGGTAGTTCCCAGACTGCTCCCAGAGCTGTGAAGAAGGTGGGGTGTACAGCTGGGGATATAACAGCTAAGACCCAGCAGGCTGTCTGTCAGGCGTATCTGTTACCTGAACCTGGCTTGATCAGGTTACTGTTGTAAAGAGCTGTTCTCATGGGGAAACCGCCCAGTGAGTTGGAGCCTGTAGACGGGACTGCAGTAGAGATAGTTAGCAGGAAGTGTGTTGAAGGGGAGAGTTGAAAGTGTTTCTATAGCAAGGTTTACATCCAATTGGCGTCAGATTTTCATGTGAATATTCTAAAATCTGCATGAAATTGTCCATTTGCCCACCAGAGAAGTGTTTTCATCAAATTGTCTTGTGGATAAAATACTTTAATGATGTAGTGCACATAAAATAACTTTTGCGGTTAAATTCCCATAAATGGTGTTTCCACCACATTTTCAACTCTACTGATGTTTATTTCACTAAACATGTTGTGTTATATAGTGAATGTTCCCACTCTGGTCTTGGCATGCGGGCTCTAGCTAACAGCTCACAGATGTGTGGGTTTAGCCTACTATATGATGAGATTATTATGGACAAAAAGAGCAACATCATTTTAATTTGTTAAACGGCAGCCAAGCATCGATCATCATGTCATCAGAATAAGACCCTCGATATTTTCTGAAAGCAGCATCAAGCTCATCACCGTGCACTTTCACCACCCTGTGAAGTTCATTATAACTTATTTCATCTGTAGCCTAATAAACTGCATGCGTTCCCGAGTCGTAGTGGGAGGGCCACATAATATCATCGTGTGACTCCCAAGTTTATTTTGATATGAATGTTTGCCCATAAAGGTGTTTCCACCGGCATTTCTCGCATCATACATTTTACCGACACAAGAATATCCCACCTTTGGGTGGGGGGTGGGGGTGATCTTGAAGCAGTGTTCACAAGCCTTTAAAACCTATTCATTGATGACTACTACAATATCTTGATGATAACCATTTTCCCCTCTTATTATTAGCATACGATCTAACACAGGAGATATTCTGTTTGAGATATTCAGTGTTATTCAGATGGAGCTGGTGTGTTTCTCTCCTCTTCCCTCTCTGAGGTCATGATGATCATTCTCCTCAGTAAGCAGGTCAGCAGTGCTGTGCCCCATGGTTACACTCCAGCTCTGGATTAATGCATGCACATTTCCACAATGACACACACACACACACACACAACGCATACATTACATGCGCACAGATACACGCCCACATCCTCCCAACATTCAACCAAAATATCTCCCTGCATGTTCTGAGAGCATCCTGAGACACTGGATTTCAGATCTCTGGAATCTCACCCTCATTTGAAAAAGAAGTCAGTAGGCTTCCATCCGTCTGACACGGTCTCCATCTGAACAGGCAGATGCTGCCTACAAGCGCTAACGAGTCACACCAGTCACACAGACGACAGGGCTCTCAGTTCTCCCACAGGTGTTCAGAATGTTCCAAGTGTCAAGCAGAACAGGTTCACTGTGTGGTCCCCTAGGACAGGAATGAGGGGAAATGATTTTCTGGCTTCATCATTTTCTGTCAACCTGCAGTTTGCCTGGACTGCAATATGATTATATAAGATAAACTGTATATACAAAAGTATGCGGACACCACTTCAAATGAGTGGATTTGACATGTATAAAATTGAGCACACAGGCATGCAATCTCCATAGACAAACATTGGCAGTAGAATGGCCTTACTGAAGAGCCACGTGGCACCGTCATAGGATGCCACCTGTCCAACAAGTCAGTTCGTAAAATGTCTGCCCTGCTAGAGCTGCCCCGGTAACTGTAAGTGCTGTCATTTTGAAGTGGTAACGTCTAGGAGCAACAACGGCACAGACGCAAAGTGGTAGGCCACACAAGCTCACAGAATGGGACTGCCGAGTGTCTTCAGTTGCAACACTCACTACCAAACTGCCTCTGGAAGCAATTTCAGCACAAAAACTGTTCGGGAGCTCCTAGACGTTTCATGAAGCTCCCGGCGAACAGTTTTTGTGCTGAAATTGCTTCCAGAAGCAGTTTCCATGTCCGAGCAGCCGCACACAAGCCTAAGATCACCATGCCAAGCGTTGGCTGGAGTGGTGTAAAGCTCGCCACCATTCGATACTGGAGCAGGGGAAACACGCCCCTTAGTTTCAGTGAAGGGAAATCTTAACGCTACAGAATACAATGACATTCTATTCTTCTAACTTTGTGGCAACAGTTTGGGGAACGCCCTTTCCTGTTTCAGCATGAAAATGCCCCCGTGCCCAAAGCAAGGTCCATACAGAAATGGTTTGTCGAGATTGATGTGGAAGAACAGAACTTGACTGGCCTGCACAGTACCCTGACCTCAACCCCATCGAACACCTTTGGGATGATTTGGAACGCCGACTGCACCTAATTGCCCAACATCAGTGCCCGACCTCACTAATGCTCTTGTGGCTGAATGGAAGCAAGTCCCTGTAGCAATGTTCCAACATCCAACAACAGCAAAGGGGAGACCAACTCCATATTAACGCCCATGATTTTCGGAATGAGATGTTCGACGAGCAGGTGTCCACATACTTTTGGTCATGTCGTTTAACACCCTGTCATACATTTACATTGATTTTAATGAGCTCCACTGAGATATTTTTACCTCTTGTGGTGAATCAAATGAAGACCCTTTAGAACTCAATGTGACCCAAGGATTTGATGCCTTTGTAAAACCAGTCTGGTTTCATTTTATGCCCTGTGGTCTCTGCGGTTGGACCGTGTCTGTCGTTTCTTGAATCCAATGCGAATGGGAGTGTCAGTGGTGTCGGCTCTGGAAGGAAGCCAGAGAGGCAGGGGTGCACTGGCGTGGTCAAATGTGTCCAACTGTGTGTTAACATGACAGTAACTGACAACACCACAACGACCTCCGGCACTATAAACTAGTGACATGACAGTAACTGACAACACCACAACGACCTCCGGCACTATAAACTAGTGACATGACAGTAACTGACAACACCACAACGACCTCCGGCACTATAAACTAGTGACATGACAGTAACTGACAACACCACAACGACCTCCGGCACTATAAACTAGTGACATGACAGTAACTGACAACACCACAACGACCTCCGGCACTATAAACTAGTGACATGACAGTAACTGACAACACCACAACGACCTCCGGCACTATAAACTAGTGACATGACAGTAACTGACAACACCACAACAACCTCCGGCACTATAAACTAGTGACATGACAGTAACTGACAACACCACAACGACCTCCGGCACTATAAACTAGTGACATGACAGTAACTGACAACACCACAACGACCTCCGACACTATAAACTAGGTTTCTTGTCATTGTCTCTTCAGAAATAAAAGTCTAAATGCAGATTGGGATACCTATTCTGAATGCATTCAACTGAAATGTGTCTTCCACATTTAACCCAATTGTGGTTGTTTAGTGCCTGTTTTTATATACTCCTCTTTGAGAAAACATCATCAAATGTTTTTTTTCTGTGGTTATACAGTAACTACCTCATTTCTGCCTAGTTCCTCCTCTGTTTAAAATAATCTCCTCATTGCTGCAAACCATCAATATCATTCTGAGCCAGTCTATTTCCATATTATACTGTAAAGCACCTGCATTATGCTTCCTGCATCAGTTTAGTGTAGTGTTTATTATGCTGTAGCGTTGACATTGTATTTGATTGTTACTTCTTATCAGAACATCTTTTCATCTCTATGTGTAGTCACTATCCACGTCATGCTGTCTCTGAGTTTTTGGGGTATATGCGCCATGCCTACCTGCAGATAGTCTCAGACAAAGAACGGTGCTCGGCGGTAGTTAACCCTGTTGGGTGCTCAGTGATCCATGGAGAACTGCTGCGGTGTTAAATCTAGCCATATCTGCTCCTCAAAGGGGAATCACGAGGCACAGTGCATCAATAAACCCTCCTAGTAATAAAATAGGACAGGAAAACAGTTGTTTTCTGGTGCGTTTAAAATCCGTATCCTCTGCTATAGTAGGGCATGTCAGTCAGTACACTGTCTTCCTCGTGTCGAGGGTACTGGATGAGCTTCTATATGGGTATGTCAGTCAGTACACTGTCTTCCTCTTGTCGAGGGTACTGGATGAGCTTCTATATGGGCTGGTCAGTCAGTACACTGTCTTCCTCGTGTCGAGGGTACTGGATGAGCTTCTATATGGGTATGAAAAGGCTCCACCTCATATTGATACAGAACCATTTACACATGTTGCTGAGATCTTCACTGATCAATGTGGATGTTGAAAATGCATTTATTGTAGAAATGATTTGTTATATTTACAGAAGTATGCCCTTATGCCCACAGTACAACGAGTATGGCAAACTCCTGTGTGTAGAAATATACTGCCTTGAATGCATCTTGTTTTTGTTTTTTTCTCACAAAGACCTCTCTTCACTGAAAAGATTGTTTACTCTGTCTTGGTGTCTTTGGCTGTGAATGGACTCTTTGTGAGCCCAGTTTCTTTCTGTCTTCCAGGTTTGCCACGAAAGAGCCAAACGGTTTGTTACTCTACAATGGTCGCTTCAACGAGAAGCATGACTTCATCGCTGTGGAAATCGTCAACGAGCAGATCCAGCTCACCTTCTCTGCAGGTAGGAGGCGATCTGTTAGTGCACGTCAGCCAATTTACCCCAAATCTACATTTGGTTGTTATTGAAATATCAACATGTGATTATTGTGACAGGTGTTGACCCACTGAAGCCCTGATTCAATGACGTTTAAGTAACTTTTTCTGGCGGTTTAATTTGTTTAGGTGAGACCAAGACGACTGTGTCACCCCACATCCTTGGAGGTGTCAGTGATGGCCAGTGGCATGTGGTCCAAGTTTACTACTACAACAAGGTATGTCAGAGATAAACCTGCGATGGGCTGGTCCTTGTGATCCTACAAGATATAGACTGGTTCAACACTAGACAAACACAGATTTTCTGGGTCTGGGCTGAGATATAACTTGGGTCTAGACTAGCGTCTGCTGAGTCCCCATCAACTGGATGTTCCTGTTTTCAGGGGAAATGGAAAGAGAGCCTCTGATGCAACTTCTGCTTTTGGATGTGATTAACAAGACCCCACTCCATCTTAACTCCTCCTTCACATTTACTGGATTGGCTGAATTCCCTACAAGACTAGTATTTAGGGAATCTAGTTTCAGGTGTTTCTTTTACTCCTGCTACTTTAGGTTAAGTCTAGACTGACTTGAGCTCTTTTGGGTGCAAAGGTCAGACTAGGCTACTGAAAAGTCCCACTATAGACTTGGCTTCATCAGACCCCATTGTGAAACAGTGAGCAGGACTAAGAGCAGGTCATTTCCAACATCAGTACATGCCCAAACTGAATTATGTTTGTCTCTTACCACAGACTTGAAATGGGAGACATCAAAATACCAGACATATTTTCTTAACATATTTGGCCCTGCAATTGACTTGATTGTAATTGTAATTGATTTATGGGTGTTGTATAGTATTGTGAGTAGAAAGACTTGTACATTCTGGTAGAACTGGATATATATGTATACTGTACTTAGTGTCCTGTTAATTACATATCTATTTATACTAGACCAGCAGTACTTCGTCAAGTATCTGACAGTGACTGTCTATAGAGTGATGAGGGTAGTGATTCTAATTGGACCACACTGGGAGTAGAATACCCTGAGTCCTCTGTGGAGCTTTACTTTGCTGCTTCCTGTTAGAACTGCTGCTGTGTCATTCCAGAGAACTACTGTTGATGGGACAGTGGAATGGGAAGCTTGCCAGACAGACATGCGAGGAGTGAGAGCTGGAAAGAAAGGGGAAAGGAGGGATGAGACAGCCAGACAGAGAAATTGAGAGAGACAGTAGAAAAGCGTGGGAGGAATAATACAACATAAAAATAAAAACTCTCCATACAAACGAGATATAAGCTTTACAACTGTTTTATTTCCATATCAATAAGTGAAGAATGCATGGAACTATAACCCCTCACCCCACTACCCTTCCTCCGTTATCCCCATCCTTTTCAGATGTCCCCCAAACCCCCCCCCCAGACCAACACACAGGATGTTACATTTTAATCTATTCAGGAAGTCACTTTGCATCATAAAGCTGTTGCTAGGCGACCTCTCAAGTGTGGATATTCTATTCAGGGTCTATGATAACATGGCCCTGTCAGATTCCAGCCAGCAGAATATGAGGGAACACAACATCTCGTGGGCCATTGGAGGAAAAGTTTTGGTTCCCCTCAAAGTGGGGACATTATTCTCTCATGAATCACTTGTTGACTTGTTGGTTTGTAAAAGTTTGTTTTAACGTTGACCTAGTTGTTTTTTAGAATTAAACAGACAATGATAATCTCCAGTGACCTACAAACTGTTTTGTTTACTATCACATTTTACCAGCTAGTTTCCTACTCATCATTTGCACAATACAAAGCATGAAGTCAATAACATTTAACAACCATCATTTTAGGCAGAGGCCCAGACCAATGGAAGGGACATATTCCTAGAAAACTGTCCAGAGATCATTCAGGGGCCTAGTTGAACTAATCCCCCAAAATCCAGCGAGTCTTGGAGGTAGAATGATGGCTCCTCCCCTCTGAGGTATCCCACGCTGGCAGGCCCTCCCCAGCCTGTCCCTGTCCACGGGGGGTGGGTGGGATGAGGTGGGGGGGGGGATTTTAGATTGAAATGTGCCTTTCAGGGGAAAGGGGGAGTGTGGAGAATGGCAATGACCACTGCCTTTGTGCTTCGCTCGGCCTCCAATGGGACCATGGGTAGTGAATGATGCGGCCCCGGGGAAGGTGCACGGGAGAGGAGCGAGGAAACAGGGCAGAAGAGGAGCGAAAAGAAAGGCAAGAGAGAAGAATTGACTTGGGCTTTGAGCGGGACACTGCGCTTCAGGGCTCACCACTCTGGTTGCTATGGTGTTTCCAATCAATCTCAGATCTCATATTACTGTTTGCTCCCATGCCCCTCTTGTCTAACCCTGTCATCATGGATGATGGTGAACTCATATTCCCAGGATTCCCTGTCACCCTGTTGTGAGGGGAAAAGTGTTTAATGTATTCCTGAGTAAATATGTGCTCTCCAATCATCTCTGACAGGCAGAGGCTTTGTGTAGCAGACAGAGCGGCTGACAGACATTAGCAGAGAGGCATTACAGGAGAGTCAACAACCGTGTAGTTCAGCAAGCCAGGGGCTGCTGGGAGCGAAGGCCCAATGTTTAGTTCAGTGAAAGAACCAGCGAATCTGGACCACAGTCTGTTCCAGACCTTTCTCAACTGAGGGGAACTGTGGAAAAGAGCGTGTCGGATGATTTGGTGTGTGACCATTCTAACAGACCATCTCACACTGCCGGTTTGTGTGTTTGTGTGTTTGTTTCAAAGTCCCAACAAATGAGTTTCCCACTGCTTCACCAGGGGTCAACTAAAGGATAAAGACAATTTGTTCAACAATTAGTGTATGGAAGGTTTTGAGGTTTATAGGTTCATTCTATCTTTCTAGTAGCCGGATGTGTTGTGAATAATGAAATGCATTTGCAAGTATTGCAGACTCAAATCAGCAAAGCAAATAATCCTGTTGGCCAGTTATTAGGTATGATAATAAGGCCTAATGGGAGACCGAAGAGGTGTTTAAAGACGAGGGCTCATGTTTGAGCAGTGCAGTGGGACAATGTAATTAAGTCTTCATCGTCTCTGACACACAGGCAGCCATCAGTGATCACAAAACCCACAATGAACTCCACCAGTATTCAGCTTCTCACAGACAACCCCTCAATGGGACAGCTGTATTAATAGCACGCTGAAGGCACAGATAGAATCAAATCTACTTACTGGATTGGGGGATACAGGGTTGAAAGGAGAACCATGTGTCTACGGTGCTCCGGGGAGATGTTCTGTGGCAGGGTCTCTGTCTACGGTGCTCCGGGGAGATGTTCTGTGGCAGGGTCTCTGTCTACGGTGCTCCAGGGAGAAGTTCTGTGGCAGGGTCTCTGTCTACGGTGCTCCGGGGAGATGTTCTGTGGCAGGGTCTCTGTCTACGGTGCTCCAGGGAGATGTTCTGTGGCAGGGTCTCTGTCTACGGTGCTCCAGGGAGATGTTCTGTGGCAGGGTCTCTGTCTACGGTGCTCCAGGTAGATGGGATGGGACTCTACTGTCATGACCTACAATATTACAGCTGGTTAGATACGTTATGTCAGCAGTGTCTGTGTGTGTAAGACCCACCTTATTTTCCGTTTGTCTGGTCTTTATTCTTAGCCCCTTTGATTAAAGTGCTCAGACAGTTATTATGGAAACTACAGGAATATGTAGCAAAAATGGCTTAAGGTATCATGAGGTTATGCTATGAATAAATTGAGGTATTTGTGCATTCCTCATTTCTCAACAATCAGGCTACCCAGGGCATCATATCCTTCTTGTACTCCACACTGCATAGATAATAATCCTATCTGGTCTGTCCACAGCTCAGTGTCCGGCCCCAGGCCTGGTCAGTCAACAGAGGGTGGTCGGTGGAGTGGACCCTCTCATCACAGTGCTGCTAGCATAGCCGTTACTGACACAAGCTCTAACTGCGCTGCCGGTCAATATGAGCTCTGTGTGACCTGGGGGAAAGGCTTGTGTTTGTGACCTTTATTGACAGGATCGTTACCCCCCGCCCCTCCTCCTGTTTCTCCCTCCATTGATTCCTCACACAATGAAAGAGATCCTTTGTGGAGAAGAAGACCGTTACTGTCCTGCTGAGCCAGGCTTCTCCACCGTGTCTGTGCCCCTTGTTCCAGCCTCTGACTTTAACTCTGGCTGTTTTGACTTTAAATTATTAAAGCACTGAAAACAATTATGATTAAGTAAATTGGGGTGATATTTAAGAATACTGTAGGTCTGAACATAAAAGCTAGTGGTGGGAATTTTACTTCAGAATTGATTCAAACGTTGGATTGTTAAAGCTTCTTAACTTCTTTAAATGTGTGAAGTTGTTTCAAGTCTTTTCGTTGTTAATTGAAGCACTTGACTTGAGAAAATCCTTATCTCTAGGGTGAATGTTTCAATGAGAGAGTTTTTTTTTTAATGCTAGTATTTTCTCTTGATATTTTGCATTTGATTGAAATAGAAATGTGATTAGTGCGTTTTTGACACCATATAAGACAGATTTTGTTAAGATCGCACAATGCTGAGATATGTAGCACACCTCCGTGTGTAATTAGCAACCCTCAGGCAGACAAGCAGTCTATGTGCTGATCAACCAAAAATACTTTACAGTGACACACGCAAGAAACAATGAGATGGATATTCTGAGAGAAAAAATAATCTTCTTCATATTTACTTGCCTTTTCTATTCTTGAATGTTCTCTTCTGTAACTTGAGGAAGAAGAAACCTTAAGTATTAGCATATTTTTAGCATCAAGCCGTCATTGAGATGCACCTGTGACAGAGAATACTCTTATGGACACTCCCAGAAGGCTGATTATAGCTTAATGTGTGCGTTTCCTGTCTATCTCGCTATCGATAACCAAGCACTACTTACCCAGTATATGTCAACCTTCTGCCCAAACACATACAGTATTTCCCTTTTGGGAAGGACATTTTGATTTGGAATAATGGCACTTATAAATGCTGCCCTGTTTAGAAACTCCTGTCACCCATGTGCTGCTATTTACAGTAGTTTGTCAGGTGAATTCATCCCGACCTGCTGTAGGTGTTCTTGCCATAACACTGGAGCCAAACTCAACAACTCCTCCTCTCTCCTCACAGCCAATCATAAACCAAGCCGGCATGCCCCAGGGTCCTTCTGACCAGAAGGTTGTCGTAGTATCCGTGGACAACTGTGACACCTCAGTGGCGCTGCGATTTGGTCATGTGATCGGGAACTACACCTGCTCTGCCCAGGGCAGCCAATCAGGATCCAAAAAGTAAGGAAATGGGAGGGGCTTACTGGTATTTAATTGTGCAGTGTTATCTGCCAACAGATTATAGTAGAGCTGAGTAAAAGCAATATTAGCTATTTGAAGCCATGAATTCTGTTTTTACATTTTGCCACAAGCTGTATAGAAGTCGAGCTAAATGTTTATGATGTGTTGTGGTATAGAAGCCGAGCTAAATGTTTATGATGTGTTCTGTGATAGAAGCCGAGCTAAATGTTTATGATGTGTTCTGGTATAGAAGCCGAGCTAAATGTTTATGATGTGTTGTGGTATAGAAGCCGAGCTAAATGTTTATGATGTGTTCTGGTATAGAAGCCAAGCTAAATGTTTATGATGTGTTGTGGTATAGAAGCCGAGCTAAATGTTTATGATGTGTTGTGGTATAGAAGCCGAGCTAAATGTTTATGATGTGTTGTGGTATAGAAGCCGAGCTAAATGTTTATGATGTGTTCTGGTATAGAAGCCGAGCTAAATGTTTATGATGTGTTGTGGTATAGAAGCCGAGCTAAATGTTTATGATGTGTTGTGGTATAGAAGCCGAGCTAAATGTTTATGATGTGTTGTGGTATAGAATCCGAGCTAAATGTTTATGATGTGTTGTGGTATAGAAGCCGAGCTAAATGTTTATGATGTGTTCTGGTATAGAAGCCGAGCTAAATGTTTATGATGTGTTGTGGTATAGAAGCCGAGCTAAATGTTTATGATGTGTTGTGGTATAGAAGTCGAGCTAAATGTTTATGATGTGTTGTGGTATAGAAGCCGAGCTAAATGTTTATGATGTGTTCTGTGATAGAAGCCGAGCTAAATGTTTATGATGTGTTCTGGTATAGAAGCCGAGCTAAATGTTTATGATGTGTTGTGGTATAGAAGCCGAGCTAAATGTTTATGATGTGTTCTGGTATAGAAGCCGAGCTAAATGTTTATGATGTGTTCTGGTATAGAAGTCGAGCTAAATGTTTATGATGTGTTCTGGTATAGAAGCCGAGCTAAATGTTTATGATGTGTTCTGGTATAGAAGCCGAGCTAAATGTTTATGATGTGTTGTGGTATAGAAGCCGAGCTAAATGTTTATGATGTGCTGTGGTATAGAAGCCGAGCTAAATGTTTATGATGTGCTGTGGTATAGAAGCAGAGTGGTGTCAGCTTCTAAATGTTTCTGTGTCCTGTCTGTCTGCTGGAGGTCTTTGGACCTGACTGGTCCTCTCCTCCTGGGGGGCGTGCCCAAACTGCCTGAGGACTTCCCCATCCAGAACCGCCAGTTTGTGGGCTGCATGAAGGACCTGAGGATCGACAACCGCCACATCGACATGGCTAGCTTCATCGCTAACAACGGCACCCTACCGGGTCAGTAACCTTGCACATTACCATTGGACTGAACCATTTTGATACCGTTTTGTTGCCATCCACACAAGGCTACTGTTTTAGTTGAGCACAGTATGAGTTGTGTTGGGCATGTGGATGCACCTTACTTTGTAACTGAAGTTTATGAATGGTTGGTTTGAACTGTTCCTCACATCCTCAATACCTTCCCAGGATGCTCTGCTAAAAGGCACTTCTGCAACAACAACCCGTGTATGAATGGAGGGACCTGTGTCAACCTGTGGGGCTCCTTCAGCTGTGACTGCCCCCTAGGATTCGGAGGCCGGAACTGTGAGAAGGGTAAGAGGTTCAGGGAAGTAACAGCATTGCAGAAGGGTGGAAATCTTCTTCATATGGTTAAAACGTTTGATCAAAGCTAACCAAGTTTTGTTGGCCCCGTGACCTACTGCTATTATAGACCCTTTTAGTCAAGAGGGACTTTACAGGCTGTGCATTAGGACTAAGTGACCCATCAGACAGACAACATCCCTTAGCTCTCCTGACCTAGACTTAACTAGGGTCTTTGTAGTTGATGGACTGTACCATAACTCAACAACCAGGTAGTTACAGTGACACTGGCCATGTCATTTGCTTCTTGGTGCCGTGGTGTTAAGAGCACCTGCTATATTGTATTTTCTTATCATTTTCAAACATGCTTTTTTTGAGTGAACTAGTGTAGATGTAGTGCAGAAACATTTGCATAGACACCATGCACAGGAGATTGCGCAAGCGATATGAGGATGATGCATAGAGGGAATTGGCAGAGCTCTAAATAACTGAAGTAATCTCTTCATCCTTTTAGCTTTGGCTCTTTCCTGGCACAGATAAAGCCAGTCGTATTTCATTTTGCTGACATGATGGTTTTGTAAGCCCGATGTTCACACTGAGTATTAATGTTTTATTCCAGCCATTTCACAAGGGTTTATGAGGGTCCCATATGTGTGTATGACAGCTGCGATGTGATGTGCCGTAAGCTTTTATGACTCGGTCATGAGAGGGAGCATATTACATTTTACAGCGATACGTTTAAACAGTTACTCTGACTTAACACCTCGGACATGTTTAAGGTGAAGTATTCCGGTTTTCAGTTTTAGAGAGGCATGTGTATGTAACAACATTACTAGTGTCCGTTTCTCTTCTCAACTCCTCTCAATGCTCTGCAGCTGTTTGACTTGCTGATTTACAAGCTGGGACAGTTTAAAGAGGAGGGAGGGAGGGAGAGGGGGAGGGAGAGGACAATAGGGAAACTACTAAAGAAATAGTCAATTACCCAAAAGCATCCCTGTTTCAGTTCAGAGTGAAATCCAGTGATAAAGGACCACTTCTTTCTCACAGTTAGGGAGATGGAGAGGCTGGATGATGAAGGGGAGATGGGGAAAGGGTAAGAGGTGGAGGGAAGAGCAGAGGCTGAAGAACATCTGAAGAAGAGAGGAAAGAGAAGAGGAATGTATAATGTCCTGCAGACTAGTACCCAGCTACTGCTCTGTTTTACATAGTGGGTGTCAATAGCATGAATGTACATGTTCTACCAAGGCCATTAAATATTCAACGTCATTACAAAGATCACTCTCAAAATAGAACTGTTAAACTTCCAGTATGTCATAGGATCAGCCATCAGGGGTTAGAGAGGGCATAAAGGCTAATAAACATGGAGCAAATCCCCAGCATCTCACTTCCTTTCCCACCATCACTGACTCTGGATGGACAAGGGTGTGGGAGATAAAGTACTTTCATAGTTAATCCCATGAGTCGTCCCCACAGTGACCGTACGTACATACCCCAACCAGAAGCCATGGATTACAGGCAACATCCGCACTGAGCTAAACGCTAAAGCTTCCGCTTTCAAGGAGCGGGACTCTAACCCGGAAGCTTATAAGAAATCCCACTATGCCCTCTGATGAACCATCAAACAGGCAAAGCATCAATACAGGACTAAGATTGAATCGTACTACACCAACACTCGTCGGATGTGGCATGCAAAACATTACAGACTACAAAGGGAAGCACAGCCGAGAGCTGCCCAGTGACACGAGCCTACCAGACGAACTAAACTACTTCTATGCTCGCTTCGAGGCAAATAACACTGAAATATGCATGAGAGCACCAGCTGTTCCGGAAGACTGTGTGATCACGCTCTCCGCAGCTGATGTGAGTAAAACCTTTAAGCAAGTCAACATTCACAATGCCGCAGGGCCAGACAGATTACCAGGACGTGTGCTGCGAGCATGCGCTGACCAACTGGCAAGTGTCTTCACTGACATTTTCAACCACTCCCTGTCCGAGTCTGTAATACCAACATGTTTTAAG